>NW_028154147.1:7500-528999 GCF_964211835.1 Anser anser
TGCAGTGCATCCCCGGTGGTGCCAGTGCACTCTCGACTCACTGCACTGCATCCCCAGTGGTGCCAGTGCACTCTCTGGACTCACCGCAGTGCATCCCCGGTGGTGCCAGTGCACTCTCGACTCACTGCACTGCATCCCCAGTGGTGCCAGTGCACTCTCTGGAGTCACTGCAGTGCTTCCCCAGTGGTGCCAGTGCACTCTCTGGACTCACTGCAGTGCATCCCCAGTGGTGCCAGTGCACTCTCTGGACTCACTGCAGTGCTTCCCCAGTGGTGCCAGTGCACTCTATGGACTCACTGCAGTGCATCCCCAGTGGTGCCGGTGCACTCTCTGGACTCACTGCAGTGCATCCTCGGTGGTGCCAGTGCACTCTATGGACTTACAGCACTGCATCCCCAGTGGTGCCAGTGCACTCTCTGGACTCACTGCACTGCATCCCCAGTGGTGCCAGTGCACTCTCTGTAGTCATTGCGCTGCATCCCCAGTGGTGCCAGTGCACACTGTGGACTCACTGCACTGCATCCCCAGTGGTGCCAGTGCACTCTCTGGACTCACTGCAGTGCTTCCCCAGTGGTGCCAGTGCACTCTCTGGACTCACTGCAGTGCATCCCCAGTGGTGCCGGTGCACTCTCTAGAGTCACCGCAGTGCATCCCCAGTGGTGCCAGTGCACTCTCTGGAGTCACTGCACTGCATCCACAGTGGTGCCAGTGCACTCTCTGCACTCACTGTACTGCATCCCCAGTGGTGCCAGTGCACTCTCTGGACTCACCGCACTGCATCCCCAGTGGTGCCAGTGCACTCTCTGGACTCACTGCACTGCATTTCCAGTGGTGCCAGTGCACTCTCTGGACTCACTGCACTGCATCCCCAGTGGTGCCAATGCACTCTCTGGACTCACTACACTGCATCCCCAAGGTGCCAGTGCACTCTCTGGACTCACTACACTGCATCCCCAGTGGTGCCAGTGCACTCTCTGGACTCACTGCACTGCATCCCCAGTGGTGCCAGTGCACTCTCTGGACTCACAGCAGTGCATTCCCAGTGGTGCCAGTGCACTCTCTGGAATCACTGCACTGCATCCCCAGTGGTGCCAGTGCACTATCTGGACTCACTGCACTGCATCCAGAGTGCTGACAGTGCACTCCCTGGACTCACTGCACTGCATCCCCAGTGGTGCCAGTGCACTCTCTGGAGTCTCTGCAGTGCATCCCCAGTGGTGCCAGTGCACTCTGTGGACTCACTGTACTGCATCCCCAGTGGTGCCAGTGCACTCTGTGGACTCACTGTACTGCATCCCCAGTGGTGCCAGTGCACTCTCTGGACTCACTGCAGTGCATCCCCAGTGGTGCCAGTGCACTCTATGGACTTACAGCACTGCATCCCCAGTGGTGCCAGTGCACTCTCTGGACTCACTGCACTGCATCCCCAGTGGTGCCAGTGCACTCTCTGGACTCACTGCACTGCATCCCCAGTGGTGCCAGTGCACGGTGCACTCTCTGGACTCACTGCAGTGCATCCCCAGTGGTGCCAGTGCACTCTCTGCACTCACTGCACTGCATCCCCAGTGGTGCCACTGCACTCTCTGGACTCACTGCAGTGCATCCCCAGTGGTGCCAGTGCACTCTCTGGACTCACTGCACTACGTCCCCGGTGGTGCCAGTGCACTCTCTGGACTCACTGCAGTGCATCCCCAGTGGTGCCAGTGCACTCTCTGCACTCAAGGCACTGCATCCCCAGTGGTGCCAGTGCACTCTCTGGACTCACTGCAGTGCATCCCCAGTGGTGCCAGTGCACTCTCTGGACTCACTGCACTGCATCCCCAGTGGTGCCAGTGCACTCTCTGGACTCACTGCAGTGCATCCCCAGTGGTGCCAGTGCACTCTCTGGACTCACTGCACTGCATCCCCAGTGGTGCCAGTGCACTCTCTGGAGTCTCTGCAGTGCATCCCCAGTGGTGCCAGTGCACTCTCTGGACTTACAGCACTGCATCCCCAGTGGTGCCAGTGCACTCTCTGGACTCACTGCACTGCATCCCCAGTGGTGCCAGTGCACTCTCTGTAGTCATTGCGCTGCATCCCCAGTGGTGCCAGTGCACTCTCTGGAGTCATTGCACTGCATCCCCAGTGGTGCCAGTGCACTCTCTGGACTCACTGCAGTACATCCCCAATGGTGCCAGTGCACTCTCTGGACTCACTGCACTGCATCCCCAGTGGTGCCAGTGCACTCTCTGCACTCACAGCACTGCATCCCCAGTGGTGCCACTGCACTCTCTGGACTCACTTCACTGCATCCCCAGTGGTGCCACTGCACTCTCTGGACTCACTGCACTGCATCCAGAGTGGTGCCAGTGCACTCTCTGGACTCACTGCAGTGCATCCCCAGTGGTGCCAGTGCACTCTCTGCACTCACTGCACTGCACCCCCAGTGGTGCCAGTGCACTCTCTGGACTCACTGCACTGCATCCCCAGTGGTGCCAGTGCACTCTCTGGAGTCTCTGCAGTGCATCACCAGTGGTGCCAGTGCACTCTGTGGACTCACTGTACTGCATCCCCAGTGGTCCCAGTGCACTCTCTGCACTCACTGCACTGCATCCCCAGTGGTGTCAGTGCACTCTATGGACTCACTGAACTGCATCCCCAGTGGTGCCAGTGCACTCTCTGGACTCACTGAACTGCATCCCCAGAGGTGCCAGTGCACTCTCTGGACTCACTGCAGTGCATCCAGAGTGGTGCCAGTGCACTCTCTGGACTCACTGCACTGCATTCCCAGTGGTGCCAGTGCACTCTCTGGACTCACTGCACTGCATCCCCAAGGTGCCAGTGCACTCTCTGGACTCACTACACTGCATCCCCAGTGGTGCCAGTGCACTCTCTGCACTCACTGCACTGCATCCCCAGTGGTGCCAGTGCACTATCTGGACTCACTGCACTGCATCCAGAGTGCTGACAGTGCACTCCCTGGACTCACTGCAGTGCATCCCCAGTGGTGCCAGTGCACTCTCTGGAGTCTCTGCAGTGCATCCCCAGTGGTGCCAGTGCACTCTCTGGACTCACTGCACTGCATCCCCAGTGGTGCCGGTGCACTCTCTAGAGTCACTGCAGTGCTTCCCCAGTGGTGCCAGTGCACTCTCTGGACTCACTGCACTGCATCCCCAGTGGTGCCGGTGCACTCTCTAGAATCACTGCAGTGCATCCCCAGTGGTGCCAGTGCACTCTCTAGACTCACTGTACTGCATCCCCAGTGGTGCCAGTGCACTCTCTGGACTCACCGCACTGCATCCCCAGTGGTGCCAGTGCACTCTCTGGACTCACTGCACGGCATCCCCAGTGGTGCCAGTGCACTCTCTGGACTTAAAGCACTGCATCCCCGGTGGTGCCAGTGCACTCTCTGGACTCACTGCAGTGCATCACCAGTGGTGCCACTGCACTCTCTGCACTCAAGGCACTGCATCCCCAGTGGTGCCAGTGCACTCTCTGGACTCACTGCAGTGCATCCCCGGTGGTGCCAGTGCACTCTCGACTCACTGCACTGCATCCCCAGTGGTGCCAGTGCACTCTCTGGACTCACCGCACTGCATCCCCAGTGGTGCCAGTGCACTCTCTGGAGTCTCTGCAGTGCATCCCCAGTGGTGCCAGTGCACTCTCTGGAGTCACTGCAGTGCTTCCCCAGTGGTGCCAGTGCACTCTCTGGACTCACTGCAGTGCATCCCCAGTGGTGCCGGTGCACTCTCTGGACTCACTGCAGTGCATCCTCGGTGGTGCCAGTGCACTCTATGGACTTACAGCACTGCATCCCCAGTGGTGCCAGTGCACTCTCTGGACTCACTGCACTGCATCCCCAGTGGTGCCAGTGCACTCTCTGTAGTCATTGCGCTGCATCCCCAGTGGTGCCAGTGCACTCTCTGGACTCACTGCACTGCATCCCCAGTGGTGCCAGTGCACTCTCTGGAGTCACTGCAGTGCTTCCCCAGTGGTGCCAGTGCACTCTCTGGACTCACTGCAGTGCATCCCCAGTGGTGCCGGTGCACTCTCTAGAGTCACCGCAGTGCATCCCCAGTGGTGCCAGTGCACTCTCTGGAGTCACTGCACTGCATCCACAGTGGTGCCAGTGCACTCTCTGCACTCACTGTACTGCATCCCCAGTGGTGCCAGTGCACTCTCTGGACTCACCGCACTGCATCCCCAGTGGTGCCAGTGCACTCTCTGGACTCACTGCACTGCATCTCCAGTGGTGCCAGTGCACTCTCTGGACTCACTGCACTGCATCCCCAGTGGTGCCAATGCACTCTCTGGACTCACTGCACTGCATCCCCAAGGTGCCAGTGCACTCTCTGGACTCACTACACTGCATCCCCAGTGGTGCCAGTGCACTCTCTGCACTCACTGCACTGCATCCCCAGTGGTGCCAGTGCACTCTCTGGACTCACAGCAGTGCATTCCCAGTGGTGCCAGTGCACTCTCTGGAATCACTGCACTGCATCCCCAGTGGTGCCAGTGCACTATCTGGACTCACTGCACTGCATCCAGAGTGCTGACAGTGCACTCCCTGGACTCACTGCAGTGCATCCCCAGTGGTGCCAGTGCACTCTCTGGAGTCTCTGCAGTGCATCCCCAGTGGTGCCAGTGCACTCTGTGGACTCACTGTACTGCATCCCCAGTGGTGCCAGTGCACTCTGTGGACTCACTGTACTGCATCCCCAGTGGTGCCAGTGCACTCTCTGGACTCACTGCAGTGCATCCCCAGTGGTGCCAGTGCACTCTATGGACTTACAGCACTGCATCCCCAGTGGTGCCAGTGCACTCTCTGGACTCACTGCACTGCATCCCCAGTGGTGCCAGTGCACTCTCTGGACTCACTGCACTGCATCCCCAGTGGTGCCAGTGCACGGTGCACTCTCTGGACTCACTGCAGTGCATCCCCAGTGGTGCCAGTGCACTCTCTGCACTCACTGCACTGCATCCCCAGTGGTGCCAATGCACTCTCTGGACTCACTGCAGTGCATCCCCAGTGGTGCCAGTGCACTCTCTGGACTCACTGCACTACATCCCCGGTGGTGCCAGTGCACTCTCTGGACTCACTGCAGTGCATCCCCAGTGGTGCCAGTGCACTCTCTGCACTCAAGGCACTGCATCCCCAGTGGTGCCAGTGCACTCTCTGGACTCACTGCAGTGCATCCCCAGTGGTGCCAGTGCACTCTCTGGACTCACAGCACTGCATTCCCAGTGGTGCCAGTGCACTCTCTGGACTCACTGCACTGCATCCCCAGTGGTGCCAGTGCACTCTCTGGACTCACTGCAGTGCATCCCCAGTGGTGCCAGTGCACTCTCTGGACTCACTGCACTGCATCCCCAGTGGTGCCAGTGCACTCTCTGGAGTCTCTGCAGTGCATCCCCAGTGGTGCCAGTGCACTCTCTGGACTTACAGCACTGCATCCCCAGTGGTGCCAGTGCACTCTCTGGACTCACTGCAGTGCATCCCCAGTGGTGCCAGTGCACTCTCTGTAGTCATTGCGCTGCATCACCAGTGGTGCCAGTGCACTCTCTGGAGTCATTGCACTGCATCGCCAGTGGTGCCAGTGCACTCTCTGGACTCACTGCAGTACATCCCCAATGGTGCCAGTGCACTCTCTGGACTCACTGCACTGCATCCCCAGTGGTGCCAGTGCACTCTCAGGAGTCACTGCACTGCATCCCCAGTGGTGCCAGTGCACTCTCTGCACTCACAGCACTGCATCCCCAGTGGTGCCACTGCACTCTCTGGACTCACTGCACTGCATCCCCAGTGGTGCCAGTGCACTCTCTGGACTCACTGCACTGCATCCAGAGTGGTGCCAGTGCACTCTCTGGACTCACTGCAGTGCATCCCCAGTGGTGCCAGTGCACTCTCTGCACTCACTGCACTGCATCCCCAGTGGTGCCAGTGCACTCTCTGGACTCACTGCAGTACATCCCCAGTGGTGCCAGTGCACTCTCTGGACTCACTGCACTGCATCACCAGTGGTGCCAGTGCACTCTCTGGAGTCTCTGCAGTGCATCACCAGTGGTGCCAGTGCACTCTGTGGACTCACTGTACTGCATCCCCAGTGGTCCCAGTGCACTCTCTGCACTCACTGCACTGCATCCCCAGTGGTGTCAGTGCACTCTCTAGACTCACTGAACTGCATCCCCAGTGGTGCCAGTGCACTCTCTGGACTCACTGAACTGCATCCCCAGAGGTGCCAGTGCACTCTCTGGACTCACTGCAGTGCATCCAGAGTGGTGCCAGTGCACTCTCTGGACTCACTGCACTGCATTCCCAGTGGTGCCAGTGCACTCTCTGGACTCACTGCACTGCATCCCCAAGGTGCCAGTGCACTCTCTGGACTCACTACACTGCATCCCCAGTGGTGCCAGTGCACTCTCTGCACTCACTGCACTGCATCCCCAGTGGTGCCAGTGCACTCTCTGGACTCACTGCACTGCATCCAGAGTGCTGACAGTGCACTCCCTGGACTCACTGCACTGCATCCACAGTGGTGCCAGTGCACTCTCTGGAGTCTCTGCAGTGCATCCCCAGTGGTGCCAGTGCACTCTATGGACTCACTGTACTGCATCCCCAGTGGTGCCAGTGCACTCTGTGGACTCACTGTACTGCATCCCCAGTGGTGCCAGTGCACTCTCTGGACTCACTGCAGTGCATCCCCAGTGGTGCCAGTGCACTCTATGGACTTACAGCACTGCATCCCCAGTGGTGCCAGTGCACTCTCTGGACTCACTGCACTGCATCCCCAGTGGTGCCAGTGCACTCTCTGGACTCACTGCACTGCATCCCCAGTGGTGCCAGTGCACAGTGCACTCTCTGGACTCACTGCAGTGCATCCCCAGTGGTGCCAGTGCACTCTCTGCACTCACTGCACTGCATCCCCAGTGGTGCCACTGCACTCTCTGGACTCACTGCAGTGCATCCCCAGTGGTGCCAGTGCACTCTCTGGACTCACTGCACTACATCCCCGGTGGTGCCAGTGCACTCTCTGGACTCACTGCAGTGCATCCCCAGTGGTGCCAGTGCACTCTCTGGACTCACTGCACTGCATCCCCAGTGGTGCCAGTGCACTCTCTGTAGTCATTGCGCTGCATCACCAGTGGTGCCAGTGCACTCTCTGGAGTCATTGCACTGCATCCCCAGTGGTGCCAGTGCACTCTCTGGACTCACTGCAGTACATCCCCAATGGTGCCAGTGCACTCTCTGGACTCACTGCACTGCATCCCCAGTGGTGCCAGTGCACTCTCAGGAGTCACTGCACTGCATCCCCAGTGGTGCCAGTGCACTCTCTGCACTCACAGCACTGCATCCCCAGTGGTGCCACTGCACTCTCTGGACTCACTGCAGTGCATCCCCAGTGGTGCCAGTGCACTCTCTGGACTCACTGCACTGCATCCCCAGTGGTGCCAGTGCACTCTCTGGACTCACTGCACTGCATCCCCAGTGGTGCCAGTGCACTCTCTGGACTCACTGCACTGCATCACCAGTGGTGCCAGTGCACTCTCTGGAGTCTCTGCAGTGCATCACCAGTGGTGCCAGTGCACTCTGTGGACTCACTGTACTGCATCCCCAGTGGTCCCAGTGCACTCTCTGCACTCACTGCACTGCATCCCCAGTGGTGTCAGTGCACTCTCTGGACTCACTGAACTGCATCCCCAGTGGTGCCAGTGCACTCTCTGGACTCACTGAACTGCATCCCCAGAGGTGCCAGTGCACTCTCTGGACTCACTGCAGTGCATCCAGAGTGGTGCCAGTGCACTCTCTGGACTCACTGCACTGCATTCCCAGTGGTGCCAGTGCACTCTCTGCACTCACTGCACTGCATCCCCAGTGGTGCCAGTGCACTCTCTGGACTCACTGCAGTACATCCCCAGTGGTGCCAGTGCACTCTCTGGACTCACTGCACTGCATCACCAGTGGTGCCAGTGCACTCTCTGGAGTCTCTGCAGTGCATCACCAGTGGTGCCAGTGCACTCTGTGGACTCACTGTACTGCATCCCCAGTGGTCCCAGTGCACTCTCTGCACTCACTGCACTGCATCCCCAGTGGTGTCAGTGCACTCTCTGGACTCACTGAACTGCATCCCCAGTGGTGCCAGTGCACTCTCTGGACTCACTGAACTGCATCCCCAGAGGTGCCAGTGCACTCTCTGGACTCACTGCAGTGCATCCAGAGTGGTGCCAGTGCACTCTCTGGACTCACTGCACTGCATTCCCAGTGGTGCCAGTGCACTCTCTGGACTCACTGCACTGCATCCCCAAGGTGCCAGTGCACTCTCTGGACTCACTACACTGCATCCCCAGTGGTGCCAGTGCACTCTCTGCACTCACTGCACTGCATCCCCAGTGGTGCCAGTGCACTCTCTGGACTCACTGCACTGCATCCAGAGTGCTGACAGTGCACTCCCTGGACTCACTGCACTGCATCCACAGTGGTGCCAGTGCACTCTCTGGAGTCTCTGCAGTGCATCCCCAGTGGTGCCAGTGCACTCTGTGGACTCACTGTACTGCATCCCCAGTGGTGCCAGTGCACTCTGTGGACTCACTGTACTGCATCCCCAGTGGTGCCAGTGCACTCTCTGGACTCACTGCAGTGCATCCCCAGTGGTGCCAGTGCACTCTATGGACTTACAGCACTGCATCCCCAGTGGTGCCAGTGCACTCTCTGGACTCACTGCACTGCATCCCCAGTGGTGCCAGTGCACTCTCTGGACTCACTGCACTGCATCCACAGTGGTGCCAGTGCACAGTGCACTCTCTGGACTCACTGCAGTGCATCCCCAGTGGTGCCAGTGCACTCTCTGCACTCACTGCACTGCATCCCCAGTGGTGCCACTGCACTCTCTGGACTCACTGCAGTGCATCCCCAGTGGTGCCAGTGCACTCTCTGGACTCACTGCACTACATCCCCGGTGGTGCCAGTGCACTCTCTGGACTCACTGCAGTGCATCCCCAGTGGTGCCAGTGCACTCTCTGGACTCACTGCACTGCATCCCCAGTGGTGCCAGTGCACTCTCTGTAGTCATTGCGCTGCATCACCAGTGGTGCCAGTGCACTCTCTGGAGTCATTGCACTGCATCCCCAGTGGTGCCAGTGCACTCTCTGGACTCACTGCAGTACATCCCCAATGGTGCCAGTGCACTCTCTGGACTCACTGCACTGCATCCCCAGTGGTGCCAGTGCACTCTCAGGAGTCACTGCACTGCATCCCCAGTGGTGCCAGTGCACTCTCTGCACTCACAGCACTGCATCCCCAGTGGTGCCACTGCACTCTCTGGACTCACTTCACTGCATCTCCAGTGGTGCCAGTGCACTCTCTGGACTCACTGCAGTGCATCCCCAGTGGTGCCAGTGCACTCTCTGGACTCACTGCACTGCATCCCCAGTGGTGCCAGTGCACTCTCTGGACTCACTGCACTGCATCCCCAGTGGTGCCAGTGCACTCTCTGGACTCACTGCACTGCATCACCAGTGGTGCCAGTGCACTCTCTGGAGTCTCTGCAGTGCATCACCAGTGGTGCCAGTGCACTCTGTGGACTCACTGTACTGCATCCCCAGTGGTCCCAGTGCACTCTCTGCACTCACTGCACTGCATCCCCAGTGGTGTCAGTGCACTCTCTGGACTCACTGAACTGCATCCCCAGTGGTGCCAGTGCACTCTCTGGACTCACTGAACTGCATCCCCAGAGGTGCCAGTGCACTCTCTGGACTCACTGCAGTGCATCCAGAGTGGTGCCAGTGGACTCTCTGGACTCACTGCACTGCATTCCCAGTGGTGCCAGTGCACTCTCTGGACTCACTGCACTGCATCCCCAAGGTGCCAGTGCACTCTCTGGACTCACTACACTGCATCCCCAGTGGTGCCAGTGCACTCTCTGCACTCACTGCACTGCATCCCCAGTGGTGCCAGTGCACTCTCTGGACTCACTGCACTGCATCCAGAGTGCTGACAGTGCACTCCCTGGACTCACTGCACTGCATCCACAGTGGTGCCAGTGCACTCTCTGGAGTCTCTGCAGTGCATCCCCAGTGGTGCCAGTGCACTCTGTGGACTCACTGTACTGCATCCCCAGTGGTGCCAGTGCACTCTGTGGACTCACTGTACTGCATCCCCAGTGGTGCCAGTGCACTCTCTGGACTCACTGCAGTGCATCCCCAGTGGTGCCAGTGCACTCTATGGACTTACAGCACTGCATCCCCAGTGGTGCCAGTGCACTCTCTGGACTCACTGCACTGCATCCCCAGTGGTGCCAGTGCACTCTCTGGACTCACTGCACTGCATCCCCAGTGGTGCCAGTGCACAGTGCACTCTCTGGACTCACTGCAGTGCATCCCCAGTGGTGCCAGTGCACTCTCTGCACTCACTGCACTGCATCCCCAGTGGTGCCACTGCACTCTCTGGACTCACTGCAGTGCATCCCCAGTGGTGCCAGTGCACTCTCTGGACTCACTGCACTACATCCCCGGTGGTGCCAGTGCACTCTCTGGACTCACTGCAGTGCATCCCCAGTGGTGCCAGTGCACTCTCTGGACTCACTGCACTGCATCCCCAGTGGTGCCAGTGCACTCTCTGGACTCACTGCAGTGCATCCCCAGTGGTGCCAGTGCACTCTCTGGACTCACTGCACTGCATCCCCAGTGGTGCCAGTGCACTCTCTGGACTCACTGCACTGCATCCCCAGTGGTGCCAGTGCACTCTCTGGACTCACTGCAGTGCATCCCCAGTGGTGCCAGTGCACTCTCTGGACTCACTGCACTGCATCCCCAGTGGTGCCAGTGCACTCTCTGGAATCTCTGCAGTGCATCCCCAGTGGTGCCAGTGCACTCTGTGGACTTACAGCACTGCATCCCCAGTGGTGCCAGTGCACTCTCTGGACTCACTGCACTGCATCCCCAGTGGTGCCAGTGCACTCTCTGTAGTCATTGCGCTGCATCACCAGTGGAGCCAGTGCACTCTCTGGAGTCATTGCACTGCATCCCCAGTGGTGCCAGTGCACTCTCTGGACTCACTGCAGTACATCCCCAATGGTGCCAGTGCACTCTCTGGACTCACTGCACTGCATCCCCAGTGGTGCCAGTGCACTCTCAGGAGTCACTGCACTGCATCCCCAGTGGTGCCAGTGCACTCTCTGCACTCACAGCACTGCATCCCCAGTGGTGCCACTGCACTCTCTGGACTCACTTCACTGCATCCCCAGTGGTGCCAGTGCACTCTCTGGACTCACTGCACTGCATCCAGAGTGGTGCCAGTGCACTCTCTGGACTCACTGCAGTGCATCCCCAGTGGTGCCAGTGCACTCTCTGCACTCACTGCACTGCATCCCCAGTGGTGCCAGTGCACTCTCTGGACTCACTGCACTGCATCCCCAGTGGTGCCAGTGCACTCTCTGGACTCACTGCACTGCATCCTCAGTGGTGCCAGTGCACTCTCTGGAGTCTCTGCAGTGCATCACCAGTGGTGCCAGTGCACTCCGTGGACTCACTGTACTGCATCCCCAGTGGTCCCAGTGCACTCTCTGCACTCACTGCACTGCATCCCCAGTGGTGTCAGTGCACTCTCTGGACTCACTGAACTGCATCCCCAGTGGTGCCAGTGCACTCTCTGGACTCACTGAACTGCATCCCCAGAGGTGCCAGTGCACTCTCTGGACTCACTGCAGTGCATCCAGAGTGGTGCCAGTGCACTCTCTGGACTCACTGCACTGCATTCCCAGTGGTGCCAGTGCACTCCCTGGACTCACTGCAGTGCATCCCCAGTGGTGCCAGTGCACTCTCTGGACTCACTGCACTGCATCCCCAGTGGTGCCAGTGCTCTCTCTGGACTCACTGCACTGCATCCAGAGTGGTGCCAGTGTACTCTCTGGACTCACTGCTCTGCATCCAGAGTGGTGCCAGTGCACTCTCTGGAGTCACTGCAGTGCTTCCCCAGTGGTGCCAGTGCACTCTCTGGAGTCACTGCAGTGCTTCCCCAGTGGTGCCAGTGCACTCTCTGGACTCACTGCACTGCATCCCCAGTGGTGCCGGTGCACTCTCTAGAGTCACTGCAGTGCATCCCCAGTGGTGCCAGTGCACTCTCTGGAGTCTCTGCAGTGCATCCCCAGTGGTGCCAGTGCACTCTGTGGACTCACTGTACTGCATCCCCAGTGGTGCCAGTGCACTCTCTGGACTCACTGCAGTGCATCCCCAGTGGTGCCAGTGCACTCTCTGGACTCACTGCACTGCATCGCCAGTGGTGCCAGTTCACTCTCTGGAGTCACTGTACTGCATCCCCAGTGGTGCCAGTGCACTCTCTGGACTCACTGCACTGCATCCCCAGTGGTGCCAGTGCACTCTCTGGACAAACTGAACTGCATCCCCAATTGATCCAGTGCACTCTCTGGACTCAGTGCACTGCATCCCCAGTGGTGCCAGTGCACTCTCTGGAGTCACTGCAGTGCATCCCCAGTGGTGCCAGTGCACTCTCTGGACTCACCGCACTGCATCCAGAGTGGTGCCAGTGCACTCTCTGGACTCACTGCACTGCATCCCCAGTGGTGCCAGTGCACTCTATGGACTCACTGCAGTGCATCCCCAGTGGTGCCAGTGCACTCTCTGGACTAACTGAACTGCATCCCCAATTGATCCAGTGCACTCTCTGGACTCACTGCACTGCATCCCCAGTGGTGCCAGTGCACTCTCTGGACTCACTGCACTGCATCCCCAAGGTGCCAGTGCACTCTCTGGACTCACTACACTGCATCCCCAGTGGTGCCAGTGCACTCTCTGCACTCACTGCACTGCATCCCCAGTGCTGACAGTGCACTCTCTGGACTCACTGCACTGCATCCCCAGTGCTGACAGTGCACTCTCTGGACTCACTGCAGTGCATCCCCAGTGGTGCCAGTGCACTCTCTAGAGTCACTGCAGTGCATCCCCAGTGGTGCCAGTGCACTCTCTGGAGTCTCTGCAGTGCATCCCCAGTGGTGCCAGTGCACTCTCTGGACTCACTGTACTGCATCCCCAGTGGTGCCAGTGCACTCTCTGGAGTCACTGCAGTGCATCCCCAGTGGTGCCAGTGCACTCTCTGGACTTACAGCACTGCATCCCCAGTGGTGCCAGTGCAGTCTCTGGACTCACTGCACTGCATCCCCAGTGGTGCCAGTGCACTCTCTGGACTCACTGCAGTGCATCCCCAGTGGTGCCAGTGCACTCTCTGTAGTCATTGTGCTGCATCCCCAGTGGTGCCAGTGCACTCTCTGGACTCACTGCACTGCATCCCCAGGGGTGCCAGTGCACTCTCTGGACTAACCGCACTGCATCCCCAGTGGTGCCGGTGCACTCTCTAGAGTCACTGCAGTGCATCCCCAGTGGTGCCAGTGCACTCTCTAGAGTCACTGCAGTGCATCCCCAGTGGTGCCAGTGCACTCTCTGGAGTCTCTGCAGTGCATCCCCAGTGGTGCCAGTGCACTCTGTGGACTCACTGTACTGCATCCCCAGTGGTGCCAGTGCACTCTCTGGAGTCACTGCAGTGCATCCCCAGTGGTGCCAGTGCACTCTCTGGACTTACAGCACTGCATCCCCAGTGGTGCCAGTGCACTCTCTGGACTCACTGCACTGCATCCCCAGTGGTGCCAGTGCACTCTCTGGACTCACTGCACTGCATCCCCAGTGGTGCCAGTGCACTCTCTGTAGTCATTGCGCTGCATCCCCAGTGGTGCCAGTGCACTCTCTGGACTCACTGCACTGCATCCCCAGTGGTGCCAGTGCACTCTCTGGACTCACCGCACTGCATCCACAGTGGTGCCGGTGCACTCTCTAGAGTCACTGCAGTGCATCCCCAGTGGTGCCAGTCCACTCTCTGGAGTCACTGCAGTGCTTCCCCAGTGGTGCCAGTGCACTCTCTGGACTCACTGCACTGCATCCCCAGTGGTGCCAGTGCACTCTCTGGAGTCACTGCAGTGCATCCCCAGTGGTGCCAGTGCACTCTCTGGACTCACCGCACTGCATCCCCAGTGGTGCCAGTGCACTCTCTGCACTCACTACACTGCATCCCCAGTGGTGCCACTGCACTCTCTGGACTCACTACACTGCATCCCCAGTGGTGCCAGTGCACTCTCTGGACTCACCGCACTGCATCCCCAGTGGTGCCAGTGCACTCTCTGGAGTCATTGCACTGCATCCCCAGTGGTGCCAGTGCACTCTCTGGACTCACTGCAGTACATCCCCAATGGTGCCAGTGCACTCTCTGGACTCACTGCACTGCATCACCAGTGGTGCCAGTGCACTCTCTGGACTCACTGCACTGCATCCCCAGTGGGGCCAGTGCCAGTGCACTCTCTGGACTCACCGCACTGCATCCCCAGTGGTGCCAGTGCACTCTCTGGAGTCATTGCACTGCATCACCAGTGGTGCCAGTGCACTCTCTGGACTCACTGCAGCACATCCCCAATGGTGCCAGTGCACTCTCTGGACTCACTGCACTGCATCCCCAGTGGTGCCAGTGCACTCTCTGGACTCACTGCACTGCATCCCCAGTGGTGCCAGTGCACTCTCTGGACTCACTGCACTGCATCCCCAGTGGTGCCACTGCACTCTCTGGACTCACTGCACTGCATCCCCAGTGGTGCCAGTGCACTCTGTGGACTCACTTCACTGCATCCCCGGTGGTGCCAGTGCACTCTCGACTCACTGCAGTGCATCCCCGGTGGTGCCAGTGCACTCTCTGCACTCACTGCAGTGCATCCCCAGTGGTGCCAGTGCACTCTCTCACTGCACTGCATCCCCAGTGGTGCCAGTGCACTCTCTGGACTCACTGCAGTGCATCCCCAGTGGTGCCAGTGCACTCTCTGGACTCACTTCACTGCATCCCCAGTGGTGCCAGTGCACTCTCTGGACTCACTGCACTGCATCCCCAGTGGTGCCAGTGCACTCTCTGGACTCACTGCAGTGCATCCCCAGTGGTGCCAGTGCACTCTGTGGACTCACTGCAGTGCATCCCCAGTGATGCCAGTGCACTCTCTGGACTCACTGCAGTGCATCCCCAGTGGTGCCAGTGCACTCTCTGGACTTACAGCACTGCATCCCCAGTGGTGCCAGTGCACTCTCTGGACTCACCGAACTGCATCCCCAGTGGTGCCAGTGCACTCTCTGGACTCACCGCACTGCATCCCCAGTGGTGCCAGTGCACTCTCTAGAGTCACCGCAGTGCATCCCCAGTGGTGCCAGTGCACTCTCTGGAGTCTCTGCAGTGTATCCCCAGTGGTGCCAGTGCACTCTGTGGACTCACTGTACTGCATCCCCAGTGGTGCCAGTGCACTCTCTGGACTCACCGCACTACATCCCCAGTGGTGCCGGTGCACTCTCTAGAGTCACTGCAGTGCATCCCCAGTGGTGCCACTGCACTCTCTGGACTTACAGAACTGCATCCCCAGTGGTGCCAGTGCACTCTGTGGACTCACTGCACTGCATCCCCAGTGGTGCCAGTGCACTCTCTGGACTCACCGCACTGCATCCCCAGTGGTGCCAGTGCACTCTCTGGACTCACTGCACGGCATCCCCAGTGGTGCCAGTGCACTCTCTGGACTTACAGAACTGCACCCCCAGTGGTGCCAGTGCACTCTGTGGACTCACTGCACTGCATCCCCAGTGGTGCCAGTGCACTCTCTGGACTCACCGCACTGCATCCCCAGTGGTGCCAGTGCACTCTCTGGAGTCACTGCACTGCATCCCCAGTGGTGCCAGTGCACTCTCTGGACTTACAGAACTGCATCCCCAGTGGTGCCAGTGCACTCTGTGGACTCACTGCACTGCATCCCCATTGGTGCCAGTGCACTCTCTGGACTCACCGCACTGCATCCCCAGTGGTGCCAGTGCACTCTCTGGAGTCACTGCACTGCATCCCCAGTGGTGCCACTGCACTCTCTGGACTCACTTCACTGCATCCCCAGTGGTGCCAGTGCACTCTCTGGACTCACTGCACTACATCCCCGGTGGTGCCAGTGCACTCTCTGGAGTCACTGCAGTGCATCCCCAGTGGTGCCAGTGCCAGTGCACTCTCTGGACTCACCGCACTGCATCCCCAGTGGTGCCAGTGCACTCTCTGGAGTCATTGCACTGCATCACCAGTGGTGCCAGTGCACTCTCTGGACTCACTGCAGTACATCTCCAATGGTGCCAGTGCACTCTCTGGACTCACTGCACTGCATCCCCAGTGGTGCCAGTGCACTCTCTGGACTCACTGCACTGCATCCCCAGTGGTGCCAGTGCACTCTCTGGACTCACCGCACTGCATCCCCAGTGGTGCCAGTGCACTCTCTGGACTCACCGCACTGCATCCCCAGTGGTGCCAGTGCGCTCTCTGGAGTCACCGCACTGCATCCCCAGTGGTGCCAGTGCACTCTCTGGACTCACTGCACTGCATTCCCAGTGGTGCCAGAGCACTCTCTGGACTCACTGCAGTACATCCCCAATGGTGCCAGTGCACTCTCTGGACTCACCGCACTGCATCCCCAGTGGTGCCAGTGCACTCTCTGGACTCACCGCACTGCATCCCCGGTGGTGCCAGTGCACTCTATGGACTTACAGCACTGCATCCCCAGTGGTGCCAGTGCACTCTCTGGACTCACCGCACTGCATCCCCAGTGGTGCCAGTGCACTCTCTGGACTCACCGCACTGCATCCCCAGTGGTGCCAGTGCACTCTCTGGACTCACCGCACTGCATCCCCAGTGGTGCCAGTGCACTCTCAGGAGTCACTGCAGTGCTTCCCCAGTGGTGCCAGTGCACTCTCTGGACTCACCGCACTGCATCCACATTGGTGCCGGTGCACTCTCTGGACTCACTGCACTGCATCCCCAGTGGTGCCAGTGCACTCTCTGGAGTCACCGCACTGCATCCCCAGTGGTGCCAGTGCACTCTCTGGACTCACTGCACTGCATCCCCAGTGATGCCAGTGCACTCTCTGGACTCACCGCACTGCATCCCGAATGGTGCCACTGCACTCTCTGGACTCACCGCACTGCATCCCCAGTGGTGCCAGTGCACTCTCTGCACTCACTGTACTGCATCCCCAGTGGTGCCACTGCACTCTCTGGACTCACTTCACTGCATCCCCAGTGGTGCCAGTGCACTCTCTGGACTCACTGCACTGCATCCCCGGTGGTGCCAGTGCACTCTCTGGACTCACTGCAGTGCATCCCCAGTGGTGCCAGTGCACTCTCTGGACTCACTGCAGTGCATCCCCAGTGGTGCCAGTGCACTCTCTGGACTAACTGAACTGCATCCCCAATTGATCCAGTGCACTCTCTGGACTCACCGCGCTGCATCCAGAGTGGTGCCAGTGCACTCTCTAGAGTCACTGCAGTGCATCCCCAGTGGTGCCAGTGCACTCTCTGGACTCACTGCACTGCATCACCAGTGGTGCCAGTGCACTCTCTGGACTCACTGCAGTGCATCCCCAGTGGTGCCAGTGCACTCTGTGGACTCACTGCACTGCATCCCCAGTGGTGCCAGTGCACTCTGTGGACTCACTGCAGTGCATCCCCAGTGGTGCCAGTGCACTCTCTGGACTCACTGCAGTGCATCCCCCGTGGTACCAGTGCACTCTCTGGACTTACAGCACTGCATCCCCAGTGGTGCCAGTGCACTCTCTGGACTCACTGCACTGAATCCCCAGTGGTGCCAGTGCACTCTCTGGACTCACTGCACTGCATCCCCAGTGGAGCCAGTGCACTCTCTGGACTCACTGCACTGCATCCCCAGTGGTGCCAGTGCACTCTCTAGAGTCACTGCAGTGCATCCCCAGTGGTGCCAGTGCACTCTCTGGAGTCTCTGCAGTGCATCCCCAGTGGTGCCAGTGCACTCTCTGGACTCACTGTACTGCATCCCCAGTGGTGCCAGTGCACTCTCTGGACTCACCGCACTGCATCCCCAGTGGTGCCGGTGCACTCTCTGGACTCACTGCACTGCATCCCCAGTGGTGCCAGTGCACTCTCTGGACTCACTGCAGTGCATCCCCAGTGGTGCCAGTGCACTCTCTGGACTTACAGAACTGCATCCCCAGTGGTGCCAGTGCACTCTGTGGACTCACTGCAGTGCATCCCCAGTGGTGCCAGTGCACTCTCTGGACTCACTGCACTGCATCCCCAGTGGTGCCAGTGCTCTCTCTGGACTCACTGCACTGCATCCCCAGTGGTGCCAGTGTACTCTCTGGACTCACTGCACTGCATCCAGAGTGGTGCCAGTGCACTCTCTGGACTCACTGTTCTGCATCCCCAGTGGTGCCAGTGCACTCTCTGGACTCACTGCAGTGCTTCCCCAGTGGTGCCAGTGCACTCTCTGGACTCACTGCACTGCATCCCCAGTGGTGCCGGTGCACTCTCTAGAGTCACTGCAGTGCATCCCCAGTGGTGCCAGTGCACTCTCTGGAGTCTCTGCAGTGCATCCCCAGTGGTGCCAGTGCACTCTGTGGACTCACTGTACTGCATCCCCAGTGGTGCCAGTGCACTCTCTGGAGTCTCTACAGTGCATCCCCAGTGGTGCCAGTGCACTCTGTGGACTCACTGTACTGCATCCCCAGTGGTGCCGGTGCACTCTGTGGACTCACTGCAGTGCATCCCCGGTGGTGCCAGTGCACTCTATGGACTTACAGCACTGCATCCCCAGTGGTGCCAGTGCACTCTCTGGACTCACTGCACTGCATCCCCGGTGGTGCCGGTGCACTCTCTGGAGTCACTGCAGTGCTTCCCCAGTGGTGCCAGTGCACTCTCTGGAGTCATTGCACTGCATCACCAGTGGTGCCAGTGCACTCTCTGGACTCACTGCAGTACATCCCCAATGGTGCCAGTGCCAGTGCACCCTCTGGACTCACTGCACTGCATCCCCAGTGGTGCCAGTGCACTCTCTGCACTCACTGCACTGCATCCCCACTGGTGCCAGTGCACTCTCTGCACTCACTGCACTGCATCCCCAGTGGTGCCACTGCACTCTCTGGACTCACTTCACTGCATCCCCAGTGGTGCCACTGCACTCTCTGGACTCACTGCACTGCATCCCCGGTGGTGCCAGTGCACTCTCGACTCACTGCAGTGCATCCCCAGTGGTGCCAGTGCACTCTCTGCACTCACTGCACTGCATCCCCAGTGGTGCCAGTGCACTCTCTGGACTCACTACACTGCATCGCCAGTGGTGCCAGTTCACTCTCTGGAGTCACTGTACTGCATCCCCAGTGGTGCCGGTTCACTCTCTGGACTCACTGCAGTGCATCCCCAGTGGTGCCAGTGCTCTCTCTGGACTCACTGCACTGCATCCCCAGTGCTGCCAGTGCACTCTCTGGACTAACTGAACTGCATCCCCAATTCATCCAGTGCACTCTCTGGACTCACTGCACTGCATCCCCAGTGGTGCCAGTGCACTCTCTGGAGTCACTGCAGTGCATCCCCAGTGGTGCCAGTGCACTCTCTGGACTCACTGTACTGCATCCACAGTGGCGCCAGTGCACTCTCTGGACTCACCGCACTGCATGCAGAGTGGTGCCAGTGCACTCTCTGGACTCACTGCACTGCATCCCCAGTGGTGCCAGTGCACTCTCTCGACTCACTACACTGCATCCCCAGTGGTGCCAGTGCACTCTCTGGACTCACAGCAGTGAATCCCCAGTGGTGCCAGTGCACTCTCTGGACTCACAGCACTGCATCCCCAGTGGTGCCAGTGCACTCTCTGTAGTCATTGCGCTGCATCCCCAGTGTTACCAGTGCACTCTCTGGACTCACTGCACTGCACCCCCAGTGGGGCCAGTGCACTCTCTGGATTCATTTCAGTGCATCCCCAGTGGTGCCAGTGCACTCTATGGACTCACTGCAGTGCATCCCCAGTGGTGCCAGTGCACTCTCTGGACTCACTGCACTGCATCCCCAGTGGTGCCAATGCACTCTCTGGACTCACTGCACTGCATCCCCAAGGTGCCAGTGCACTCTCTGCACTCACTACACTGCATCCCCAGTGGTGCCAGTGCACTCTCTGGACTCACTGCAGTGCATCCCCAGTGGTGCCAGTGCACTCTCTGGACTCACAGCAGTGCATTCCCAGTGGTGCCAGTGCACTCTCTGGACTCACTGCACTGCATCCCCAGTGGTGCCAGTGCACTATCTGGACTCACTGCACTGCATCCCCAGTGGTGCCAGTGCACTCTCTGGACTCACTGCACTGCATCCCCAGTGGTGCCAGTGCACTCTCTGGAGTCACTGCACTGCATCCCCAGTGGTGCCAGTGCACTCTCTGGACTCACTGCACTGCATCCCCAGTGGTGCCAGTGCACTATCTGGACTCACTGCACTGCATCCCCAGTGCTGACAGTGCACTCTCTGGACTCACTGCACTGCATCCCCAGTGGTGCCAGTGCACTGTCTGGACTCACTGCACTGCATCCCCAGTGCTGACAGTGCACTCCCTGGACTCACTGCAGTGCATCCCCAGTGGTGCCAGTGCACTCTCCAGAGTCACTGCAGTGCATCCCCAGTGGTGCCAGTGCACTCTCTGGAGTCTCTGCAGTGCATCCCCAGTGGTGCCAGTGCACTCTCTGGACTAACTGAACTGCATCCCCAATTGATCCAGTGCACTCTCTGGACTCACTACACTGCATCCCCAGTGGTGCCAGTGCACTCTCTGGACTCACTGCACTGCATCCCCAAGGTGCCAGTGTACTCTCTGGACTCACTGCACTGCATCCTCAGTGGTGCCAGTGCACTCTCTGGACTCACTGCACTGCATCCCCAGTGGTGCCAGTGCACTCTCTAGAGTCACTGCAGTGCATCCCCAGTGGTGCCAGTGCACTCTCTGGACTCACTGCACTGCATCCCCAGTGGTGCCAGTGCACTCTCTGGACTCACTGCAGTGCATCCCTAGTGGTGCCAGTGCACTCTCTGGACTAACTGCACTGCATCCCCAGTGGGGCCAGTGCACTCTTTGGAGTCATTTCAGTGCATCCCCAGTTGTGCCAGTGCACTCTCTGGACTCACTGCACTGCATCCCCAGTGGTGCCAGTGCACTCTCTGGACTCACTGCAGTGCATCCCCTGTGGTGCCAATGCACTCTCTGGACTCACTGCAGTGCATCCGCAGTGGTGCCAGTGCACTCTCTGGACTCACTACACTGCATCCCCAGTGGTGCCAGTGCACTATCTGGACTCACTGCAGTGCATCCCCAGTGGTGCCACTGCACTCTCTGGACTCACAGCAGTGCATTCCCAGTGGTGCCAGTGCACTCTCTGGAATCACTGCACTGCATCCCCAGTGGTGCCGGTGCACTATCTGGACTCACTGCACTGCATCCCCAGTGGTGCCAGTGCACTATCTGGACTCACTGCACTGCATCCAGAGTGCTGACAGTGCACTCCCTGGACTCACTGCAGTGCATCCCCAGTGGTGCCAGTGCACTCTCTGGAGTCTCTGCAGTGCATCCCCAGTGGTGCCAGTGCACTCTCTGGACTCACTGTACTGCATCCCCAGTGGTGCCGGTGCACTCTCTAGAGTCACTGCAGTGCTTCCCCAGTGGTGCCAGTGCACTCTCTGGACTCACTGCACTGCATCCCCAGTGGTGCCGGTGCACTCTCTAGAATCACTGCAGTGCATCCCCAGTGGTGCCAGTGCACTCTCTGGACTCACTGTACTGCATCCCCAGTGGTGCCAGTGCACTCTCTGGACTCACCGCACTGCATCCCCAGTGGTGCCAGTGCACTCTCTGGACTCACTGCACGGCATCCCCAGTGGTGCCAGTGCACTCTCTGGACTTAAAGCACTGCATCCCCGGTGGTGCCAGTGCACTCTCTGGACTCACTGCAGTGCATCCCCAGTGGTGCCACTGCACTCTCTGCACTCAAGGCACTGCATCCCCAGTGGTGCCAGTGCACTCTCTGGACTCACTGCAGTGCATCCCCGGTGGTGCCAGTGCACTCTCGACTCACTGCACTGCATCCCCAGTGGTGCCAGTGCACTCTCTGGACTCACCGCACTGCATCCCCAGTGGTGCCAGTGCACTCTCTGGAGTCTCTGCAGTGCATCCCCAGTGGTGCCAGTGCACTCTCTGGAGTCACTGCAGTGCTTCCCCAGTGGTGCCAGTGCACTCTCTGGACTCACTGCAGTGCATCCCCAGTGGTGCCGGTGCACTCTCTGGACTCACTGCAGTGCATCCTCGGTGGTGCCAGTGCACTCTATGGACTTACAGCACTGCATCCCCAGTGGTGCCAGTGCACTCTCTGGACTCACTGCAGTGCATCCCCAGTGGTGCCAGTGCACTCTCTGTAGTCATTGCGCTGCATCCCCAGTGGTGCCAGTGCACTCTCTGGACTCACTGCACTGCATCCCCAGTGGTGCCAGTGCACTCTCTGGAGTCACTGCAGTGCTTCCCCAGTGGTGCCAGTGCACTCTCTGGACTCACTGCAGTGCATCCCCAGTGGTGCCGGTGCACTCTCTAGAGTCACCGCAGTGCATCCCCAGTGGTGCCAGTGCACTCTCTGGAGTCACTGCACTGCATCCACAGTGGTGCCAGTGCACTCTCTGCACTCACTGTACTGCATCCCCAGTGGTGCCAGTGCACTCTCTGGACTCACCGCACTGCATCCCCAGTGGTGCCAGTGCACTCTCTGGACTCACTGCACTGCATCTCCAGTGGTGCCAGTGCACTCTCTGGACTCACTGCACTGCATCCCCAGTGGTGCCAATGCACTCTCTGGACTCACTGCACTGCATCCCCAAGGTGCCAGTGCACTCTCTGGACTCACTACACTGCATCCCCAGTGGTGCCAGTGCACTCTCTGCACTCACTGCACTGCATCCCCAGTGGTGCCAGTGCACTCTCTGGACTCACAGCAGTGCATTCCCAGTGGTGCCAGTGCACTCTCTGGAATCACTGCACTGCATCCCCAGTGGTGCCAGTGCACTATCTGGACTCACTGCACTGCATCCAGAGTGCTGACAGTGCACTCCCTGGACTCACTGCAGTGCATCCCCAGTGGTGCCAGTGCACTCTCTGGAGTCTCTGCAGTGCATCCCCAGTGGTGCCAGTGCACTCTGTGGACTCACTGTACTGCATCCCCAGTGGTGCCAGTGCACTCTGTGGACTCACTGTACTGCATCCCCAGTGGTGCCAGTGCACTCTCTGGACTCACTGCAGTGCATCCCCAGTGGTGCCAGTGCACTCTATGGACTTACAGCACTGCATCCCCAGTGGTGCCAGTGCACTCTCTGGACTCACTGCACTGCATCCCCAGTGGTGCCAGTGCACTCTCTGGACTCACTGCACTGCATCCCCAGTGGTGCCAGTGCACGGTGCACTCTCTGGACTCACTGCAGTGCATCCCCAGTGGTGCCAGTGCACTCTCTGCACTCACTGCACTGCATCCCCAGTGGTGCCAATGCACTCTCTGGACTCACTGCACTACATCCCCGGTGGTGCCAGTGCACTCTCTGGACTCACTGCAGTGCATCCCCAGTGGTGCCAGTGCTCTCTCTGGACTCACTGCACTGCATCCCCAGTGCTGCCAGTGCACTCTCTGGACTAACTGAACTGCATCCCCAATTCATCCAGTGCACTCTCTGGACTCACTGCACTGCATCCCCAGTGGTGCCAGTGCACTCTCTGGAGTCACTGCAGTGCATCCCCAGTGGTGCCAGTGCACTCTCTGGACTCACTGTACTGCATCCACAGTGGCGCCAGTGCACTCTCTGGACTCACCGCACTGCATGCAGAGTGGTGCCAGTGCACTCTCTGGACTCACTGCACTGCATCCCCAGTGGTGCCAGTGCACTCTCTCGACTCACTACACTGCATCCCCAGTGGTGCCAGTGCACTCTCTGGACTCACAGCAGTGAATCCCCAGTGGTGCCAGTGCACTCTCTGGACTCACAGCACTGCATCCCCAGTGGTGCCAGTGCACTCTCTGTAGTCATTGCGCTGCATCCCCAGTGTTACCAGTGCACTCTCTGGACTCACTGCACTGCACCCCCAGTGGGGCCAGTGCACTCTCTGGATTCATTTCAGTGCATCCCCAGTGGTGCCAGTGCACTCTATGGACTCACTGCAGTGCATCCCCAGTGGTGCCAGTGCACTCTCTGGACTCACTGCACTGCATCCCCAGTGGTGCCAATGCACTCTCTGGACTCACTGCACTGCATCCCCAAGGTGCCAGTGCACTCTCTGCACTCACTACACTGCATCCCCAGTGGTGCCAGTGCACTCTCTGGACTCACTGCAGTGCATCCCCAGTGGTGCCAGTGCACTCTCTGGACTCACAGCAGTGCATTCCCAGTGGTGCCAGTGCACTCTCTGGACTCACTGCACTGCATCCCCAGTGGTGCCAGTGCACTATCTGGACTCACTGCACTGCATCCCCAGTGGTGCCAGTGCACTCTCTGGACTCACTGCACTGCATCCCCAGTGGTGCCAGTGCACTCTCTGGAGTCACTGCACTGCATCCCCATTGGTGCCAGTGCACTCTCTGGACTCACTGCACTGCATCCCCAGTGGTGCCAGTGCACTATCTGGACTCACTGCACTGCATCCCCAGTGCTGACAGTGCACTCTCTGGACTCACTGCACTGCATCCCCAGTGGTGCCAGTGCACTGTCTGGACTCACTGCACTGCATCCCCAGTGCTGACAGTGCACTCCCTGGACTCACTGCAGTGCATCCCCAGTGGTGCCAGTGCACTCTCCAGAGTCACTGCAGTGCATCCCCAGTGGTGCCAGTGCACTCTCTGGAGTCTCTGCAGTGCATCCCCAGTGGTGCCAGTGCACTCTCTGGACTAACTGAACTGCATCCCCAATTGATCCAGTGCACTCTCTGGACTCACTACACTGCATCCCCAGTGGTGCCAGTGCACTCTCTGGACTCACTGCACTGCATCCCCAAGGTGCCAGTGTACTCTCTGGACTCACTGCACTGCATCCTCAGTGGTGCCAGTGCACTCTCTGGACTCACTGCACTGCATCCCCAGTGGTGCCAGTGCACTCTCTAGAGTCACTGCAGTGCATCCCCAGTGGTGCCAGTGCACTCTCTGGACTCACTGCACTGCATCCCCAGTGGTGCCAGTGCACTCTCTGGACTCACTGCAGTGCATCCCTAGTGGTGCCAGTGCACTCTCTGGACTAACTGCACTGCATCCCCAGTGGGGCCAGTGCACTCTTTGGAGTCATTTCAGTGCATCCCCAGTTGTGCCAGTGCACTCTCTGGACTCACTGCACTGCATCCCCAGTGGTGCCAGTGCACTCTCTGGACTCACTGCAGTGCATCCCCTGTGGTGCCAATGCACTCTCTGGACTCACTGCAGTGCATCCGCAGTGGTGCCAGTGCACTCTCTGGACTCACTACACTGCATCCCCAGTGGTGCCAGTGCACTATCTGGACTCACTGCAGTGCATCCCCAGTGGTGCCACTGCACTCTCTGGACTCACAGCAGTGCATTCCCAGTGGTGCCAGTGCACTCTCTGGAATCACTGCACTGCATCCCCAGTGGTGCCGGTGCACTATCTGGACTCACTGCACTGCATCCCCAGTGGTGCCAGTGCACTATCTGGACTCACTGCACTGCATCCAGAGTGCTGACAGTGCACTCCCTGGACTCACTGCAGTGCATCCCCAGT
Organism: Anser anser; assembly: GCF_964211835.1. Taxonomy (NCBI): domain Eukaryota; kingdom Metazoa; phylum Chordata; class Aves; order Anseriformes; family Anatidae; genus Anser; species Anser anser. The sequence goes on from NW_028154147.1 coordinate 33,134, forward strand.
GGTGCCAGTGCACTCTCTGGAGTCTCTGCAGTGCATCCCCAGTGGTGCCAGTGCACTCTCTGGACTCACTGTACTGCATCCCCAGTGGTGCCGGTGCACTCTCTAGAGTCACTGCAGTGCTTCCCCAGTGGTGCCAGTGCACTCTCTGGACTCACTGCACTGCATCCCCAGTGGTGCCGGTGCACTCTCTAGAATCACTGCAGTGCATCCCCAGTGGTGCCAGTGCACTCTCTGGACTCACTGTACTGCATCCCCAGTGGTGCCAGTGCACTCTCTGGACTCACCGCACTGCATCCCCAGTGGTGCCAGTGCACTCTCTGGACTCACTGCACGGCATCCCCAGTGGTGCCAGTGCACTCTCTGGACTTAAAGCACTGCATCCCCGGTGGTGCCAGTGCACTCTCTGGACTCACTGCAGTGCATCCCCAGTGGTGCCACTGCACTCTCTGCACTCAAGGCACTGCATCCCCAGTGGTGCCAGTGCACTCTCTGGACTCACTGCAGTGCATCCCCGGTGGTGCCAGTGCACTCTCGACTCACTGCACTGCATCCCCAGTGGTGCCAGTGCACTCTCTGGACTCACCGCACTGCATCCCCAGTGGTGCCAGTGCACTCTCTGGAGTCTCTGCAGTGCATCCCCAGTGGTGCCAGTGCACTCTCTGGAGTCACTGCAGTGCTTCCCCAGTGGTGCCAGTGCACTCTCTGGACTCACTGCAGTGCATCCCCAGTGGTGCCGGTGCACTCTCTGGACTCACTGCAGTGCATCCTCGGTGGTGCCAGTGCACTCTATGGACTTACAGCACTGCATCCCCAGTGGTGCCAGTGCACTCTCTGGACTCACTGCACTGCATCCCCAGTGGTGCCAGTGCACTCTCTGTAGTCATTGCGCTGCATCCCCAGTGGTGCCAGTGCACTCTCTGGACTCACTGCACTGCATCCCCAGTGGTGCCAGTGCACTCTCTGGAGTCACTGCAGTGCTTCCCCAGTGGTGCCAGTGCACTCTCTGGACTCACTGCAGTGCATCCCCAGTGGTGCCGGTGCACTCTCTAGAGTCACCGCAGTGCATCCCCAGTGGTGCCAGTGCACTCTCTGGAGTCACTGCACTGCATCCACAGTGGTGCCAGTGCACTCTCTGCACTCACTGTACTGCATCCCCAGTGGTGCCAGTGCACTCTCTGGACTCACCGCACTGCATCCCCAGTGGTGCCAGTGCACTCTCTGGACTCACTGCACTGCATCTCCAGTGGTGCCAGTGCACTCTCTGGACTCACTGCACTGCATCCCCAGTGGTGCCAATGCACTCTCTGGACTCACTGCACTGCATCCCCAAGGTGCCAGTGCACTCTCTGGACTCACTACACTGCATCCCCAGTGGTGCCAGTGCACTCTCTGCACTCACTGCACTGCATCCCCAGTGGTGCCAGTGCACTCTCTGGACTCACAGCAGTGCATTCCCAGTGGTGCCAGTGCACTCTCTGGAATCACTGCACTGCATCCCCAGTGGTGCCAGTGCACTATCTGGACTCACTGCACTGCATCCAGAGTGCTGACAGTGCACTCCCTGGACTCACTGCAGTGCATCCCCAGTGGTGCCAGTGCACTCTCTGGAGTCTCTGCAGTGCATCCCCAGTGGTGCCAGTGCACTCTGTGGACTCACTGTACTGCATCCCCAGTGGTGCCAGTGCACTCTGTGGACTCACTGTACTGCATCCCCAGTGGTGCCAGTGCACTCTCTGGACTCACTGCAGTGCATCCCCAGTGGTGCCAGTGCACTCTATGGACTTACAGCACTGCATCCCCAGTGGTGCCAGTGCACTCTCTGGACTCACTGCACTGCATCCCCAGTGGTGCCAGTGCACTCTCTGGACTCACTGCACTGCATCCCCAGTGGTGCCAGTGCACGGTGCACTCTCTGGACTCACTGCAGTGCATCCCCAGTGGTGCCAGTGCACTCTCTGCACTCACTGCACTGCATCCCCAGTGGTGCCAATGCACTCTCTGGACTCACTGCACTACATCCCCGGTGGTGCCAGTGCACTCTCTGGACTCACTGCAGTGCATCCCCAGTGGTGCCAGTGCACTCTCTGCACTCAAGGCACTGCATCCCCAGTGGTGCCAGTGCACTCTCTGGACTCACTGCAGTGCATCCCCAGTGGTGCCAGTGCACTCTCTGGACTCACAGCACTGCATTCCCAGTGGTGCCAGTGCACTCTCTGGACTCACTGCACTGCATCCCCAGTGGTGCCAGTGCACTCTCTGGACTCACTGCAGTGCATCCCCAGTGGTGCCAGTGCACTCTCTGGACTCACTGCACTGCATCCCCAGTGGTGCCAGTGCACTCTCTGGAGTCTCTGCAGTGCATCCCCAGTGGTGCCAGTGCACTCTCTGGACTTACAGCACTGCATCCCCAGTGGTGCCAGTGCACTCTCTGGACTCACTGCAGTGCATCCCCAGTGGTGCCAGTGCACTCTCTGTAGTCATTGCGCTGCATCACCAGTGGTGCCAGTGCACTCTCTGGAGTCATTGCACTGCATCGCCAGTGGTGCCAGTGCGCTCTCTGGACTCACTGCAGTACATCCCCAATGGTGCCAGTGCACTCTCTGGACTCACTGCACTGCATCCCCAGTGGTGCCAGTGCACTCTCAGGAGTCACTGCACTGCATCCCCAGTGGTGCCAGTGCACTCTCTGCACTCACAGCACTGCATCCCCAGTGGTGCCACTGCACTCTCTGGACTCACTGCACTGCATCCCCAGTGGTGCCAGTGCACTCTCTGGACTCACTGCACTGCATCCAGAGTGGTGCCAGTGCACTCTCTGGACTCACTGCAGTGCATCCCCAGTGGTGCCAGTGCACTCTCTGCACTCACTGCACTGCATCCCCAGTGGTGCCAGTGCACTCTCTGGACTCACTGCAGTACATCCCCAGTGGTGCCAGTGCACTCTCTGGACTCACTGCACTGCATCACCAGTGGTGCCAGTGCACTCTCTGGAGTCTCTGCAGTGCATCACCAGTGGTGCCAGTGCACTCTGTGGACTCACTGTACTGCATCCCCAGTGGTCCCAGTGCACTCTCTGCACTCACTGCACTGCATCCCCAGTGGTGTCAGTGCACTCTCTAGACTCACTGAACTGCATCCCCAGTGGTGCCAGTGCACTCTCTGGACTCACTGAACTGCATCCCCAGAGGTGCCAGTGCACTCTCTGGACTCACTGCAGTGCATCCAGAGTGGTGCCAGTGCACTCTCTGGACTCACTGCACTGCATTCCCAGTGGTGCCAGTGCACTCTCTGGACTCACTGCACTGCATCCCCAAGGTGCCAGTGCACTCTCTGGACTCACTACACTGCATCCCCAGTGGTGCCAGTGCACTCTCTGCACTCACTGCACTGCATCCCCAGTGGTGCCAGTGCACTCTCTGGACTCACTGCACTGCATCCAGAGTGCTGACAGTGCACTCCCTGGACTCACTGCACTGCATCCACAGTGGTGCCAGTGCACTCTCTGGAGTCTCTGCAGTGCATCCCCAGTGGTGCCAGTGCACTCTATGGACTCACTGTACTGCATCCCCAGTGGTGCCAGTGCACTCTGTGGACTCACTGTACTGCATCCCCAGTGGTGCCAGTGCACTCTCTGGACTCACTGCAGTGCATCCCCAGTGGTGCCAGTGCACTCTATGGACTTACAGCACTGCATCCCCAGTGGTGCCAGTGCACTCTCTGGACTCACTGCACTGCATCCCCAGTGGTGCCAGTGCACTCTCTGGACTCACTGCACTGCATCCCCAGTGGTGCCAGTGCACAATGCACTCTCTGGACTCACTGCAGTGCATCCCCAGTGGTGCCAGTGCACTCTCTGCACTCACTGCACTGCATCCCCAGTGGTGCCACTGCACTCTCTGGACTCACTGCAGTGCATCCCCAGTGGTGCCAGTGCACTCTCTGGACTCACTGCACTACATCCCCGGTGGTGCCAGTGCACTCTCTGGACTCACTGCAGTGCATCCCCAGTGGTGCCAGTGCACTCTCTGGACTCACTGCACTGCATCCCCAGTGGTGCCAGTGCACTCTCTGTAGTCATTGCGCTGCATCACCAGTGGTGCCAGTGCACTCTCTGGAGTCATTGCACTGCATCCCCAGTGGTGCCAGTGCACTCTCTGGACTCACCGCACTGCATCCCCAGTGGTGCCAGTGCACTCTCTGCACTCACTACACTGCATCCCCAGTGGTGCCACTGCACTCTCTGGACTCACTACACTGCATCCCCAGTGGTGCCAGTGCACTCTCTGGACTCACCGCACTGCATCCCCAGTGGTGCCAGTGCACTCTCTGGAGTCATTGCACTGCATCCCCAGTGGTGCCAGTGCACTCTCTGGACTCACTGCAGTACATCCCCAATGGTGCCAGTGCACTCTCTGGACTCACTGCACTGCATCACCAGTGGTGCCAGTGCACTCTCTGGACTCACTGCACTGCATCCCCAGTGGGGCCAGTGCCAGTGCACTCTCTGGACTCACCGCACTGCATCCCCAGTGGTGCCAGTGCACTCTCTGGAGTCATTGCACTGCATCACCAGTGGTGCCAGTGCACTCTCTGGACTCACTGCAGCACATCCCCAATGGTGCCAGTGCACTCTCTGGACTCACTGCACTGCATCCCCAGTGGTGCCAGTGCACTCTCTGGACTCACTGCACTGCATCCCCAGTGGTGCCAGTGCACTCTCTGGACTCACTGCACTGCATCCCCAGTGGTGCCACTGCACTCTCTGGACTCACTGCACTGCATCCCCAGTGGTGCCAGTGCACTCTGTGGACTCACTTCACTGCATCCCCGGTGGTGCCAGTGCACTCTCGACTCACTGCAGTGCATCCCCGGTGGTGCCAGTGCACTCTCTGCACTCACTGCAGTGCATCCCCAGTGGTGCCAGTGCACTCTCTCACTGCACTGCATCCCCAGTGGTGCCAGTGCACTCTCTGGACTCACTGCAGTGCATCCCCAGTGGTGCCAGTGCACTCTCTGGACTCACTTCACTGCATCCCCAGTGGTGCCAGTGCACTCTCTGGACTCACTGCACTGCATCCCCAGTGGTGCCAGTGCACTCTCTGGACTCACTGCAGTGCATCCCCAGTGGTGCCAGTGCACTCTGTGGACTCACTGCAGTGCATCCCCAGTGATGCCAGTGCACTCTCTGGACTCACTGCAGTGCATCCCCAGTGGTGCCAGTGCACTCTCTGGACTTACAGCACTGCATCCCCAGTGGTGCCAGTGCACTCTCTGGACTCACCGAACTGCATCCCCAGTGGTGCCAGTGCACTCTCTGGACTCACCGCACTGCATCCCCAGTGGTGCCAGTGCACTCTCTAGAGTCACCGCAGTGCATCCCCAGTGGTGCCAGTGCACTCTCTGGAGTCTCTGCAGTGTATCCCCAGTGGTGCCAGTGCACTCTGTGGACTCACTGTACTGCATCCCCAGTGGTGCCAGTGCACTCTCTGGACTCACCGCACTACATCCCCAGTGGTGCCGGTGCACTCTCTAGAGTCACTGCAGTGCATCCCCAGTGGTGCCACTGCACTCTCTGGACTTACAGAACTGCATCCCCAGTGGTGCCAGTGCACTCTGTGGACTCACTGCACTGCATCCCCAGTGGTGCCAGTGCACTCTCTGGACTCACCGCACTGCATCCCCAGTGGTGCCAGTGCACTCTCTGGACTCACTGCACGGCATCCCCAGTGGTGCCAGTGCACTCTCTGGACTTACAGAACTGCACCCCCAGTGGTGCCAGTGCACTCTGTGGACTCACTGCACTGCATCCCCAGTGGTGCCAGTGCACTCTCTGGACTCACCGCACTGCATCCCCAGTGGTGCCAGTGCACTCTCTGGAGTCACTGCACTGCATCCCCAGTGGTGCCAGTGCACTCTCTGGACTTACAGAACTGCATCCCCAGTGGTGCCAGTGCACTCTGTGGACTCACTGCACTGCATCCCCATTGGTGCCAGTGCACTCTCTGGACTCACCGCACTGCATCCCCAGTGGTGCCAGTGCACTCTCTGGAGTCACTGCACTGCATCCCCAGTGGTGCCACTGCACTCTCTGGACTCACTTCACTGCATCCCCAGTGGTGCCAGTGCACTCTCTGGACTCACTGCACTACATCCCCGGTGGTGCCAGTGCACTCTCTGGAGTCACTGCAGTGCATCCCCAGTGGTGCCAGTGCCAGTGCACTCTCTGGACTCACCGCACTGCATCCCCAGTGGTGCCAGTGCACTCTCTGGAGTCATTGCACTGCATCACCAGTGGTGCCAGTGCACTCTCTGGACTCACTGCAGTACATCTCCAATGGTGCCAGTGCACTCTCTGGACTCACTGCACTGCATCCCCAGTGGTGCCAGTGCACTCTCTGGACTCACTGCACTGCATCCCCAGTGGTGCCAGTGCACTCTCTGGACTCACCGCACTGCATCCCCAGTGGTGCCAGTGCACTCTCTGGACTCACCGCACTGCATCCCCAGTGGTGCCAGTGCGCTCTCTGGAGTCACCGCACTGCATCCCCAGTGGTGCCAGTGCACTCTCTGGACTCACTGCACTGCATTCCCAGTGGTGCCAGAGCACTCTCTGGACTCACTGCAGTACATCCCCAATGGTGCCAGTGCACTCTCTGGACTCACCGCACTGCATCCCCAGTGGTGCCAGTGCACTCTCTGGACTCACCGCACTGCATCCCCGGTGGTGCCAGTGCACTCTATGGACTTACAGCACTGCATCCCCAGTGGTGCCAGTGCACTCTCTGGACTCACCGCACTGCATCCCCAGTGGTGCCAGTGCACTCTCTGGACTCACCGCACTGCATCCCCAGTGGTGCCAGTGCACTCTCTGGACTCACCGCACTGCATCCCCAGTGGTGCCAGTGCACTCTCAGGAGTCACTGCAGTGCTTCCCCAGTGGTGCCAGTGCACTCTCTGGACTCACCGCACTGCATCCACATTGGTGCCGGTGCACTCTCTGGACTCACTGCACTGCATCCCCAGTGGTGCCAGTGCACTCTCTGGAGTCACCGCACTGCATCCCCAGTGGTGCCAGTGCACTCTCTGGACTCACTGCACTGCATCCCCAGTGATGCCAGTGCACTCTCTGGACTCACCGCACTGCATCCCGAATGGTGCCACTGCACTCTCTGGACTCACCGCACTGCATCCCCAGTGGTGCCAGTGCACTCTCTGCACTCACTGTACTGCATCCCCAGTGGTGCCACTGCACTCTCTGGACTCACTTCACTGCATCCCCAGTGGTGCCAGTGCACTCTCTGGACTCACTGCACTGCATCCCCGGTGGTGCCAGTGCACTCTCTGGACTCACTGCAGTGCATCCCCAGTGGTGCCAGTGCACTCTCTGGACTCACTGCAGTGCATCCCCAGTGGTGCCAGTGCACTCTCTGGACTAACTGAACTGCATCCCCAATTGATCCAGTGCACTCTCTGGACTCACCGCGCTGCATCCAGAGTGGTGCCAGTGCACTCTCTAGAGTCACTGCAGTGCATCCCCAGTGGTGCCAGTGCACTCTCTGGACTCACTGCACTGCATCACCAGTGGTGCCAGTGCACTCTCTGGACTCACTGCAGTGCATCCCCAGTGGTGCCAGTGCACTCTGTGGACTCACTGCACTGCATCCCCAGTGGTGCCAGTGCACTCTGTGGACTCACTGCAGTGCATCCCCAGTGGTGCCAGTGCACTCTCTGGACTCACTGCAGTGCATCCCCCGTGGTACCAGTGCACTCTCTGGACTTACAGCACTGCATCCCCAGTGGTGCCAGTGCACTCTCTGGACTCACTGCACTGAATCCCCAGTGGTGCCAGTGCACTCTCTGGACTCACTGCACTGCATCCCCAGTGGAGCCAGTGCACTCTCTGGACTCACTGCACTGCATCCCCAGTGGTGCCAGTGCACTCTCTAGAGTCACTGCAGTGCATCCCCAGTGGTGCCAGTGCACTCTCTGGAGTCTCTGCAGTGCATCCCCAGTGGTGCCAGTGCACTCTCTGGACTCACTGTACTGCATCCCCAGTGGTGCCAGTGCACTCTCTGGACTCACCGCACTGCATCCCCAGTGGTGCCGGTGCACTCTCTGGACTCACTGCACTGCATCCCCAGTGGTGCCAGTGCACTCTCTGGACTCACTGCAGTGCATCCCCAGTGGTGCCAGTGCACTCTCTGGACTTACAGAACTGCATCCCCAGTGGTGCCAGTGCACTCTGTGGACTCACTGCAGTGCATCCCCAGTGGTGCCAGTGCACTCTCTGGACTCACTGCACTGCATCCCCAGTGGTGCCAGTGCTCTCTCTGGACTCACTGCACTGCATCCCCAGTGGTGCCAGTGTACTCTCTGGACTCACTGCACTGCATCCAGAGTGGTGCCAGTGCACTCTCTGGACTCACTGTTCTGCATCCCCAGTGGTGCCAGTGCACTCTCTGGACTCACTGCAGTGCTTCCCCAGTGGTGCCAGTGCACTCTCTGGACTCACTGCACTGCATCCCCAGTGGTGCCGGTGCACTCTCTAGAGTCACTGCAGTGCATCCCCAGTGGTGCCAGTGCACTCTCTGGAGTCTCTGCAGTGCATCCCCAGTGGTGCCAGTGCACTCTGTGGACTCACTGTACTGCATCCCCAGTGGTGCCAGTGCACTCTCTGGAGTCTCTACAGTGCATCCCCAGTGGTGCCAGTGCACTCTGTGGACTCACTGTACTGCATCCCCAGTGGTGCCGGTGCACTCTGTGGACTCACTGCAGTGCATCCCCGGTGGTGCCAGTGCACTCTATGGACTTACAGCACTGCATCCCCAGTGGTGCCAGTGCACTCTCTGGACTCACTGCACTGCATCCCCGGTGGTGCCGGTGCACTCTCTGGAGTCACTGCAGTGCTTCCCCAGTGGTGCCAGTGCACTCTCTGGAGTCATTGCACTGCATCACCAGTGGTGCCAGTGCACTCTCTGGACTCACTGCAGTACATCCCCAATGGTGCCAGTGCCAGTGCACCCTCTGGACTCACTGCACTGCATCCCCAGTGGTGCCAGTGCACTCTCTGCACTCACTGCACTGCATCCCCACTGGTGCCAGTGCACTCTCTGCACTCACTGCACTGCATCCCCAGTGGTGCCACTGCACTCTCTGGACTCACTTCACTGCATCCCCAGTGGTGCCACTGCACTCTCTGGACTCACTGCACTGCATCCCCGGTGGTGCCAGTGCACTCTCGACTCACTGCAGTGCATCCCCAGTGGTGCCAGTGCACTCTCTGCACTCACTGCACTGCATCCCCAGTGGTGCCAGTGCACTCTCTGGACTCACTACACTGCATCGCCAGTGGTGCCAGTTCACTCTCTGGAGTCACTGTACTGCATCCCCAGTGGTGCCGGTTCACTCTCTGGACTCACTGCAGTGCATCCCCAGTGGTGCCAGTGCTCTCTCTGGACTCACTGCACTGCATCCCCAGTGCTGCCAGTGCACTCTCTGGACTAACTGAACTGCATCCCCAATTCATCCAGTGCACTCTCTGGACTCACTGCACTGCATCCCCAGTGGTGCCAGTGCACTCTCTGGAGTCACTGCAGTGCATCCCCAGTGGTGCCAGTGCACTCTCTGGACTCACTGTACTGCATCCACAGTGGCGCCAGTGCACTCTCTGGACTCACCGCACTGCATGCAGAGTGGTGCCAGTGCACTCTCTGGACTCACTGCACTGCATCCCCAGTGGTGCCAGTGCACTCTCTCGACTCACTACACTGCATCCCCAGTGGTGCCAGTGCACTCTCTGGACTCACAGCAGTGAATCCCCAGTGGTGCCAGTGCACTCTCTGGACTCACAGCACTGCATCCCCAGTGGTGGCAGTGCACTCTCTGTAGTCATTGCGCTGCATCCCCAGTGTTACCAGTGCACTCTCTGGACTCACTGCACTGCACCCCCAGTGGGGCCAGTGCACTCTCTGGATTCATTTCAGTGCATCCCCAGTGGTGCCAGTGCACTCTATGGACTCACTGCAGTGCATCCCCAGTGGTGCCAGTGCACTCTCTGGACTCACTGCACTGCATCCCCAGTGGTGCCAATGCACTCTCTGGACTCACTGCACTGCATCCCCAAGGTGCCAGTGCACTCTCTGCACTCACTACACTGCATCCCCAGTGGTGCCAGTGCACTCTCTGGACTCACTGCAGTGCATCCCCAGTGGTGCCAGTGCACTCTCTGGACTCACAGCAGTGCATTCCCAGTGGTGCCAGTGCACTCTCTGGACTCACTGCACTGCATCCCCAGTGGTGCCAGTGCACTATCTGGACTCACTGCACTGCATCCCCAGTGGTGCCAGTGCACTCTCTGGACTCACTGCACTGCATCCCCAGTGGTGCCAGTGCACTCTCTGGAGTCACTGCACTGCATCCCCAGTGGTGCCAGTGCACTCTCTGGACTCACTGCACTGCATCCCCAGTGGTGCCAGTGCACTATCTGAACTCACTGCACTGCATCCCCAGTGCTGACAGTGCACTCTCTGGACTCACTGCACTGCATCCCCAGTGGTGCCAGTGCACTGTCTGGACTCACTGCACTGCATCCCCAGTGCTGACAGTGCACTCCCTGGACTCACTGCAGTGCATCCCCAGTGGTGCCAGTGCACTCTCCAGAGTCACTGCAGTGCATCCCCAGTGGTGCCAGTGCACTCTCTGGAGTCTCTGCAGTGCATCCCCAGTGGTGCCAGTGCACTCTCTGGACTAACTGAACTGCATCCCCAATTGATCCAGTGCACTCTCTGGACTCACTACACTGCATCCCCAGTGGTGCCAGTGCACTCTCTGGACTCACTGCACTGCATCCCCAAGGTGCCAGTGTACTCTCTGGACTCACTGCACTGCATCCTCAGTGGTGCCAGTGCACTCTCTGGACTCACTGCACTGCATCCCCAGTGGTGCCAGTGCACTCTCTAGAGTCACTGCAGTGCATCCCCAGTGGTGCCAGTGCACTCTCTGGACTCACTGCACTGCATCCCCAGTGGTGCCAGTGCACTCTCTGGACTCACTGCAGTGCATCCCTAGTGGTGCCAGTGCACTCTCTGGACTAACTGCACTGCATCCCCAGTGGGGCCAGTGCACTCTTTGGAGTCATTTCAGTGCATCCCCAGTTGTGCCAGTGCACTCTCTGGACTCACTGCACTGCATCCCCAGTGGTGCCAGTGCACTCTCTGGACTCACTGCAGTGCATCCCCTGTGGTGCCAATGCACTCTCTGGACTCACTGCAGTGCATCCGCAGTGGTGCCAGTGCACTCTCTGGACTCACTACACTGCATCCCCAGTGGTGCCAGTGCACTATCTGGACTCACTGCAGTGCATCCCCAGTGGTGCCACTGCACTCTCTGGACTCACAGCAGTGCATTCCCAGTGGTGCCAGTGCACTCTCTGGAATCACTGCACTGCATCCCCAGTGGTGCCGGTGCACTATCTGGACTCACTGCACTGCATCCCCAGTGGTGCCAGTGCACTATCTGGACTCACTGCACTGCATCCAGAGTGCTGACAGTGCACTCCCTGGACTCACTGCAGTGCATCCCCAGTGGTGCCAGTGCACTCTCTGGAGTCTCTGCAGTGCATCCCCAGTGGTGCCAGTGCACTCTCTGGACTCACTGTACTGCATCCCCAGTGGTGCCGGTGCACTCTCTAGAGTCACTGCAGTGCTTCCCCAGTGGTGCCAGTGCACTCTCTGGACTCACTGCACTGCATCCCCAGTGGTGCCGGTGCACTCTCTAGAATCACTGCAGTGCATCCCCAGTGGTGCCAGTGCACTCTCTGGACTCACTGTACTGCATCCCCAGTGGTGCCAGTGCACTCTCTGGACTCACCGCACTGCATCCCCAGTGGTGCCAGTGCACTCTCTGGACTCACTGCACGGCATCCCCAGTGGTGCCAGTGCACTCTCTGGACTTAAAGCACTGCATCCCCGGTGGTGCCAGTGCACTCTCTGGACTCACTGCAGTGCATCCCCAGTGGTGCCACTGCACTCTCTGCACTCAAGGCACTGCATCCCCAGTGGTGCCAGTGCACTCTCTGGACTCACTGCAGTGCATCCCCGGTGGTGCCAGTGCACTCTCGACTCACTGCACTGCATCCCCAGTGGTGCCAGTGCACTCTCTGGACTCACCGCACTGCATCCCCAGTGGTGCCAGTGCACTCTCTGGAGTCTCTGCAGTGCATCCCCAGTGGTGCCAGTGCACTCTCTGGAGTCACTGCAGTGCTTCCCCAGTGGTGCCAGTGCACTCTCTGGACTCACTGCAGTGCATCCCCAGTGGTGCCGGTGCACTCTCTGGACTCACTGCAGTGCATCCTCGGTGGTGCCAGTGCACTCTATGGACTTACAGCACTGCATCCCCAGTGGTGCCAGTGCACTCTCTGGACTCACTGCACTGCATCCCCAGTGGTGCCAGTGCACTCTCTGTAGTCATTGCGCTGCATCCCCAGTGGTGCCAGTGCACTCTCTGGACTCACTGCACTGCATCCCCAGTGGTGCCAGTGCACTCTCTGGAGTCACTGCAGTGCTTCCCCAGTGGTGCCAGTGCACTCTCTGGACTCACTGCAGTGCATCCCCAGTGGTGCCGGTGCACTCTCTAGAGTCACCGCAGTGCATCCCCAGTGGTGCCAGTGCACTCTCTGGAGTCACTGCACTGCATCCACAGTGGTGCCAGTGCACTCTCTGCACTCACTGTACTGCATCCCCAGTGGTGCCAGTGCACTCTCTGGACTCACCGCACTGCATCCCCAGTGGTGCCAGTGCACTCTCTGGACTCACTGCACTGCATCTCCAGTGGTGCCAGTGCACTCTCTGGACTCACTGCACTGCATCCCCAGTGGTGCCAATGCACTCTCTGGACTCACTGCACTGCATCCCCAAGGTGCCAGTGCACTCTCTGGACTCACTACACTGCATCCCCAGTGGTGCCAGTGCACTCTCTGCACTCACTGCACTGCATCCCCAGTGGTGCCAGTGCACTCTCTGGACTCACAGCAGTGCATTCCCAGTGGTGCCAGTGCACTCTCTGGAATCACTGCACTGCATCCCCAGTGGTGCCAGTGCACTATCTGGACTCACTGCACTGCATCCAGAGTGCTGACAGTGCACTCCCTGGACTCACTGCAGTGCATCCCCAGTGGTGCCAGTGCACTCTCTGGAGTCTCTGCAGTGCATCCCCAGTGGTGCCAGTGCACTCTGTGGACTCACTGTACTGCATCCCCAGTGGTGCCAGTGCACTCTGTGGACTCACTGTACTGCATCCCCAGTGGTGCCAGTGCACTCTCTGGACTCACTGCAGTGCATCCCCAGTGGTGCCAGTGCACTCTATGGACTTACAGCACTGCATCCCCAGTGGTGCCAGTGCACTCTCTGGACTCACTGCACTGCATCCCCAGTGGTGCCAGTGCACTCTCTGGACTCACTGCACTGCATCCCCAGTGGTGCCAGTGCACGGTGCACTCTCTGGACTCACTGCAGTGCATCCCCAGTGGTGCCAGTGCACTCTCTGCACTCACTGCACTGCATCCCCAGTGGTGCCAATGCACTCTCTGGACTCACTGCACTACATCCCCGGTGGTGCCAGTGCACTCTCTGGACTCACTGCAGTGCATCCCCAGTGGTGCCAGTGCTCTCTCTGGACTCACTGCACTGCATCCCCAGTGCTGCCAGTGCACTCTCTGGACTAACTGAACTGCATCCCCAATTCATCCAGTGCACTCTCTGGACTCACTGCACTGCATCCCCAGTGGTGCCAGTGCACTCTCTGGAGTCACTGCAGTGCATCCCCAGTGGTGCCAGTGCACTCTCTGGACTCACTGTACTGCATCCACAGTGGCGCCAGTGCACTCTCTGGACTCACCGCACTGCATGCAGAGTGGTGCCAGTGCACTCTCTGGACTCACTGCACTGCATCCCCAGTGGTGCCAGTGCACTCTCTCGACTCACTACACTGCATCCCCAGTGGTGCCAGTGCACTCTCTGGACTCACAGCAGTGAATCCCCAGTGGTGCCAGTGCACTCTCTGGACTCACAGCACTGCATCCCCAGTGGTGCCAGTGCACTCTCTGTAGTCATTGCGCTGCATCCCCAGTGTTACCACTGCACTCTCTGGACTCACTGCACTGCACCCCCAGTGGGGCCAGTGCACTCTCTGGATTCATTTCAGTGCATCCCCAGTGGTGCCAGTGCACTCTATGGACTCACTGCAGTGCATCCCCAGTGGTGCCAGTGCACTCTCTGGACTCACTGCACTGCATCCCCAGTGGTGCCAATGCACTCTCTGGACTCACTGCACTGCATCCCCAAGGTGCCAGTGCACTCTCTGCACTCACTACACTGCATCCCCAGTGGTGCCAGTGCACTCTCTGGACTCACTGCAGTGCATCCCCAGTGGTGCCAGTGCACTCTCTGGACTCACAGCAGTGCATTCCCAGTGGTGCCAGTGCACTCTCTGGACTCACTGCACTGCATCCCCAGTGGTGCCAGTGCACTATCTGGACTCACTGCACTGCATCCCCAGTGGTGCCAGTGCACTCTCTGGACTCACTGCACTGCATCCCCAGTGGTGCCAGTGCACTCTCTGGAGTCACTGCACTGCATCCCCAAGGTGCCAGTGCACTCTCTGGACTCACTGCACTGCATCCCCAGTGGTGCCAGTGCACTATCTGGACTCACTGCACTGCATCCCCAGTGCTGACAGTGCACTCTCTGGACTCACTGCACTGCATCCCCAGTGGTGCCAGTGCACTGTCTGGACTCACTGCACTGCATCCCCAGTGCTGACAGTGCACTCCCTGGACTCACTGCAGTGCATCCCCAGTGGTGCCAGTGCACTCTCCAGAGTCACTGCAGTGCATCCCCAGTGGTGCCAGTGCACTCTCTGGAGTCTCTGCAGTGCATCCCCAGTGGTGCCAGTGCACTCTCTGGACTAACTGAACTGCATCCCCAATTGATCCAGTGCACTCTCTGGACTCACTACACTGCATCCCCAGTGGTGCCAGTGCACTCTCTGGACTCACTGCACTGCATCCCCAAGGTGCCAGTGTACTCTCTGGACTCACTGCACTGCATCCTCAGTGGTGCCAGTGCACTCTCTGGACTCACTGCACTGCATCCCCAGTGGTGCCAGTGCACTCTCTAGAGTCACTGCAGTGCATCCCCAGTGGTGCCAGTGCACTCTCTGGACTCACTGCACTGCATCCCCAGTGGTGCCAGTGCACTCTCTGGACTCACTGCAGTGCATCCCTAGTGGTGCCAGTGCACTCTCTGGACTAACTGCACTGCATCCCCAGTGGGGCCAGTGCACTCTTTGGAGTCATTTCAGTGCATCCCCAGTTGTGCCAGTGCACTCTCTGGACTCACTGCACTGCATCCCCAGTGGTGCCAGTGCACTCTCTGGACTCACTGCAGTGCATCCCCTGTGGTGCCAATGCACTCTCTGGACTCACTGCAGTGCATCCGCAGTGGTGCCAGTGCACTCTCTGGACTCACTACACTGCATCCCCAGTGGTGCCAGTGCACTATCTGGACTCACTGCAGTGCATCCCCAGTGGTGCCACTGCACTCTCTGGACTCACAGCAGTGCATTCCCAGTGGTGCCAGTGCACTCTCTGGAATCACTGCACTGCATCCCCAGTGGTGCCGGTGCACTATCTGGACTCACTGCACTGCATCCCCAGTGGTGCCAGTGCACTATCTGGACTCACTGCACTGCATCCAGAGTGCTGACAGTGCACTCCCTGGACTCACTGCAGTGCATCCCCAGTGGTGCCAGTGCACTCTCTGGAGTCTCTGCAGTGCATCCCCAGTGGTGCCAGTGCACTCTCTGGACTCACTGTACTGCATCCCCAGTGGTGCCGGTGCACTCTCTAGAGTCACTGCAGTGCTTCCCCAGTGGTGCCAGTGCACTCTCTGGACTCACTGCACTGCATCCCCAGTGGTGCCGGTGCACTCTCTAGAATCACTGCAGTGCATCCCCAGTGGTGCCAGTGCACTCTCTGGACTCACTGTACTGCATCCCCAGTGGTGCCAGTGCACTCTCTGGACTCACCGCACTGCATCCCCAGTGGTGCCAGTGCACTCTCTGGACTCACTGCACGGCATCCCCAGTGGTGCCAGTGCACTCTCTGGACTTAAAGCACTGCATCCCCGGTGGTGCCAGTGCACTCTCTGGACTCACTGCAGTGCATCCCCAGTGGTGCCACTGCACTCTCTGCACTCAAGGCACTGCATCCCCAGTGGTGCCAGTGCACTCTCTGGACTCACTGCAGTGCATCCCCGGTGGTGCCAGTGCACTCTCGACTCACTGCACTGCATCCCCAGTGGTGCCAGTGCACTCTCTGGACTCACCGCACTGCATCCCCAGTGGTGCCAGTGCACTCTCTGGAGTCTCTGCAGTGCATCCCCAGTGGTGCCAGTGCACTCTCTGGAGTCACTGCAGTGCTTCCCCAGTGGTGCCAGTGCACTCTCTGGACTCACTGCAGTGCATCCCCAGTGGTGCCGGTGCACTCTCTGGACTCACTGCAGTGCATCCTCGGTGGTGCCAGTGCACTCTATGGACTTACAGCACTGCATCCCCAGTGGTGCCAGTGCACTCTCTGGACTCACTGCACTGCATCCCCAGTGGTGCCAGTGCACTCTCTGTAGTCATTGCGCTGCATCCCCAGTGGTGCCAGTGCACTCTCTGGACTCACTGCACTGCATCCCCAGTGGTGCCAGTGCACTCTCTGGAGTCACTGCAGTGCTTCCCCAGTGGTGCCAGTGCACTCTCTGGACTCACTGCAGTGCATCCCCAGTGGTGCCGGTGCACTCTCTAGAGTCACCGCAGTGCATCCCCAGTGGTGCCAGTGCACTCTCTGGAGTCACTGCACTGCATCCACAGTGGTGCCAGTGCACTCTCTGCACTCACTGTACTGCATCCCCAGTGGTGCCAGTGCACTCTCTGGACTCACCGCACTGCATCCCCAGTGGTGCCAGTGCACTCTCTGGACTCACTGCACTGCATCTCCAGTGGTGCCAGTGCACTCTCTGGACTCACTGCACTGCATCCCCAGTGGTGCCAATGCACTCTCTGGACTCACTGCACTGCATCCCCAAGGTGCCAGTGCACTCTCTGGACTCACTACACTGCATCCCCAGTGGTGCCAGTGCACTCTCTGCACTCACTGCACTGCATCCCCAGTGGTGCCAGTGCACTCTCTGGACTCACAGCAGTGCATTCCCAGTGGTGCCAGTGCACTCTCTGGAATCACTGCACTGCATCCCCAGTGGTGCCAGTGCACTATCTGGACTCACTGCACTGCATCCAGAGTGCTGACAGTGCACTCCCTGGACTCACTGCAGTGCATCCCCAGTGGTGCCAGTGCACTCTCTGGAGTCTCTGCAGTGCATCCCCAGTGGTGCCAGTGCACTCTGTGGACTCACTGTACTGCATCCCCAGTGGTGCCAGTGCACTCTGTGGACTCACTGTACTGCATCCCCAGTGGTGCCAGTGCACTCTCTGGACTCACTGCAGTGCATCCCCAGTGGTGCCAGTGCACTCTATGGACTTACAGCACTGCATCCCCAGTGGTGCCAGTGCACTCTCTGGACTCACTGCACTGCATCCCCAGTGGTGCCAGTGCACTCTCTGGACTCACTGCACTGCATCCCCAGTGGTGCCAGTGCACGGTGCACTCTCTGGACTCACTGCAGTGCATCCCCAGTGGTGCCAGTGCACTCTCTGCACTCACTGCACTGCATCCCCAGTGGTGCCAATGCACTCTCTGGACTCACTGCACTACATCCCCGGTGGTGCCAGTGCACTCTCTGGACTCACTGCAGTGCATCCCCAGTGGTGCCAGTGCACTCTCTGCACTCAAGGCACTGCATCCCCAGTGGTGCCAGTGCACTCTCTGGACTCACTGCAGTGCATCCCCAGTGGTGCCAGTGCACTCTCTGGACTCACAGCACTGCATTCCCAGTGGTGCCAGTGCACTCTCTGGACTCACTGCACTGCATCCCCAGTGGTGCCAGTGCACTCTCTGGACTCACTGCAGTGCATCCCCAGTGGTGCCAGTGCACTCTCTGGACTCACTGCACTGCATCCCCAGTGGTGCCAGTGCACTCTCTGGAGTCTCTGCAGTGCATCCCCAGTGGTGCCAGTGCACTCTCTGGACTTACAGCACTGCATCCCCAGTGGTGCCAGTGCACTCTCTGGACTCACTGCAGTGCATCCCCAGTGGTGCCAGTGCACTCTCTGTAGTCATTGCGCTGCATCACCAGTGGTGCCAGTGCACTCTCTGGAGTCATTGCACTGCATCGCCAGTGGTGCCAGTGCGCTCTCTGGACTCACTGCAGTACATCCCCAATGGTGCCAGTGCACTCTCTGGACTCACTGCACTGCATCCCCAGTGGTGCCAGTGCACTCTCAGGAGTCACTGCACTGCATCCCCAGTGGTGCCAGTGCACTCTCTGCACTCACAGCACTGCATCCCCAGTGGTGCCACTGCACTCTCTGGACTCACTGCACTGCATCCCCAGTGGTGCCAGTGCACTCTCTGGACTCACTGCACTGCATCCAGAGTGGTGCCAGTGCACTCTCTGGACTCACTGCAGTGCATCCCCAGTGGTGCCAGTGCACTCTCTGCACTCACTGCACTGCATCCCCAGTGGTGCCAGTGCACTCTCTGGACTCACTGCAGTACATCCCCAGTGGTGCCAGTGCACTCTCTGGACTCACTGCACTGCATCCCCAGTGGTGCCAGTGCACTATCTGGACTCACTGCACTGCATCACCAGTGGTGCCAGTGCACTCTCTGGAGTCTCTGCAGTGCATCACGAGTGGTGCCAGTGCACTCTGTGGACTCACTGTACTGCATCCCCAGTGGTCCCAGTGCACTCTCTGCACTCACTGCACTGCATCCCCAGTGGTGTCAGTGCACTCTCTGGACTCACTGAACTGCATCCCCAGTGGTGCCAGTGCACTCTCTGGACTCACTGAACTGCATCCCCAGAGGTGCCAGTGCACTCTCTGGACTCACTGCAGTGCATCCAGAGTGGTGCCAGTGCACTCTCTGGACTCACTGCACTGCATTCCCAGTGGTGCCAGTGCACTCTCTGGACTCACTGCACTGCATCCCCAAGGTGCCAGTGCACTCTCTGGACTCACTACACTGCATCCCCAGTGGTGCCAGTGCACTCTCTGCACTCACTGCACTGCATCCCCAGTGGTGCCAGTGCACTCTCTGGACTCACTGCACTGCATCCAGAGTGCTGACAGTGCACTCCCTGGACTCACTGCAGTGCATCCCCAGTGGTGCCAGTGCACTCTCTGGAGTCTCTGCAGTGCATCCCCAGTGGTGTCAGTGCACTCTCTGGACTCACTGCAGTGCATCCCCAGAGGTGCCAGTGCACTCTCTGCACTCACTGCACTGCATCCCCAGTGGTGCCACTGCACTCTCTGGACTCACTGCACTGCATCCCCAGTGGTGCCAGTGCACTCTCTGGACTCACTGCACTACATCCCCGGTGGTGCCAGTGCACTCTCTGGACTCACTGCAGTGCATCCCCAGTGGTGCCAGTGCACTCTCTGGACTCACTGCACTGCATCCCCAGTGGTGCCAGTGCACTCTCTGGACTCACTGCAGTGCATCCCCAGTGGTGCCAGTGCACTCTCTGGACTCACTGCAGTGCATCCCCAGTGGTGCCAGTGCACTCTCTGGACTCACTGCACTGCATCCCCAGTGGTGCCAGTGCACTCTCTGGACTCACTGCAGTGCATCCCCAGTGGTGCCAGTGCACTCTCTGGACTCACTGCACTGCATCCCCAGTGGTGCCAGTGCACTCTCTGGAGTCTCTGCAGTGCATCCCCAGTGGTGCCAGTGCACTCTGTGGACTTACAGCACTGCATCCCCAGTGGTGCCAGTGCACTCTCTGGACTCACTGCACTGCATCCCCAGTGGTGCCAGTGCACTCTCTGTAGTCATTGCGCTGCATCACCAGTGGTGCCAGTGCACTCTCTGGAGTCATTGCACTGCATCCCCAGTGGTGCCAGTGCACTCTCTGGACTCACTGCAGTACATCCCCAATGGTGCCAGTGCACTCTCTGGACTCACTGCACTGCATCCAGAGTGGTGCCAGTGCACTCTCTGGACTCACTGCAGTGCATCCCCAGTGGTGCCAGTGCACTCTCTGCACTCACTGCACTGCATCCCCAGTGGTGCCAGTGCACTCTCTGGACTCACTGCAGTGCATCCCCAGTGGTGCCAGTGCACTCTCTGGACTCACTGCACTGCATCCCCAGTGGTGCCAGTGCACTCTCTGGAGTCTCTGCAGTGCATCACCAGTGGTTCCAGTGCACTCCGTGGACTCACTGTACTGCATCCCCAGTGGTCCCAGTGCACTCTCTGCACTCACTGCACTGCATCCCCAGTGGTGTCAGTGCACTCTCTGGACTCACTGAACTGCATCCCCAGTGGTGCCAGTGCACTCTCTGGACTCACTGAACTGCATCCCCAGAGGTGCCAGTGCACTCTCTGGACTCACTGAAGTGCATCCAGAGTGGTGCCAGTGCACTCTCTGGACTCACTGCACTGCATTCCCAGTGGTGCCAGTGCACTCCCTGGACTCACTGCAGTGCATCCCCAGTGGTGCCAGTGCACTCTCTGGACTCACTGCACTGCATCCACAGTGGTAACAGTGCTCTCTCTGGACTCACTGCACTGCATCCAGAGTGGTGCCAGTGTACTCTCTGGACTCACTGCTCTGCATCCAGAGTGGTGCCAGTGCACTCTCTGGAGTCACTGCAGTGCTTCCCCAGTGGTGCCAGTGCACTCTCTGGAGTCACTGCAGTGCTTCCCCAGTGGTGCCAGTGCACTCTCTGGACTCACTGCACTGCATCCCCAGTGGTGCCGGTGCACTCTCTAGAGTCACTGCAGTGCATCCCCAGTGGTGCCAGTGCACTCTCTGGAGTCTCTGCAGTGCATCCCCAGTGGTGCCAGTGCACTCTGTGGACTCACTGTACTGCATCCCCAGTGGTGCCAGTGCACTCTCTGGACTCACTGCAGTGCATCCCCAGTGGTGCCAGTGCACTCTCTGGACTCACTGCACTGCATCGCCAGTGGTGCCAGTTCACTCTCTGGACTCACTGCAGTGCATCCCCAGTGGTGCCAGTGCACTCTCTGGACTCACTGCACTGCATCCCCAGTGGTGCCAGTGCACTCTCTGGACTAACTGAACTGCATCCCCAATTGATCCAGTGCACTCTCTGGACTCACTGCACTGCATCCCCAGTGGTGCCAGTGCACTCTCTGGAGTCACTGCACTGCATCCCCAGTGGTGCCAGTGCACTCTCTAGAGTCACTGCAGTGCATCCCCAGTGGTGCCAGTGCACTCTCTGGAGTCTCTGCAGTGTATCCCCAGTGGTGCCAGTGCACTCTGTGGACTCACTGTACTGCATCCCCAGTGGTGCCAGTGCACTCTCTGGACTCACCGCACTGCATCCCCAGTGGTGCCGGTGCACTCTCTAGAGTCACTGCAGTGCATCCCCAGTGGTGCCACTGCACTCTCTGGACTTACAGAACTGCATCCCCAGTGGTGCCAGTGCACTCTGTGGACTCACTGCACTGCATCCCCAGTGGTGCCAGTGCACTCTCTGGACTCACCGCACTGCATCCCCAGTGGTGCCAGTGCACTCTCTGGACTCACTGCACGGCATCCCCAGTGGTGCCAGTGCACTCTCTGGACTTACAGAACTGCACCCCCAGTGGTGCCAGTGCACTCTGTGGACTCACTGCACTGCATCCCCAGTGGTGCCAGTGCACTCTCTGGAGTCACTGCACTGCATCCCCAGTGGTGCCAGTGCACTCTGTGGACTCACTGTACTGCATCCCCAGTGCTCCCAGTGCACTCTCTGCACTCACTGCACTGCATCCCCAGTGGTGTCAGTGCACTCTCTGGACTCACTGAACTGCATCCCCAGTGGTGCCAGTGCACTCTCTGGACTCACTGAACTGCATCCCCAGAGGTGCCAGTGCACTCTCTGGACTCACTGCAGTGCATCCAGAGTGGTGCCAGTGCACTCTCTGGACTCACTGCACTGCATTCCCAGTGGTGCCAGTGCACTCCCTGGACTCACTGCAGTGCATCCCCAGTGGTGCCAGTGCACTCTCTGGACTCACTGCACTGCATCCCCAGTGGTGCCAGTGCTCTCTCTGGACTCACTGCACTGCATCCAGAGTGGTGCCAGTGTACTCTCTGGACACACTGCTCTGCATCCAGAGTGGTGCCAGTGCACTCTCTGGAGTCACTGCAGTGCTTCCCCAGTGGTGCCAGTGCACTCTCTGGAGTCACTGCAGTGCTTCCCCAGTGGTGCCAGTGCACTCTCTGGACTCACTGCACTGCATCCCCAGTGGTGCCGGTGCACTCTCTAGAGTCACTGCAGTGCATCCCCAGAGGTGCCAGTGCACTCTCTGGAGTCTCTGCAGTGCATCCCCAGTGGTGCCAGTGCACTCTGTGGACTCACTGTACTGCATCCCCAGTGGTGCCAGTGCACTCTCTGGAGTCACTGCACTGCATCCCCAGTGGTGCCAGTGCACTCTCTGGACTCACTGCACTGCATCGCCAGTGGTGCCAGTTCACTCTCTGGAGTCACTGTACTGCATCCCCAGTGGTGCCAGTGCACTCTCTGGACTCACTGCACTGCATCCCCAGTGGTGCCAGTGCACTCTCTGGAGTCACTGCAGTGCATCCCCAGTGGTGCCAGTGCACTCTCTGGACTCACCGCACTGCATCCAGAGTGGTGCCAGTGCACTCTCTGGACTCACTGCACTGCATCCCCAGTGGTGCCAGTGCACTCTATGGACTCACTGCAGTGCATCCCCAGTGGTGCCAGTGCACTCTCTGGACTAACTGAACTGCATCCCCAATTGATCCAGTGCACTCTCTGGACTCACTGCACTGCATCCCCAGTGGTGCCAGTGCACTCTCTGGACTCACTGCACTGCATCCCCAAGGTGCCAGTGCACTCTCTGGATTCACTACACTGCATCCCCAGTGGTGCCAGTGCACTCTCTGCACTCACTGCACTGCATCCCCAGTGCTGAAATTGCACTCTCTGGACTCACTGCAGTGCATCCCCAGTGGTGCCAGTGCACTATCTGGACTCACTGCACTGCATCCCCAGTGCTGACAGTGCACTCTCTGGACTCACTGCAGTGCATCCCCAGTGGTGCCAGTGCACTCTCTAGAGTCACTGCAGTGCATCCCCAGTGGTGCCAGTGCACTCTCTGGAGTCTCTGCAGTGCATCCCCAGTGGTGCCAGTGCACTCTGTGGACTCACTGTACTTCATCCCCAGTGGTGCCAGTGCACTCTCTGGAGTCACTGCAGTGCATCCCCAGTGGTGCCAGTGCACTCTCTGGACTTACAGCACTGCATCCCCAGTGGTGCCAGTGCAGTCTCTGGACTCACTGCACTGCATCCCCAGTGGTGCCAGTGCACTCTCTGGACTCACTGCACTGCATCCCCAGTGGTGCCAGTGCACTCTCTGTAGTCATTGTGCTGCATCCCCAGTGGTGCCAGTGCACTCTCTGGACTCACTGCACTGCATCCCCAGTGGTGCCAGTGCACTCTCTGGACTCACCGCACTGCATCCCCAGTGGTGCCGGTGCACTCTCTAGAGTCACTGCAGTGCATCCCCAGTGGTGCCAGTGCACTCTCTAGAGTCACTGCAGTGCATCCCCAGTGGTGCCAGTGCACTCTCTGGAGTCTCTGCAGTGCATCCCCAGTGGTGCCAGTGCACTCTGTGGACTCACTGTACTGCATCCCCAGTGGTGCCAGTGCACTCTCTGGACTCACTGCAGTGCATCCCCAGTGGTGCCAGTGCACTCTCTGGACTTACAGCACTGCATCCCCAGTGGTGCCAGTGCACTCTCTGGACTCACTGCACTGCATCCCCAGTGGTGCCAGTGCACTCTCTGGACTCACTGCACTGCATCCCCAGTGGTGCCAGTGCAGTCTCTGTAGTCATTGCGCTGCATCCCCAGTGGTGCCAGTGCACTCTCTGGACTCACTGCACTGCATCCCCAGTGGTGCCAGTGCACTCTCTGGACTCACTGCAGTGCATCCACAGTGGTGCCGGTGCACTCTCTAGAGTCACTGCACTGCATCCCCAGTGGTGCCAGTGCACTCTCTGGAGTCACTGCAGTGCTTCCCCAGTGGTGCCAGTGCACTCTCTGGACTCACTGCACTGCATCCCCAGTGGTGCCAGTGCACTCTCTGGACTCACTGCAGTGCATCCCCAGTGGTGCCAGTGCACTCTCTGGACTCACCGCACTGCATCCCCAGTGGTGTCAGTGCACTCTCTGCACTCACTACACTGCATCCCCAGTGGTGCCACTGCACTCTCTGGACTCACTACACTGCATCCCCAGTGGTGCCAGTGCACTCTCTGGACTCACCGCACTGCATCCCCAGTGGTGCCAGTGCACTCTCTGGAGTCATTGCACTGCATCCCCAGTGGTGCCAGTGCACTCTCTGGACTCACTGCAGTACATCCCCAATGGTGCCAGTGCACTCTCTGGACTCACTGCACTGCATCCCCAGTGGTGCCAGTGCACTCTCTGGACTCAGTGCACTGCATCCCCAGTGGTGCCAGTGCCAGTGCACTCTCTGGACTCACCGCACTGCATCCCCAGTGGTGCCAGTGCACTCTCTGGAGTCATTGCACTGCATCACCAGTGGTGCCAGTGCACTCTCTGGACTCACTGCAGTACATCCCCAATGGTGCCAGTGCACTCTCTGGACTCACTGCACTGCATCCCCAGTGGTGCCAGTGCACTCTCTGGACTCACTGCACTGCATCCCCAGTGGTGCCAGTGCACTCTCTGGACTCACTGCACTGCATCCCCAGTGGTGCCACTGCACTCTCTGGACTCACTGCACTGCATCCCCAGTGGTGCCAGTGCACTCTCTGGACTCACTTCACTGCATCCCCGGTGGTGCCAGTGCACTCTCGACTCACTGCAGTGCATCCCCGGTGGTGCCAGTGCACTCTCTGCACTCACTGCAGTGCATCCCCAGTGGTGCCAGTGCACTCTCTCACGGCACTGCATCCCCAGTGGTGCCAGTGCACTCTCTGGACTCACTGCAGTGCATCCCCAGTGGTGCCAGTGCACTCTCTGGACTCACTTCACTGCATCCCCAGTGGTGCCAGTGCACTCTCTGGACTCACTGCAGTGCATCCCCAGTGGTGCCAGTGCACTCTCTGGACTCACTGCAGTGCATCCCCAGTGGTGCCAGTGCACTCTCTGGACTCACTGCAGTGCATCCCCAGTGGTGCCAGTGCACTCTCTGGACTTGCAGCACTGCATCCCCAGTGGTGCCAGTGCACTCTCTGGACTCACTGCACTGCATCCCCAGTGGTGCCAGTGCACTCTCTGGACTCACTGCACTGCATCCCCAGTGGTGCCAGTGCACTCTCTAGAGTCACTGCAGTGCATCCCCAGTGGTGCCAGTGCACTCTCTGGAGTCTCTGCAGTGTATCCCCAGTGGTGCCAGTGCACTCTGTGGACTCACTGTACTGCATCCCCAGTGGTGCCAGTGCACTCTCTGGACTCACCGCACTGCATCCCCAGTGGTGCCGGTGCACTCTCTAGAGTCACTGCAGTGCATCCCCAGTGGTGCCACTGCACTCTCTGGACTTACAGAACTGCATCCCCAGTGGTGCCAGTGCACTCTGTGGACTCACTGCACTGCATCCCCAGTGGTGCCAGTGCACTCTCTGGACTCACCGCACTGCATCCCCAGTGGTGCCAGTGCACTCTCTGGACTCACTGCAGTGCATCCCCAGTGGTGCCAGTGCACTCTCTGGACTTACAGAACTGCACCCCCAGTGGTGCCAGTGCACTCTGTGGACTCACTGCACTGCATCCCCAGTGGTGCCAGTGCACTCTCTGGACTCACCGCACTGCATCCCCAGTGGTGCCAGTGCACTCTCTGGAGTCACTGCACTGCATCCCCAGTGGTGCCAGTGCACTCTCTGGACTTACAGAACTGCATCCCCAGTGGTGCCAGTGCACTCTGTGGACTCACTGCACTGCATCCCCATTGGTGCCAGTGCACTCTCTGGACTCACCGCACTGCATCCCCAGTGGTGCCAGTGCACTCTCTGGAGTCACTGCACTGCATCCCCAGTGGTGCCACTGCACTCTCTGGACTCACTTCACTGCATCCCCAGTGGTGCCAGTGCACTCTCTGGACTCACTGCACTACATCCCCGGTGGTGCCAGTGCACTCTCTGGAGTCACTGCAGTGCATCCCCAGTGGTGCCAGTGCCAGTGCACTCTCTGGACTCACCGCACTGCATCCCCAGTGGTGCCAGTGCACTCTCTGGAGTCATTGCACTGCATCACCAGTGGTGCCAGTGCACTCTCTGGACTCACTGCAGTACATCTCCAATGGTGCCAGTGCACTCTCTGGACTCACTGCACTGCATCCCCAGTGGTGCCAGTGCACTCTCTGGACTCATCGCACTGCATCCCCAGTGGTGCCAGTGCACTCTCTGGACTCACCGCACTGCATCCCCAGTGGTGCCAGTGCACTCTCTGGACTCACCGCACTGCATCCCCAGTGGTGCCAGTGCGCTCTCTGGAGTCACCGCACTGCATCCCCAGTGGTGCCAGTGCACTCTCTGGACTCACTGCACTGCATCCCCAGTAGTGCCAGAGCACTCTCTGGACTCACTGCAGTACATCCCCAATGGTGCCAGTGCACTCTCTGGACTCACCGCACTGCATCCCCAGTGGTGCCAGTGCACTCTCTGGACTCACCGCACTGCATCCCCGGTGGTGCCAGTGCACTCTATGGACTTACAGCACTGCATCCCCAGTGGTGCCAGTGCACTCTCTGGACTCACCGCACTGCATGCCAGTGGTGCCAGTGCACTCTCTGGACTCACCGCACTGCATCCCCAGTGGTGCCAGTGCACTCTCTGGACTCACCGCACTGCATCCCCAGTGGTGCCAGTGCACTCTCAGGAGTCACTGCAGTGCTTCCCCAGTGGTGCCAGTGCACTCTCTGGACTCACCGCACTGCATCCACAGTGGTGCCGGTGCACTCTCTGGACTCACTGCAGTGCATCCCCAGTGGTGCCAGTGCACTCTCTGGAGTCACCGCACTGCATCCCCAGTGGTGCCAGTGCACTCTCTGGACTCACTGCACTGCATCCCCAGTGGTGCCAGTGCACTCTCTGGACTCACCGCACTGCATCCCGAATGGTGCCAGTGCACTCTCTGGACTCACCGCACTGCATCCCCAGTGGTGCCAGTGCACTCTCTGGACTCACTGCAGTACATCCCCAATGGTGCCAGTGCACTCTCTGCACTCACTGTACTGCATCCCCAGTGGTGCCACTGCACTCTCTGGACTCACTTCACTGCATCCCCAGTGGTGCCAGTGCACTCTCTGGACTCACTGCACTGCATCCCCGGTGGTGCCAGTGCACTCTCTGGACTCACTGCAGTGCATCCCCAGTGGTGCCAGTGCACTCTCTGGACTCACTGCAGTGCATCCCCAGTGGTGCCAGTGCACTGTCTGGACTAACTGAACTGCATCCCCAATTGATCCAGTGCACTCTCTGGACTCACTTCACTGCATCCCCAGTGGTGCCAGTGCACTCTCTGGACTCACTGCACTGCATCCCCAGTGGTGCCAGTGCACTCTCTGGACTCACTGCAGTGCATCCCCAGTGGTGCCAGTGCACTCTGTGGACTCACTGCAGTGCATCCCCAGTGGTGCCAGTGCACTCTCGGGACTCACTGCAGTGCATCCCCAGTGGTGCCAGTGCACTCTCTGGACTTACAGCACTGCATCCCCAGTGGTGCCAGTGCACTCTCTGGACTCACTGCACTGCATCCCCAGTGGTGCCAGTGCACTCTCTGGACTCACTGCACTGCATCCCCAGTGGTGCCAGTGCACTCTCTAGAGTCACTGCAGTGCATCCCCAGTGGTGCCAGTGCACTCTCTGGAGTCTCTGCAGTGTATCCCCAGTGGTGCCAGTGCACTCTGTGGACTCACTGTACTGCATCCCCAGTGGTGCCAGTGCACTCTCTGGACTCACCGCACTGCATCCCCAGTGGTGCCGGTGCACTCTCTAGAGTCACTGCAGTGCATCCCCAGTGGTGCCACTGCACTCTCTGGACTTACAGAACTGCATCCCCAGTGGTGCCAGTGCACTCTGTGGACTCACTGCACTGCATACCCAGTGGTGCCAGTGCACTCTCTGGACTCACTGCAGTACATCTCCAATGGTGCCAGTGCACTCTCTGGACTCACTGCACTGCATCCCCAGTGGTGCCAGTGCACTCTCTGGACTCACCGCACTGCATCCCCAGTGGTGCCAGTGCACTCTCTGGACTCACCGCACTGCATCCCCAGTGGTGCCAGTGCACTCTCTGGACTCACCGCACTGCATCCCCAGTGGTGCCAGTGCGCTCTCTGGAGTCACCGCACTGCATCCCCAGTGGTGCCAGTGCACTCTCTGGACTCACTGCACTGCATCCCCAGTAGTGCCAGAGCACTCTCTGGACTCACTGCAGTACATCCCCAATGGTGCCAGTGCACTCTCTGGACTCACCGCACTGCATCCCCAGTGGTGCCAGTGCACTCTCTGGACTCACCGCACTGCATCCCCGGTGGTGCCAGTGCACTCTATGGACTTACAGCACTGCATCCCCAGTGGTGCCAGTGCACTCTCTGGACTCACCGCACTGCATGCCAGTGGTGCCAGTGCACTCTCTGGACTCACCGCACTGCATCCCCAGTGGTGCCAGTGCACTCTCTGGACTCACCGCACTGCATCCCCAGTGGTGCCAGTGCACTCTCAGGAGTCACTGCAGTGCTTCCCCAGTGGTGCCAGTGCACTCTCTGGACTCACCGCACTGCATCCACAGTGGTGCCGGTGCACTCTCTGGACTCACTGCAGTGCATCCCCAGTGGTGCCAGTGCACTCTCTGGAGTCACCGCACTGCATCCCCAGTGGTGCCAGTGCACTCTCTGGACTCACTGCACTGCATCCCCAGTGGTGCCAGTGCACTCTCTGGACTCACCGCACTGCATCCCGAATGGTGCCAGTGCACTCTCTGGACTCACCGCACTGCATCCCCAGTGGTGCCAGTGCACTCTCTGGACTCACTGCAGTACATCCCCAATGGTGCCAGTGCACTCTCTGCACTCACTGTACTGCATCCCCAGTGGTGCCACTGCACTCTCTGGACTCACTTCACTGCATCCCCAGTGGTGCCAGTGCACTCTCTGGACTCACTGCACTGCATCCCCGGTGGTGCCAGTGCACTCTCTGGACTCACTGCAGTGCATCCCCAGTGGTGCCAGTGCACTCTCTGGACTCACTGCAGTGCATCCCCAGTGGTGCCAGTGCACTGTCTGGACTAACTGAACTGCATCCCCAATTGATCCAGTGCACTCTCTGGACTCACTTCACTGCATCCCCAGTGGTGCCAGTGCACTCTCTGGACTCACTGCACTGCATCCCCAGTGGTGCCAGTGCACTCTCTGGACTCACTGCAGTGCATCCCCAGTGGTGCCAGTGCACTCTGTGGACTCACTGCAGTGCATCCCCAGTGGTGCCAGTGCACTCTCGGGACTCACTGCAGTGCATCCCCAGTGGTGCCAGTGCACTCTCTGGACTTACAGCACTGCATCCCCAGTGGTGCCAGTGCACTCTCTGGACTCACTGCACTGCATCCCCAGTGGTGCCAGTGCACTCTCTGGACTCACTGCACTGCATCCCCAGTGGTGCCAGTGCACTCTCTAGAGTCACTGCAGTGCATCCCCAGTGGTGCCAGTGCACTCTCTGGAGTCTCTGCAGTGTATCCCCAGTGGTGCCAGTGCACTCTGTGGACTCACTGTACTGCATCCCCAGTGGTGCCAGTGCACTCTCTGGACTCACCGCACTGCATCCCCAGTGGTGCCGGTGCACTCTCTAGAGTCACTGCAGTGCATCCCCAGTGGTGCCACTGCACTCTCTGGACTTACAGAACTGCATCCCCAGTGGTGCCAGTGCACTCTGTGGACTCACTGCACTGCATACCCAGTGGTGCCAGTGCACTCTCTGGACTCACCACACTGCATCCCCAGTGGTGCCAGTGCACTCTCTGGACTCACTGCACGGCATCCCCAGTGGTGCCAGTGCACTCTCTGGACTTACAGAACTGCACCCCCAGTGGTGCCAGTGCACTCTGTGGACTCACTGCACTGCATCCCCAGTGGTGCCAGTGCACTCTCTGGACTCACCGCACTGCATCCCCAGTGGTGCCAGTGCACTCTCTGGAGTCACTGCACTGCATCCCCAGTGGTGCCAGTGCACTCTCTGGACTTACAGAACTGCATCCCCAGTGGTGCCAGTGCACTCTGTGGACTCACTGCACTGCATCCCCATTGGTGCCAGTGCACTCTCTGGACTCAGCGCACTGCATCTCCAGTGGTGCCAGTGCACTCTCTGGAGTCACTGCACTGCATCCCCAGTGGTGCCACTGCACTCTCTGGACTCACTTCACTGCATCCCCAGTGGTGCCAGTGCACTCTCTGGACTCACTGCACTACATCCCCGGTGGTGCCAGTGCACTCTCTGGAGTCACTGCAGTGCATCCCCAGTGGTGCCAGTGCCAGTGCACTCTCTGGACTCACCGCACTGCATCCCCAGTGGTGCCAGTGCACTCTCTGGAGTCATTGCACTGCATCACCAGTGGTGCCAGTGCACTCTCTGGACTCACTGCAGTACATCTCCAATGGTGCCAGTGCACTCTCTGGACTCACTGCACTGCATCCCCAGTGGTGCCAGTGCACTCTCTGGACTCACTGCACTGCATCCCCAGTGGTGCCAGTGCACTCTCTGGACTCACCGCACTGCATCCCCAGTGGTGCCAGTGCACTCTCTGGACTCACCGCACTGCATCCCCAGTGGTGCCAGTGCGCTCTCTGGAGTCACCGCACTGCATCCCCAGTGGTGCCAGTGCACTCTCTGGACTCACTGCACTGCATCCCCAGTAGTGCCAGAGCACTCTCTGGACTCACTGCAGTACATCCCCAATGGTGCCAGTGCACTCTCTGGACTCACCGCACTGCATCCCCAGTGGTGCCAGTGCACTCTCTGGACTCACCGCACTGCATCCCCGGTGGTGCCAGTGCACTCTATGGACTTACAGCACTGCATCCCCAGTGGTGCCAGTGCACTCTCTGGACTCACCGCACTGCATGCCAGTGGTGCCAGTGCACTCTCTGGACTCACCGCACTGCATCCCCAGTGGTGCCAGTGCACTCTCTGGACTCACCGCACTGCATCCCCAGTGGTGCCAGTGCACTCTCAGGAGTCACTGCAGTGCTTCCCCAGTGGTGCCAGTGCACTCTCTGGACTCACCGAACTGCATCCACAGTGGTGCCGGTGCACTCTCTGGACTCACTGCAGTGCATCCCCAGTGGTGCCAGTGCACTCTCTGGAGTCACCGCACTGCATCCCCAGTGGTGCCAGTGCACTCTCTGGACTCACTGCACTGCATCCCCAGTGGTGCCAGTGCACTCTCTGGACTCACCGCACTGCATCCCGAATGGTGCCAGTGCACTCTCTGGACTCACCGCACTGCATCCCCAGTGGTGCCAGTGCACTCTCTGGACTCACTGCAGTACATCCCCAATGGTGCCAGTGCACTCTCTGCACTCACTGTACTGCATCCCCAGTGGTGCCACTGCACTCTCTGGACTCACTTCACTGCATCCCCAGTGGTGCCAGTGCACTCTCTGGACTCACTGCACTGCATCCCCGGTGGTGCCAGTGCACTCTCTGGACTCACTGCAGTGCATCCCCAGTGGTGCCAGTGCACTCTCTGGACTCACTGCAGTGCATCCCCAGTGGTGCCAGTGCACT
The DNA here is from genome assembly GCF_964211835.1 of Anser anser. Lineage (NCBI taxonomy): Eukaryota > Metazoa > Chordata > Aves > Anseriformes > Anatidae > Anser > Anser anser. The sequence goes on from NW_028154147.1 coordinate 65,082, forward strand.
CTCTGGACTAACTGAACTGCATCTCCAATTGATCCAGTGCACTCTCTGGACTCACCGCGCTGCATCCAGAGTGGTGCCAGTGCACTCTCTAGAGTCACTGCAGTGCATCCCCAGTGGTGCCAGTGCACTCTCTGGACTCACTGCACTGCATCACCAGTGGTGCCAGTGCACTCTCTGGACTCACTGCAGTGCATCCCCAGTGGTGCCAGTGCACTCTCTGGACTCACTGCACTGCATCCCCAGTGGTGCCAGTGCACTCTGTGGACTCACTGCAGTGCATCCCCAGAGGTGCCAGTGCACTCTCTGGACTCACTGCACTGCATCCCCAGTGGTGCCAGTGCACTCTCTGGACTTACAGCACTGCATCCCCAGTGGTGCCAGTGCACTCTCTGGACTCACTGCACTGAATCCCCAGTGGTGCCAGTGCACTCTCTGGACTCACTGCACTGCATCCCCAGTGGTGCCAGTGCACTCTCTGGACTCACTGCACTGCATCCCCAGTGGTGCCAGTGCACTCTCTAGAGTCACTGCAGTGCATCCCCAGTGGTGCCAGTGCACTCTCTGGAGTCTCTGCAGTGCATCCCCAGTGGTGCCAGTGCACTCTGTGGACTCACTGTACTGCATCCCCAGTGGTGCCAGTGCACTCTCTGGACTCACCGCACTGCATCCCCAGTGGTGCCGGTGCACTCTCTGGACTCACCGCACTGCATTCCCAGTGGTGCCAGTGCACTCTCTGGACTCACTGCACTGCATCCCCAGTGGTGCCACTGCACTCTCTGGACTTACAGAACTGCATCCCCAGTGGTGCCAGTGCACTCTGTGGACTCACTGCAGTGCATCCCCAGTGGTGCCAGTGCACTCTCTGGACTCACTGCACTGCATCCCCAGTGGTGCCAGTGCTCTCTCTGGACTCACTGCACTGCATCCCCAGTGGTGCCAGTGTACTCTCTGGACTCACTGCACTGCATCCAGAGTGGTGCCAGTGCACTCTCTGGACTCACTGCTCTGCATCCCCAGTGGTGCCAGTGCACTCTCTGGAGTCACTGCAGTGCTTCCCCAGTGGTGCCAGTGCACTCTCTGGACTCACTGCACTGCATCCCCAGTGGTGCCGGTGCACTCTCTAGAGTCACTGCAGTGCATCCCCAGTGGTGCCAGTGCACTCTCTGGAGTCTCTGCAGTGCATCCCCAGTGGTGCCAGTGCACTCTGTGGACTCACTGTACTGCATCCCCAGTGGTGCCAGTGCACTCTCTGGAGTCTCTACAGTGCATCCCCAGTGGTGCCAGTGCACTCTGTGGACTCACTGTACTGCATCCCCAGTGGTGCCGGTGCACTCTGTGGACTCACTGCAGTGCATCCCCGGTGGTGCCAGTGCACTCTATGGACTTACAGCACTGCATCCCCAGTGGTGCCAGTGCACTCTCTGGACTCACTGCACTGCATCCCCGGTGGTGCCGGTGCACTCTCTGGAGTCACTGCAGTGCTTCCCCAGTGGTGCCAGTGCACTCTCTGGAGTCATTGCACTGCATCACCAGTGGTGCCAGTGCACTCTCTGGACTCACTGCAGTACATCCCCAATGGTGCCAGTGCCAGTGCACCCTCTGGACTCACTGCACTGCATCCCCAGTGGTGCCAGTGCACTCTCTGCACTCACTGCACTGCATCCCCAGTGGTGCCAGTGCACTCTCTGCACTCACTGCACTGCATCCCCAGTGGTGCCACTGCACTCTCTGGACTCACTTCACTGCATCCCCAGTGGTGCCACTGCACTCTCTGGACTCACTGCACTGCATCCCCGGTGGTGCCAGTGCACTCTCGACTCACTGCAGTGCATCCCCAGTGGTGCCAGTGCACTCTCTGCACTCACTGCACTGCATCCCCAGTGGTGCCAGTGCACTCTCTGGACTCACTGCACTGCATCCCCGGTGGTGCCAGTGCACTCTCGACTCACTGCAGTGCATCCCCAGTGGTGCCAGTGCACTCTCTGCACTCAGTGCACTGCATCCCCAGTGGTGCCAGTGCACTCTCTGGACTCACTGCACTGCATCCCCAGTGGTGCCAGTGCACTCTCTGGACTCACTGCAGTGCATCCCCAGTGGTGCCAGTGCACTCTCTGGACTCACTTCACTGCATCCCCAGTGGTGCCAGTGCTCTCTCTGGACTCACTGCACTGCATCCCCAGTGGTGCCAGTGTACTCTCTGGACTCACTGCACTGCATCCCCAGCGGTGCCAGTGCACTCTCTGGACTCACTGCTCTGCATCCCCAGTGGTGCCAGTGCACTCTCTGGACTCACTGCAGTGCTTCCCCAGTGGTGCCAGTGCACTCTCTGGACTCACTGCACTGCATCCCCAGTGGTGCCGGTGCACTCTCTAGAGTCACTGCAGTGCATCCCCAGTGGTGCCAGTGTACTCTCTGGAGTCTCTGCAGTGCATCCCCAGTGGTGCCAGTGCACTCTGTGGACTCACTGTACTGCATCCCCAGTGGTGCCAGTGCACTCTCTGGACACACTGCAGTGCATCCCCAGTGGTGCCAGTGCACTCTCTGGACTCACTGCAGTGCATCCCCAGTGGTGCCAGTGCACTCTCTGGACTCACTGCACTGCATCCCCAGTGGTGCCAGTTCACTCTCTGGAGTCACTGTACTGCATCCCCAGTGGTGCCAGTGCACTCTCTGGACTCACTGCACTGCATCCCCAGTGGTGCCAGTGCACTCTCTGGACTAACTGAACTGCATCCCCAATTGATCCAGTGCACTCTCTGGACTCACTGCACTGCATCCCCAGTGGTGCCAGTGCACTCTCTGGACTCACTGCAGTGCATCCCCAGTGGTGCCACTGCACTCTCTGGACTCACCGCACTGCATCCAGAGTGGTGCCAGTGCACTCTCTGGACTCACTGCAGTGCATCCCCAGTGGTGCCAGTACACTCTCTGGACTCACTGCAGTGCATCCCCAGTGGTGCCAGTGCACTCTCTGGACTAACTGAACTGCATCCCCAATTGATCCAGTGCACTCTCTGGACTCACTGCACTGCATCTCCAGTGGTGCCAGTGCACTCTCTGGACTCACTGCACTGCATCCCCAGTGGTGCCAATGCACTCTCTGGACTCACTGCACTGCATCCCCAAGGTGCCAGTGCACTCTCTGGACTCACTACACTGCATCCCCAGTGGTGCCAGTGCACTCTCTGCACTCACTGCACTGCATCCCCAGTGGTGCCAGTGCACTCTCTGGACTCACAGCAGTGCATTCCCAGTGGTGCCAGTGCACTCTCTGGAATCACTGCACTGCATCCCCAGTGGTGCCAGTGCACTCTCTGGACTCATTGCACTGCATCCCCAGTGGTGCCAGTGCACTCTCTGGACTCACTGCAGTGCATCCCCAGTGGTGCCAGTGCACTCTCTGGACTCACTGTACTGCATCTCCAGTGGTGCCAGTGCCCTCTCTGGACTCACTGCACTGCATTCCCAGTGGTGCCAGTGCACTCTCTGGACTCACTGCAGTACATCTCCAATGGTGCCAGTGTACTCTCTGCACTCACTCCACTGCATCCCCAGATGTGCCAGTGCACTCTCTGGACTCACTGCAGTGCATCCCCAGTGGTGCCAGTTCACTCTCTGGAGTCACTGTACTGCATCCCCAGTGGTGCCAGTGCACTCTCTGGACTCACTGCACTGCATCCCCAAGGGAGCCAGTGCACTCTCTGGACTCAATGCACTGCATCCCCAGTGGTGCCAGTGCACTCTCTGGAGTCACGGCAGTGCATCCCCAGTGGTGCCAGTGCACTCTCTGGACTCACTGTACTGCATCCACAGTGGCGCCAGTGCACTCTCTGCACTCACTGCACTGCATCCAGAGTGGTGCCAGTGCACTCTCTGGACTCACTGCACTGCATCCCCAGTGGTGCCAGTGCACTCTCTGGACTCACTGCACTGCATCCCCAGTGGTGCCAGTGCACTCTCTGGACTCACTGCACTGCATCCCCAGTGGTGCCAGTGCACTCTCTGGACTCACTGCACTGCATCCCCAGTGGTGCCAGTGCACTCTCTGGACTCACTGCAGTGCATCCCCAGTGGTGCCAGTGCACTCTCTGGACTAACTGAACTGCATCCCCAATTGATCCAGTGCACTCTCTGGACTCACTGCACTGCATCCCCAGTGGTGCCAGTGCACTCTCTAGAGTCAAGGCAGTGCATCCCCAGTGGTGCCAGTGCACTCTCTGGAATCACTGCACCGCATCCCCAGTTGTGCCAGTGCACTCTCTGGACTCACTGCAGTGCATCCCCAGTGGTGCCAGTTCACTCTCTGGAGTCACTGTACTGCATCCCCAGTGGTGCCAGTGCACTCTCTGGACTCACTGCAGTGCATCCCCAGTGGTGCCAGTGCACTCTCTGGACTAACTGAACTGCATCCCCAATTGATCCAGTGCACTCTCTGGACTCACCGCGCTGCATCCAGAGTGGTGCCAGTGCACTCTCTAGAGTCACTGCAGTGCATCCCCAGTGGTGCCAGTGCACTCTCTGGACTCACTGCACTGCATCACCAGTGGTGCCAGTGCACTCTCTGGAGTCACTGCAGTGTATCCCCAGTGGTGCCAGTGCACTCTGTGGACTCACTGCACTGCATCCCCAGTGGTGCCAGTGCACTCTCTGGACTCACCGCACTGCATCCAGAGTGGTGCCAGTGCACTCTCTGGACTCACTGCAGTGCATCCCCAGTGGTGCCAGTGCACTCTCTGGAGTCACTGCACTGCATCCCCAGTGGTGCCAGTGCACTCTCTGGACTCACTGCAGTGCATCCACAGTGGTGCCAGTGCACTCTATGTAGTCATTGCGCTGCATCCGCAGTGGTGCCAGTGCACTCTCTGGACTCACTGCACTGCATCCCCAGTGGTGCCAGTGCACTCTCTGGACTCACTGCACTGCATCCCCAGTGGTGCCAGTGCAATCTCTGGACTCACTGCACTGCATCCCCAAGGTGCCAGTGCACTCTCTGGACTCACCGCACTGCATCCCCAGTGGTGCCAGTGCAGTCTCTGGACTCACTGCACTGCATCCCCAGTGGTGCCAGTGCACTCTCTGGACTCACTGCAGTGCATCCCCAGTGGTGCCAGTGCACTCTCTGGACTCACTGCACTGCATCCCCAGTGGTGACAGTGCACTCTCTGGACTCACTGCACTGCATCCCCAAGGTGCCAGTGCACTCTCTGGACTCACTACACTGCATCCCCAGTGGTGCCAGTGCACTCTCTGCACTCACTGCACTGCATCCCCAGTGGTGCCAGTGCACTCTCTGGACTCACAGCAGTGCATTCCCAGTGGTGCCAGTGCACTCTCTGGAATCACTGCACTGCATCCCCAGTGGTGCCAGTGCACTCTCTGGACTCATTGCACTGCATCCCCAGTGGTGCCAGTGCACTCTCTGGACTCACTGCAGTGCATCCCCAGTGGTGCCAGTGCACTCTCTGGACTCACTGCACTGCATCCCCAGTGGTGCCAGTGCACTCTCTGGAGTCTCTGCAGTGCATCCCCAGTGGTGCCAGTGCACTCTGTGGACTCACTGTACTGCATCCCCACTGGTGCCAGTGCACTCTCTGGAGTCTCTGCAGTGCATCCCCAGTGGTGCCAGTGCACTCTGTGGACTCACTGTACTGCATCTCCAGTGGTGCCAGTGCCCTCTCTGGACTCACTGCACTGCATTCCCAGTGGTGCCAGTGCACTCTCTGGACTCACTGCAGTACATCTCCAATGGTGCCAGTGTACTCTCTGCACTCACTCCACTGCATCCCCAGATGTGCCAGTGCACTCTCTGGACTCACTGCAGTGCATCCCCAGTGGTGCCAGTTCACTCTCTGGAGTCACTGTACTGCATCCCCAGTGGTGCCAGTGCACTCTCTGGACTCACTGCACTGCATCCCCAAGGGAGCCAGTGCACTCTCTGGACTCAATGCACTGCATCCCCAGTGGTGCCAGTGCACTCTCTGGAGTCACGGCAGTGCATCCCCAGTGGTGCCAGTGCACTCTCTGGACTCACTGTACTGCATCCACAGTGGCGCCAGTGCACTCTCTGCACTCACTGCACTGCATCCAGAGTGGTGCCAGTGCACTCTCTGGACTCACTGCACTGCATCCCCAGTGGTGCCAGTGCACTCTCTGGACTCACTGCACTGCATCCCCAGTGGTGCCAGTGCACTCTCTGGACTCACTGCACTGCATCCCCAGTGGTGCCAGTGCACTCTCTGGACTCACTGCACTGCATCCCCAGTGGTGCCAGTGCACTCTCTGGACTCACTGCAGTGCATCCCCAGTGGTGCCAGTGCACTCTCTGGACTAACTGAACTGCATCCCCAATTGATCCAGTGCACTCTCTGGACTCACTGCACTGCATCCCCAGTGGTGCCAGTGCACTCTCTAGAGTCAAGGCAGTGCATCCCCAGTGGTGCCAGTGCACTCTCTGGAATCACTGCACCGCATCCCCAGTTGTGCCAGTGCACTCTCTGGACTCACTGCAGTGCATCCCCAGTGGTGCCAGTTCACTCTCTGGAGTCACTGTACTGCATCCCCAGTGGTGCCAGTGCACTCTCTGGACTCACTGCAGTGCATCCCCAGTGGTGCCAGTGCACTCTCTGGACTAACTGAACTGCATCCCCAATTGATCCAGTGCACTCTCTGGACTCACCGCGCTGCATCCAGAGTGGTGCCAGTGCACTCTCTAGAGTCACTGCAGTGCATCCCCAGTGGTGCCAGTGCACTCTCTGGACTCACTGCACTGCATCACCAGTGGTGCCAGTGCACTCTCTGGAGTCACTGCAGTGTATCCCCAGTGGTGCCAGTGCACTCTGTGGACTCACTGCACTGCATCCCCAGTGGTGCCAGTGCACTCTCTGGACTCACCGCACTGCATCCAGAGTGGTGCCAGTGCACTCTCTGGACTCACTGCAGTGCATCCCCAGTGGTGCCAGTGCACTCTCTGGAGTCACTGCACTGCATCCCCAGTGGTGCCAGTGCACTCTCTGGACTCACTGCAGTGCATCCACAGTGGTGCCAGTGCACTCTATGTAGTCATTGCGCTGCATCCGCAGTGGTGCCAGTGCACTCTCTGGACTCACTGCACTGCATCCCCAGTGGTGCCAGTGCACTCTCTGGACTCACTGCACTGCATCCCCAGTGGTGCCAGTGCAATCTCTGGACTCACTGCACTGCATCCCCAAGGTGCCAGTGCACTCTCTGGACTCACCGCACTGCATCCCCAGTGGTGCCAGTGCAGTCTCTGGACTCACTGCACTGCATCCCCAGTGGTGCCAGTGCACTCTCTGGACTCACTGCAGTGCATCCCCAGTGGTGCCAGTGCACTCTCTTGACTCACTACACTCTATCCCCAGTGGTGACAGTGCACTCTCTGGACTCACTGTACTGCATCCCCAGTGGTGCAGTGCACTCTCTAGAGTCACTGCAGTGCATCCCCAGTGGTGCCAGTGCACTCTCTGGACTCACTGCACTGCATCCCCAGTGGTGCCACTGCACTCTCTGGACTCACTGCAGTGCATCCCCAGTGGTGACAGTGCACTCTATGGACTCCCCGCACTGCATCCCCAGTGGTGCCAGTGCACTCTCTGGACTCACTGCACTGCATCCCCAGTGGTGCCAGTGCACTCTCTGGACTCACTGCACTGCATCACCAGTGGTGCCAGTGCACTCTCTGGACTCACTGTACTGCATCCACAGTGGCGCCAGTGCACTCTCTGGACTCACCGCACTGCATCCAGAGTGGTGCCAGTGCACTCTCTGGACTCACTGCACTGCATCCCCAGTGGTGCCAGTGCACTCTCTGGACTCACTGCAGTGCATCCCCAGTGGTGCCAGTGCACTCTCTGGACTCACTGCACTGCATCCCCAGTGGTGCCAGTGCACTCTCTGGACTCACTGCAGTGCATGCCCAGTGGTGCCAGTGCACTCTCTGGACTAACTGAACTGCATCCCCAATTGATCCAGTGCACTCTCTGGACTCACTACACTGCATCCCCAGTGGTGCCTGTGCACTCTCTAGAGTCACTGCAGTGCATCCCCAGTGGTGCCAGTGCACTCTCTGGACTCACTGCACCGCATCCAGAGTTGTGCCAGTGCACTCTCTGGACTCACTGCAGTGCATCCCCAGTGGTGCCAGTTCACTATCTGGAGTCACTGTACGGCATCCCCAGTGGTGCCAGTGCACTCTCTGGACTCACTGCAGTGCATCCCCAGTGGTGCCAGTGCACTCTCTGGACTAACTGAACTGCATCCCCAATTGATCCAGTGCACTCTCTGGACTCACCGCGCTGCATCCAGAGTGGTGCCAGTGCACTCTCTAGAGTCACTGCAGTGCATCCCCAGTGGTGCCAGTGCACTCTCTGGACTAACTGAACTGCATCCCCAATTGATCCAGTGCACTCTCTGGACTCACTACACTGCATCCCCAGTGGTGCCAGTGCACTCTCTAGAGTCACTGCAGTGCATCCCCAGTGGTGCCAGTGCACTCTCTGGACTCACTGCACTGCATCCCCAGTTGTGCCAGTGCACTCTCTGGAGTCACTGCAGTGCATCCCCAGTGGTGCCAGTGCACTGTGTGGACTCACTGCACTGCATGCCCAGTGGTGCCAGTGCGCTCTCTGGACTCACCGCACTGCATCCAGAGTGGTGCCAGTGCACTCTCTGGACTCACCGCACTGCATCCCCAGTGGTGCCAGTGCACTCTCTGGACTCACCGCACTGCATCCCCAGTGGTGCCAGTGCACTCTCTGGACTCACCGCACTGCATCCCCAGTGGTGCCAGTGCACTCTCTGGAGTCTCTGCAGTGCATCCCCAGTGGTGCCAGTGCACTCTGTGGACTCACTGTACTGCATCTCCAGTGGTGCCAGTGCCCTCTCTGGACTCACTGCACTGCATTCCCAGTGGTGCCAGTGCACTCTCTGGACTCACTGCAGTACATCCCCAATGGTGCCAGTGTACTCTCTGCACTCACTCCACTGCATCCCCAGATGTGCCAGTGCACTCTCTGGACTCACTGCAGTGCATCCCCAGTGGTGCCAGTTCACTCTCTGGAGTCACTGTACTGCATCCCCAGTGGTGCCAGTGCACTCTCTGGACTCACTGCACTGCATCCCCAAGGGAGCCAGTGCACTCTCTGGACTCAATGCACTGCATCCCCAGTGGTGCCAGTGCACTCTCTGGAGTCACTGCAGTGCATCCCCTGTGGTGCCAGTGCACTCTCTGGACTCACTGTACTGCATCCACAGTGGCGCCAGTGCACTCTCTGCACTCACCGCACTGCATCCAGAGTGGTGCCAGTGCACTCTCTGGACTCACTGCAGTGCATCCCCAGTGGTGCCAGTGCACTCTCTGGACTCACTGCAGTGCATCCCCAGTGGTGCCAGTGCACTCTCTGGACTCACTGCACTGCATCCCCAGTGGTGCCAGTGCACTCTCTGGACTCACTGCACTGCATCCCCAGTGGTGCCAGTGCACTCTCTGGACTCACTGCAGTGCATCCCCAGTGGTGCCAGTGCACTCTCTGGACTAACTGAACTGCATCCCCAATTGATCCAGTGCACTCTCTGGACTCACTGCACTGCATCCCCAGTGGTGCCAGTGCACTCTCTAGAGTCAAGGCAGTGCATCCCCAGTGGTGCCAGTGCACTCTCTGGAATCACTGCACCGCATCCCCAGTTGTGCCAGTGCACTCTCTGGACTCACTGCAGTGCATCCCCAGTGGTGCAGTGCACTGTCTTTACTCACTGCAGTGCATCCCCAGAGGTGCCAGTGTACTCTCTGCACTCACTGCAGTGCATCCCCAGTGGTGCCAGTGCACTCTCTGGACTAACTGAACTGCATCCCCAATTGATCCAGTGCACTCTCTGGACTCACCGCGCTGCATCCAGAGTGGTGCCAGTGCACTCTCTAGAGTCACTGCAGTGCATCCCCAGTGGTGCCAGTGCACTCTCTGGACTCACTGCACTGCATCACCAGTGGTGCCAGTGCACTCTCTGGACTCACTGCAGTGCATCCCCAGTTGTGCCAGTGCACTCTGTGAACTCACTGCACTGCATCCCCAGTGGTGCCAGTGCACTCTCTGGACTCACCGCACTGCATCCAGAGTGGTGCCAGTGCACTCTCTGGACTCACTGCAGTGCATCCCCAGTGGTGCCAGTGCACTCTCTGGAGTCACTGCACTGCATCCCCAGTGGTGCCAGTGCACTCTCTGGACTCACTGCAGTGCATCCACAGTGGTGCCAGTGCACTCTATGTAGTCATTGCGCTGCATCCCCAGTGGTGCCATTGCACTCTCTGGACCCACTGCACTGCATCCCCAGTGGTGCCAGTGCACTCTCTGGACTCACTGCACTGCATCCCCAAGGTGCCAGTGCACTCTCTGGACTCACTGCACTGCATCCCCAGTGGTGCCAGTGCAGTCTCTGGACTCACTGCACTGCATCCCCAGTGGTGCCTGTGCAGTCCCTGGACTCACTGCAGTGCATCCCCAGTGGTGACAGTGCACTCTCTGGACTCACTACACTGCATCCCCAGTGGTGACAGTGCACTCTCTGGACTCACTACACTGCATCCCCAGTGGTGCAGTGCACTCTCTAGAGTCACTGCAGTGCATCCCCAGTGGTGCCAGTGCACTCTCTGGACTTACAGCACTGCATCCCCAGTGGTGCCAGTGCACTCTCTGGACTCACTGCGCTGCATCCCCAGTGGTGCCAGTGCACTCTCTGGAGTCTCTGCAGTGCATCCCCAGTGGTGCCAGTGCACTCTCTGGACTCACTGTACTGCATCCCCAGTGGTGCCAGTGCACTCTCTGGACTCACTGCACTGCATCCCCAGTGGTGCCAGTGCACTCTCTGGACTCACTGCAGTACATCCCCAATGGTGCCAGTGTACTCTCTGCACTCACTGCAGTGCATCCCCAGTGGTGACAGTGCACTCTCTGGACTCACAGCAGTGAATCCCCAGTGGTGCCAGTGCACTCTCTGTAGTCATTGCGCTGCATCCCCAGTGTTACCAGTGCACTCTCTGGACTCACTGCACTGCATCCCCAGTGTTACCAGTGCACTCTCTGGACTCACTGCACTGCACCCCCAGTGGGGCCAGTGCACTCTCTGGAGTAATTTCAGTGCATCCCCAGTGGTGCCAGTGCACTCTATGGACTCACTGCAGTGCATCCCCAGTGGTGCCAGTGCACTCTCTGGACTCACTGCAGTGCATCCCCAGTGGTGCCAATGCACTCTCTGGACTCACTGCACTGCATCCCCAAGGTGCCAGTGCACTCTCTGCACTCACTACACTGCATCCCCAGTGGTGCCAGTGCACTCTCTGGACTCACTGCAGTGCATCCCCAGTGGTGCCAGTGCACTCTCTGGACTCACTGCACTGCATCACCAGTGGTGCCAGTGCACTCTCTGGAGTCACTGCAGTGCATCCCCAGTTGTGCTAGTGCACTCTGTGGACTCACTGCACTGCATCCCCAGTGGTGCCAGTGCACTCTCTGGACTCACCGCACTGCATCCAGAGTGGTGCCAGTGCACTCTCTGGACTCACTGCAGTGCATCCCCAGTGGTGCCAGTGCACTCTCTGGAGTCACTGCACTGCATCCCCAGTGGTGCCAGTGCACTCTCTGGACTCACTGCAGTGCATCCACAGTGGTGCCAGTGCACTATATGTAGTCATTGCGCTGCATCCCCAGTGGTGCCAGTGCACTCTCTGGACTCACTGCACTGCATCCCCAGTGGTGCCAGTGCAATCTCTGGACTCACTGCACTGCATCCCCAAGGTGCCAGTGCACTCTCTGGACTCACTGCACTGCATCCCCAGTGGTGCCAGTGCAGTCTCTGGACTCACTGCACTGCATCCCCAGTGGTGCCAGTGCAGTCCCTGGACTCACTGCAGTACATCCCCAATGGTGCCAGTGTACTCTCTGCACTCACTGCAGTGCATCCCCAGTGGTGACAGTGCACTCTCTGGACTCACTACACTGCATCGCCTGTGGTGCCAGTTCACTCTCTGGAGTCACTGTACTGCATCCCCAGTGGTGCCGGTTCACTCTCTGGACTCACTGCAGTGCATCCCCAGTGGTGCCAGTGCTCTCTCTGGACTCACTGCACTGCATCCCCAGTGGTGCCAGTGCACTCTCTGGACTAACTGAACTGCATCCCCAATTGATCCAGTGCACTCTCTGGACTCACTGCACTGCATCCCCAGTGGTGCCAGTGCACTCTCTGGAGTCACTGCAGTGCATCCCCAGTGGTGCCAGTGCACTCTCTGGACTCACTGTACTGCATCCACAGTGGCGCCAGTGCACTCTCTGGACTCACCGCACTGCATCCAGAGTGGTGCCAGTGCACTCTCTGGACTCACTGCACTGCATCCCCAGTGGTGCCAGTGCACTCTCTGGACTCACTGCAGTGCATCCCCAGTGGTGCCAGTGCACTCTCTCGACTCACTACACTGCATCCCCAGTGGTGCCAGTGCACTCTCTGGACTCACAGCAGTGAATCCCCAGTGGTGCCAGTGCACTCTCTGGACTCACAGCACTGCATCCCCAGTGGTGCCAGTGCACTCTATGTAGTCATTGCGCTGCATCCCCAGTGTTACCAGTGCACTCTCTGGACTCACTGCACTGCAACCCCAGTGGGGCCAGTGCACTCTCTGGATTCATTTCAGTGCATCCCCTGTGGTGCCAGTGCACTCTATGGACTCACTGCAGTGCATCCCCAGTGGTGCCAGTGCACTCTCTGGACTCACTGCACTGCATCCCCAGTGGTGCCAATGCACTCTCTGGACTCACTGCACTGCATCCCCAAGGTGCCAGTGCACTCTCTGCACTCACTACACTGCATCCCCAGTGGTGACAGTGCACTCTCTGGACTCACTGCAGTGCATCCCCAGTGGTGCCAGTGCACTCTCTGGACTCACAGCAGTGCATTCCCAGTGGTGCCAGTGCACTCTCTGGACTCACTGCACTGCATCCCCAGTGGTGCCAGTGCACTCTCTGGAGTCACTGCACTGCATCCCCAGTGGTGCCAGTGCACTCTCTGGACTCACTGCACTGCATCCCCAGTGGTGCCAGTGCACTCTCTGGACTCACTGCAGTGCATCCCCAGTGGTGCCAGTGCACTCTCTGGACTCACTGCACTGCATCCCCAGTGGTGCCAGTGCACTATCTGGACTCACTGCACTGCATCCCCAGTGCTGACAGTGCACTCTCTGGAATCACTGCACTGCATCCCCAGTGGTGCCAGTGCACTCTCTGGACTCACTGCACTGCATCCCCAGTGCTGACAGTGCACTCCCTGGACTCACTGCAGTGCATCCCCAGTGGTGCCAGTGCACTCTCCAGAGTCACTGCAGTGCATCCCCAGTGGTGCCAGTGCACTCTCTGGAGTCTCTGCAGTGCATCCCCAGTGGTGCCAGTGCACTCTGTGGACTCACTGTACTGCATCCCCAGTGGTGCCAGTGCACTCTCTGGAGTCTCTGCAGTGCATCCCCAGTGGTGCCAGTGCACTCTGTGGACTCACTGTACTGCATCTCCAGTGGTGCCAGTGCCCTCTCTGGACTCACTGCACTGCATCCCCAGTGGTGCCAGTGCACTCTCTGGACTCACTGCACTGCATCCCCAGTGGTGCCAGTGCACTCTCTGGACTCACTGCACTGCATCCCCAGTGGTGCCAGTGCACTCTCTGGTCTCACTGCACTGCATCCCCAGTGGTGGCACTGCACTCTCTGGACTCACTGCACTGCATCCCCAGTGGTGCCAGTGCACTCTCTGGACTCACTGCACTGCATCCCCAGTGGTGCCAGTGCACTCTCTGGACTCACTGCAGTGCATCCCCAGTGGTGCCAGTTCACTCTCTGGAGTCACTGTACTGCATCCCCAGTGGTGCCAGTGCACTCTCTGGACTCACTGCAGTGCATCCCCAGTGGTGCCAGTGCACTCTCTGGACTAACTGAACTGCATCCCCAATTGATCCAGTGCACTCTCTGGACTCACCGCGCTGCATCCAGAGTGGTGCCAGTGCACTCTCTAGAGTCACTGCAGTGCATCCCCAGTGGTGCCAGTGCACTCTCTGGAGTCACTGCACTGCATCACCAGTGGTGCCAGTGCACTCTCTGGAGTCACTGCAGTGCATCCCCAGTGGTGCCAGTGCACTCTGTGGACTCACTGCACTGCATCCCCAGTGGTGCCAGTGCACTCTGTGGACGCAATGTACTGCATACCCAGTGGAGCCAGTGCACTCTGTGGACTCACTGCACTGCATCCCCAGTGGAGCCAGTGCACTCTCTGCACTCACTGCACTGCATCCCCAGTGGGTCCAGTGTACTCTCTGGACTCACTGCAGTGCATCCCCAGTGGTGCCAGTGCAGTCTCTGGACTCACTGCACTGCATCCCCAGTGGTGCCAGTGCACTCTCTGGACTCACTGCAGTGCATCCCCAGTGGTGCCAGTGCACTCTCTTGACTCACTACACTGCATCCCCAGTGGTGACAGTGCACTCTCTGGACTCACTACACTGCATCCCCAGTGGTGCAGTGCACTCTCTAGAGTCACTGCAGTGCATCCCCAGTGGTGCCAGTGCACTCTCTGGACTCACTGCACTGCATCCCCAGTGGTGCCAGTGCACTCTCTGGACTCACTGCAGTGCATCCCCAGTGGTGCCAGTGCACTCTATGGACTCCCCGCACTGCATCCCCAGTGGTGCCAGTGCACTCTCAAGACTCACTGCACTGCATCCCCAGTGGTGCCAGTGCACTCTCTGGAGTCTCTGCAGTGCATCCCCAGTGGTGCCAGTGCACTCTGTGGACTCACTGAACTGCATCCCCAATTGATCCAGTGCACTCTCTGGACTCACTGCACTGCATCCCCAGTGGTGCCAGTGCACTCTCTGGAGTCACTGCAGTGCATCCCCAGTGGTGCCAGTACACTCTGTGGACTCACTGTACTGCATCCACTGTGGTGCCAGTGCACTCTCTGGACTCACCGCACTGCATCCAGAGTGGTGCCAGTGCACTCTCTAGAGTCATTGCAGTGCATCCCCAGTGGTGCCAGTGCACTCTCTGGACTCACTGCACTGCATCACCAGTGGTGCCAGTGCACTCTCTGGACTCACTGCAGTGCATCACCAGTGGTGCCAGTGCACTCTCTGGACTCACTGCACTGCATCCCCAGTGGTGCCAGTGCACTCTCTGGACTCACGGCACTGCATCCAGAGTGGTGCCAGTGCACTCTCTGGACTCACTGCAGTGCATCCCCAGTGGTGCCAGTGCACTCTCTGGACTCACTGCAGTGCATCCCCAGTGGTGCCAGTGCACTCTCTGGAGTCACTGCACTGCATCCCCAGTGGTGCCAGTGCACTCTCTGGACTCACTGCACTGCATCCCCAGTGGTGCCAGTGCACTCTATGTAGTCATTGCGCTGCATCCCCAGTGGTGCCAGTGCACTCTCTGGACTAACTGAACTGCATCCCCAATTGATCCAGTGCACTCTCTGGACTCACTGCACTGCATCCCCAGTGGTGCCAGTGCACTCTCTGGAGTCACTGCAGTGCATCCCCAGTGGTGCCAGTGCACTCTCTGGACTCACTGTACTGCATCCACAGTGGCGTCAGTGCACTCTCTGGACTCACCGCACTGCATCCAGAGTGGTGCCAGTGCACTCTCTGGACTCACTGCACTGCATCCCCAGTGGTGCCAGTGCACTCTCTGGACTCACTGCAGTGCATCCCCAGTGGTGCCAGTGCACTCTCTCGACTCACTACACTGCATCCCCAGTGGTGCCAGTGCACTCTCTGGACTCACAGCAGTGAATCCCCAGTGGTGCCAGTGCACTCTCTGGACTCACAGCACTGCATCCCCAGTGGTGCCAGTGCACTCTCTGTAGTCATTGCGCTGCATCCCCAGTGTTACCAGTGCACTCTCTGGACTCACTGCACTGCACCCCCAGTGGGGCCAGTGCACTCTCTGGAGTCATTTCAGTGCATCCCCAGTGGTGCCAGTGCACTCTATGGACTCACTGCAGTGCATCCCCAGTGGTGCCAGTGCACTCTCTGGACTCACTGCACTGCATCCCCAGTGGTGCCAATGCACTCTCTGGACTCACTGCACTGCATCCCCAAGGTGCCAGTGCACTCTCTGCACTCACTACACTGCATCCCCAGTGGTGCCAGTGCACTCTCTGGACTCACTGCAGTGCATCCCCAGTGGTGCCAGTGCACTCTCTGGACTCACTGCACTGCATCCCCAGTGGTGCCAGTGCACTCTCTGGACTCACTGCAGTGCATCCCCAGTGGTGCCAGTGCACTCTCTGGACTCACTGCACTGCATCCCCAGTGGTGCCAGTGCACTCTCTGGACTCACTGCACTGCATCCCCAGTGGTGCCAGTGCACTCTCTGGACTCACTGCACTGCATCACCAGTGGTGCCAGTGCACTCTCTGGACTCACTGCACTGCATCCCCAGTGGTGCCAGTGCACTCTCTGGACTCACTGCACTGCATCCCCAGTGGTGGCACTGCACTCTCTGGACTCACTGCACTGCATCCCCAGTGGTGCCAGTGCACTCTCTGGACTCACTGCACTGCATCCCCAGTGGTGCCAGTGCACTCTCTGGACTCACTGCAGTGCATCCCCAGTGGTGCCAGTTCACTCTCTGGAGTCACTGTACTGCATCCCCAGTGGTGCCAGTGCACTCTCTGGACTCACTGCAGTGCATCCCCAGTGGTGCCAGTGCACTCTCTGGACTAACTGAACTGCATCCCCAATTGATCCAGTGCACTCTCTGGACTCACCGCGCTGCATCCAGAGTGGTGCCAGTGCACTCTCTAGAGTCACTGCAGTGCATCCCCAGTGGTGCCAGTGCACTCTCTGGAGTCACTGCACTGCATCACCAGTGGTGCCAGTGCACTCTCTGGAGTCACTGCAGTGCATCCCCAGTGGTGCCAGTGCACTCTGTGGACTCACTGCACTGCATCCCCAGTGGTGCCAGTGCACTCTCTGGACTCACCGCACTGCATCCAGAGTGGTGCCAGTGCACTCTCTAGAGTCACTGCAGTGCATCCCCAGTGGTGCCAGTGCACTCTGTGGACGCAATGTACTGCATACCCAGTGGAGCCAGTGCACTCTGTGGACTCACTGCACTGCATCCCCAGTGGAGCCAGTGCACTCTCTGCACTCACTGCACTGCATCCCCAGTGGGTCCAGTGTACTCTCTGGACTCACTGCAGTGCATCCCCAGTGGTGCCAGTGCAGTCTCTGGACTCACTGCACTGCATCCCCAGTGGTGCCAGTGCACTCTCTGGACTCACCGCACTGCATCCAGAGTGGTGCCAGTGCACTCTCTAGAGTCATTGCAGTGCATCCCCAGTGGTGCCAGTGCACTCTCTGGACTCACTGCACTGCATCACCAGTGGTGCCAGTGCACTCTCTGGACTCACTGCAGTGCATCCCCAGTGGTGCCAGTGCACTCTCTGGACTCACTGCACTGCATCCCCAGTGGTGCCAGTGCACTCTCTGGACTCACGGCACTGCATCCAGAGTGGTGCCAGTGCACTCTCTGGACTCACTGCAGTGCATCCCCAGTGGTGCCAGTGCACTCTCTGGACTCACTGCAGTGCATCCCCAGTGGTGCCAGTGCACTCTCTGGACTCACTGTACTGCATCCACAGTGGCGCCAGTGCACTCTCTGGACTCACCGCACTGCATCCCCAATTGATCCAGTGCACTCTCTGGACTCACTGCACTACATCCCCAGTGGTGCCAGTGCACTCTCTCGACTCACTACACTGCATCCCCAGTGGTGCCAGTGCACTCTCTGGACTCACAGCAGTGAATCCCCAGTGGTGCCAGTGCACTCTCTGGACTCACAGCACTGCATCCCCAGTGGTGCCAGTGCACTCTCTGTAGTCATTGCGCTGCATCCCCAGTGTTACCAGTGCACTCTCTGGACTCACTGCACTGCACCCCCAGTGGGGCCAGTGCACTCTCTGGAGTCATTTCAGTGCATCCCCAGTGGTGCCAGTGCACTCTCTGGACTCACTGCACTGCATCCCCAGTGGTGCCAATGCACTCTCTGGACTCACTGCACTGCATCCCCAAGGTGCCAGTGCACTCTCTGCACTCACTACACTGCATCCCCAGTGGTGCCAGTGCACTCTCTGGACTCACTGCAGTGCATCCCCAGTGGTGCCAGTGCACTCTCTGGACTCACAGCAGTGCATTCCCAGTAGTGCCAGTGCACTCTCTGGACTCACTGCACTGCATCCCCAGTGGTGCCAGTGCACTATCTGGACTCACTGCACTGCATCCCCAGTGGTGCCAGTGCACTCTCTGGACTCACTGCACTGCATCCCCAGTGGTGCCAGTGCACTCTCTGGACTCACTGCAGTGCATCCCCAGTGGTGCCAGTGCACTCTCTGGACTCACTGCACTGCATCCCCAGTGGTGCCAGTGCACTATCTGGACTCACTGCACTGCATCCCCAGTGCTGACAGTGCACTCTCTGGAATCACTGCACTGCATCCCCAGTGGTGCCAGTGCACTGTCTGGACTCACTGCACTGCATCCCCAGTGGTGCCAGTGCACTCCCTGGACTCACTGCAGTGCATCCCCAGTGGTGCCAGTGCACTCTCCAGAGTCACTGCAGTGCATCCCCAGTGGTGCCAGTGCACTCTCTGGAGTCTCTGCAGTGCATCCCCAGTGGTGCCAGTGCACTCTGTGGACTCACTGTACTGCATCCCCAGTGGTGCCAGTGCACTCTCTGGAGTCTCTTCAGTGCATCCCCAGTGGTGCCAGTGCACTCTGTGGACTCACTGTACTGCATCTCCAGTGGTGCCAGTGCCCTCTCTGGACTCACTGCACTGCATTCCCAGTGGTGCCAGTGCACTCTCTGGACTCACTGCAGTACATCCCCAATGGTGCCAGTGTACTCTCTGCACTCACTGCACTGCATCCCCAGTGGTGCCAGTGCACTCTCTGGACTCACTGCAGTGCATCCCCAGTGGTGCCAGTTCACGCTCTGGAGTCACTGTACTGCATCCCCAGTGGTGCCAGTGCACTCTCTGGACTCACTGCACTGCATCCCCAGTGGAGCCAGTGCACTCTCGGGACTCAATGCACTGCATCCCCAGTGGTGCCAGTGCACTCTCTGGAGTCACTGCAGTGCATCCCCAGTGGTGCCAGTGCACTCTCTGGACTCACTGTACTGCATCCACAGTGGCGCCAGTGCACTCTCTGGACTCACCGCACTGCATCCAGAGTGGTGCCAGTGCACTCTCTGGACTCACTGCACTGCATCCCCAGTGGTGCCAGTGCACTCTCTGGACTCACTGCAGTGCATCCCCAGTGGTGCCAGTGCACTCTCTGGACTCACTGCACTGCATCCCCAGTGGTGCCAGTGCACTCTCTGGACTCACTGCACTGCATCCCCAGTGGTGCCAGTGCACTCTCTGGACTCACTGCACTGCATCCCCAGTGGTGCCAGTGCACTCTCTGTAGTCATTGCGCTGCATCCCCACTGGTGCCAGTGCACTCTCTGGACTCACTGCACTGCATCCCCAGTGGTGGCACTGCACTCTCTGGACTCACTGCACTGCATCCCCAGTGGTGCCAGTGCACTCTCTGGACTCACTGCACTGCATCCCCAGTGGTGCCAGTGCACTCTCTGGACTCACTGCAGTGCATCCCCAGTGGTGCCAGTTCACTCTCTGGAGTCACTGTACTGCATCCCCAGTGGTGCCAGTGCACTCTCTGGACTCACTGCACTGCATCCCCAGTGGTGCCAGTGCACTCTCTGGACTCACCGCACTGCATCCAGAGTGGTGCCAGTGCACTCTCTAGAGTCACTGCAGTGCATCCCCAGTGGTGCCAGTGCACTCTGTGGACTCACTGCACTGCATCCCCAGTGGTGCCAGTGCACTCTGTGGACGCAATGTACTGCATACCCAGTGGAGCCAGTGCACTCTGTGGACTCACTGCACTGCATCCCCAGTGGAGCCAGTGCACTCTCTGCACTCACTGCACTGCATCCCCAGTGGGTCCAGTGTACTCTCTGGACTCACTGCAGTGCATCCCCAGTGGTGCCAGTGCAGTCTCTGGACTCACTGCACTGCATCCCCAGTGGTGGCAGTGCACTCTCTGGACTCACTGCAGTGCATCCCCAGTGGTGCCAGTGCACTCTCTTGACTCACTACACTGCATCCCCAGTGGTGACAGTGCACTCTCTGGACTCACTACACTGCATCCCCAGTGGTGCAGTGCACTCTCTAGAGTCACTGCAGTGCATCCCCAGTGGTGCCAGTGCACTCTCTGGAATCACTGCACTGCATCCCCAGTGGTGCCAGTGCACTCTCTGGACTCACTGCAGTGCATCCCCAGTGGTGCCAGTGCACTCTATGGACTCCCCGCACTGCATCCCCAGTGGTGCCAGTGCACTCTCTGGACTCACTGCACTGCATCCCCAGTGGTGCCAGTGCACTCTCTGGAGTCTCTGCAGTGCATCCCCAGTGGTGCCAGTGCACTCTGTGGACTCACTGAACTGCATCCCCAATTGATCCAGTGCACTCTCTGGACTCACTGCACTGCATCCCCAGTGGTGCCAGTGCACTCTCTGGAGTCACTGCAGTGCATCCCCAGTGGTGCCAGTACACTCTGTGGACTCACTGTACTGCATCCACAGTGGTGCCAGTGCACTCTCTGGACTCACCGCACTGCATCCAGAGTGGTGCCAGTGCACTCTCTAGAGTCATTGCAGTGCATCCCCAGTGGTGCCAGTGCACTCTCTGGACTCACTGCACTGCATCACCAGTGGTGCCAGTGCACTCTCTGGACTCAGTGCAGTGCATCACCAGTGGTGCCAGTGCACTCTCTGGACTCACTGCACTGCATCCCCAGTGGTGCCAGTGCACTCTCTGGACTCATGGCACTGCATCCAGAGTGGTGCCAGTGCACTCTCTGGACTCACTGCAGTGCATCCCCAGTGGTGCCAGTGCACTCTCTGGACTCACTGCAGTGCATCCCCAGTGGTGCCAGTGCACTCTCTGGACTCACTGCAGTGCATCCCCAGTGGTGCCAGTGCACTCTCTGGACTCACTGCACTGCATCCCCAGTGGTGCCGGTGCACTCTGTGGACTCACTGCACTGCATCCCCAGTGGTGCCAGTGCACTCTGTGGACGCAATGTACTGCATACCCAGTGGTGCCAGTGCACTCTGTGGACTCACTGCACTGCATCCCCAGTGGAGCCAGTGCACTCTCTGCACTCACTGCACTGCATCCCCAGTGGTGCCAGTGTACTCTCTGGACTCACTGCAGTGCATCCCCAGTGGTGCCAGTGCACTCTCTGGACTCACTGCACTGCATCCCCAGTGGTGCCAGTGCACTCTCTGGACTAACTGAACTGCATCCCCAATTGATCCAGTGCACTCTCTGGACTCACTGCAGTGCATCCCCAGTGGTGCCAGTGCACTCTCTGGACTCACTGCACTGCATCCCCAGTGGTGCCAGTGCACTCTCTGTAGTCATTGCGCTGCATCCCCAGTGGTGCCAGTGCACTCTCTGGACTCACTGCAGTGCATCCCCAGTGGTGCCAGTGCACCCTCCGGACTCACTGCAGTGCATCCCCAGTGGTGCCAGTGCACTCTCTGGACTCACAGCAGTGAATCCCCAGTGGTGCCAGTGCACTCTCTGGACTCACTGCAGTGCATCCCCAGTGGTGCGAGTGCACTCTCTGGACTCACTGCACTGCATCCCCAGTGGTGCCAGTGCACTCTCTGGACTCACTGCACTGCATCCCCAGTGGTGCCAGTGCTCTCTCTGGACTCACTGCACTGCATCCCCAGTGGTGCCAGTGCACTCTCTGGACTCACTGCACTGCATCACCAGTGGTGCCAGTGCACTCTCTGGACTCGCTACAGTGCATCCCCAGTGGTGCCAGTGCACTCTCTGGACTCACTGCACTGCATCCCCAGTGGTGCCAGTGCACTCTCTGTATTCATTGCGCTGCATCCCCAGTGGTGCATGTGCACTCTCTGGACTCACTGCAGTGCATCACCAGTGGTGCCAGTGCACTCTCTGGAGTCACTGCACTGCATCCCCAGTGGTGCCAGTGCACTCTCTGGACTCACTGCACTGCATCCCCAGTGGTGCCAGTGCACTCTCTAGACTCACCGCACTGCATCCCCAGTGGTGCCAGTGCACTCTCTGGACTCACTGCAGTGCATCCCCAGTGGTGCCAGTGCACTCTCTGGACTCACTGCACTGCATCCCCAGTGGTGCCAGTGCACTCTCTGGACTCACTGCACTGCATCCCCAGTGGTGCCAGTGCACTCTCTGGACTCACCGCACTGCATCCCCAGTGGTGCCAGTGCACTCTCTGGACTCACTGCAGTGCATCCCCAGTGGTGCCAGTGCACTCTCTGGACTCACTGCGCTGCATCCCCAGTGGTGCCAGTGCACTCTCTGGACTCACTGCACTGCATCCCCAGTGGTGCCAGTGCACTCTGTGGACTCACTGTACTGCATCCACAGTGGCGCCAGTGCACTCTCTGGACTCACCGCACTGCATCACCAGTGGTGCCAGTGCACTCTATGGACTCGCTGCAGTGCATCCCCAGTGGTGCCAGTGCACTCTCTGGACTCACTGCACTGCATCCCCAGTGGTGCCAGTGCACTCTCTGTAGTCATTGCGCTGCATCCCCAGTGGTGCATGTGCACTCTCTGGACTCACTGCACTGCATCACCAGTGGTGCCAGTGCACTCTCTGGAGTCACTGCACTGCATCCCCAGTGGTGCCAGTGCACTCTCTGGACTCACTGCACTGCATCCCCAGTGGTGCCAGTGCACTCTCTGGACTCACTGCGCTGCATCCCCAGTGGTGCCAGTGCACTCTCTGGACTCACTGCACTGCATCCCCAGTGGTGCCAGTGCACTCTGTGGACTCACTGCACTGCATCCCCAGTGGTGCCAGTGCACTCTCTGGACTCACTGCACTGCATCACCAGTGGTGCCAGTGCACTCTCTGGACTCGCTGCAGTGCATCCCCAGTGGTGCCAGTGCACTCTCTGGACTCACTGCACTGCATCCCCAGTGGTGCCAGTGCACTCTCTGTAGTCATTGCGCTGCATCCCCAGTGGTGCATGTGCACTCTCTGGACTCACTGCAGTGCATCACCAGTGGTGCCAGTGCACTCTCTGGAGTCAGTGCACTGCATCCCCAGTGGTGCCAGTGCACTCTCTGGACTCACCGCACTGCATCCCCAGTGGTGCCAGTGCACTCTCTGGACTCACTGCAGTGCATCCCCAGTGGTGCCAGTGCACTCTCTGGACTCACTTCACTGCATCCCCAGTGGTGCCAGTGCACTCTCTGGACTCACTGCACTGCATCCCCAGTGGTGCCAGTGCACTCTCTGGACTCACCGCACTGCATCCCCAGTGGTGCCAGTGCACTCTCTGGACTCACTGCAGTGCATCCCCAGTGGTGCCAGTGCACTCTCTGGACTCACTGCGCTGCATCCCCAGTGGTGCCAGTGCACTCTCTGGACTCACTGCACTGCATCCCCAGTGGTGCCAGTGCACTCTGTGGACTCACTGTACTGCATCCACAGTGGCGCCAGTGCACTCTCTGGACTCACCGCACTGCATTCAGAGTGGTGCCAGTGCACTCTCTGGACTCACTGCACTGCATCCCCAGTGGTGCCAGTGCACTCTCTGGACTCACTGCAGTGCATCCCCAGTGGTGCCAGTGCACTCTCTGGACTCACTACACTGCATCCCCAGTGGTGCCAGTGCACTCTCTGGACTCACAGCAGTGAACCCCCAGTGGTGCCAGTGCACTCTCTGGACTCACAGCACTGCATCCCCAGTGGTGCCAGTGCACTCTCTGTAGTCATTGCGCTGCATCCCCAGTGGTACCAGTGCACTCTCTGGACTCACTGCACTGCACACCCACTGGGGCCAGTGCACTCTCTGGACTCACTGCACTGCATCCCCAGTGGTGCCAATGCACTCTCTGGACTCACTACACTGCATCCCCAAGGTGCCAGTGCACTCTCTGCACTCACTACACTGCATCCCCAATGGTGCCAGTGCACTCTCTGGACTCACTGCAGTGCATCCCCAGTGGTGCCAGTGCACTCTCTGGACTCACAGCAGTGCATTCCCAGTGGTGCCAGTGCACTCTCTGGACTCACTGCACTGCATCCCCAGTGGTGCCAGTGCACTATCTGGACTCACTGCACTGCATCCCCAGTGCTGACAGTGCACTCTCTGGACTCACTGCACTGCATCCCCAGTGGTGCCAGTGCACTCTCTGGACTCACTGCAGTGCATCCCCAGTGGTGCCAGTGCACTCTCTGGACTCACTGCACTGCATCCCCAGTGGTGCCAGTGCACTCTCTGGAGTCTCTGCAGTGCATCCCCAGTGGTGCCAGTGCACTCTGTGGACTCACTGTACTGCATCCCCAGTGGTGCCAGTGCACTCTCTGGACTCACTGCAGTACATCCCCAATGGTGCCAGTGTACTCTCTGCACTCACTGCAGTGCATCCCCAGTGGTGCCAGTGCACTCTCTGGAGTCACTGCAGTGCATCCCCAGTGGTGCCAGTTCACTCTCTGGAGTCACTGTACTGCATCCCCAGTGGTGCCAGTGCACTCTCTGGACTCACTGAACTGCATCCCCAGTGGTGCCAGTGCACTCTCTGGACTAACTGAACTGCATCCCCAATTGATCCAGTGCACTCTCTGGACTCACTGCACTGCATCCCCAGTGGTGCCAGTGCACTCTCTGGAGTCACTGCAGTGCATCCCCAGTGGTGCCAGTGCACTCTGTGGACTCACTGTACTGCATCCACAGTGGTGCCAGTGCACTCTCTGGACTCACCGCACTGCATCCCCAGTGGTGCCAGTGCACTCTCTAGAGTCATTGCAGTGCATCCCCAGTGGTGCCAGTGCACTCTCTGGACTCACTGCACTGCATCACCAGTGGTGCGAGTGCACTCTCTGGACTCACTGCAGTGCATCACCAGTGGTGCCAGTGGACTCTCTGGACTCACTGCACTGCATCCCCAGTGGTGCCAGTGCACTCTCTGGACTCACGGCACTGCATCCAGAGTGGTGCCAGTGCACTCTCTGGACTCACTGCAGTGCATCCCCAGTGGTGCCAGTGCACTCTCTGGACTCACTGCAGTGAATCCCCAGTGGTGCCAGTGCACTCTCTGGAGTCACTGCACTGCATCCCCAGTGGTGCCAGTGCACTCTCTGGACTCACTGCACTGCATCCCCAGTGGTGCCAGTGCACTCTATGTAGTCATTGCGCTGCATCTCCAGTGGTGCCAGTGCACTCTCTGGACTCACTGCACTGCATCCCCAGTGGTGTCAGTGCACTCTCTGGACTCACTGCACTGCATCCCCAGTGGTGCCGGTGCACTCTCTAGAGTCACTGCAGGGCATCCCCAGTGGTGCCAGTGCACTCTGTGGACTCACTGCACTGCATCCCCAGTGGTGCCAGTGCACTCTGTGGACGCAATGTACTGCATACCCAGTGGTGCCAGTGCACTCTCTGGACTCACTGCACTGCATCCCCAGTGGTGCCAGTGCACTCTCTGCACTCACTGCACTGCATCCCCAGTGGTGCCAGTGTACTCTCTGGACTCACTGCAGTGCATCCGCAGTGGTGCCAGTGCACTCTCTGGACTCACTGCACTGCATCCCCAGTGGTGCCAGTGCACTCTCTGGACTAACTGAACTGCATCCCCAATTGATCCAGTGCACTCTCTGGACTCACTGCAGTGCATCCCCAGTGGTGCCAGTGCACTCTCTGGACTCACTGCACTGCATCCCCAGTGGTGCCAGTGCACTCTATGTAGTCATTGTGCTGCATCCCCAGTGGTGCCAGTGCACTCTCTGGACTCACTGCAGTGCATCACCAGTGGTGCCAGTGCACCCTCCGGACTCACTGCAGTGCATCGCCAGTGGTGCCAGAGCACTCTCTGGACTCACTGCACTGCATCCCCAGTGGTGCCAGTGCACTCTCTGGACTCACTGCACTGCATCCCCAGTGGTGCCAGTGCTCTCTCTGGACTCACTGCACTGCATCCCCAGTGGTGCCAGTGCACTCTCTGCACTCACTGCACTGCATCACCAGTGGTGCCAGTACACTCTCTGGACTCGCTGCAGTGCATCCCCAGTGGTGCCAGTGCACTCTCTGGACTCACTGCACTGCATCCCCAGTGGTGCCAGTGCACTCTCTGTAGTCATTGCGCTGCATCCCCAGTGGTGCCAGTGCACTCTCTGCACTCACTGCAGTGCATCACCAGTGGTGCCAGTGCACTCTCTGGAGTCACTGCACTGCATCCCCAGTGGTGCCAGTGCACTCTCTGGACTCACCGCACTGCATCCCCAGTGGTGCCAGTGCACTCTCTGGACTCACTGCAGTGCATCCCCAGTGGTGCCAGTGCACTCTCTGGACTCACTGCACTGCATCCCCAGTGGTGCCAGTGCACTCTCTGGACTCACTGCGCTGCATCCCCAGTGGTGCCAGTGCACTCTATGGACTCACTGCACTGCATCCCCAGTGGTGCCAGTGCACTCTCTGTAGTCATTGCGCTGCATCCCCACTGGTGCCAGTGCACTCTCTGGAGTCACTGCAGTGCTTCCCCAGTGGTGCCAGTGCACTCTCTGGACTCACTGCACTGCATCCCCAGTGGTGCCGGTGCACTCTCTAGAGTCACTGCAGTGCATCCCCAGTGGTGCCAGTGCACTCTCTGGAGTCTCTGCAGTGCATCCCCAGTGGTGCCAGTGCACTCTGTGGACTCACTGTACTGCATCCCCAGTGGTGCCAGTGCACTCTCTGGACTCACTGCAGTACATCCCCAATGGTGCCAGTGTACTCTCTGGACTCACTGCAGTGCATCCCATGTGGTGCCAGTGCACTCTGTGGACTCACTGCACTGCATCCCCAGTGGTGCCAGTGCACTCTCTGGACTCACTGCAGTACATCCCCAATGGTGCCAGTGTACTCTCTGCACTCACTGCAGTGCATCCCCAGTGGTGCCAGTGCACTCTCTGGACTCACTGCAGTGCATCCCCAGTGGTGCCTGTTCACTCTCTGGAGTCACTGTACTGCATCCCCAGTGGTGCCAGTGCACTCTCTGGACTCACTGCACTGCATCCCCAGTGGTGCCAGTGTACTCTCTGGACTAACTGAACTGCATCTCCAGTTGATCCAGTGCACTCTCTGGACTCACTGCACTGCATCCCCAGTGGTGCCAGTGCACTCTCTGGACTCACTCCAGTGCATCCCCAGTGGTGCCAGTGCACTCTGTGGACTCACTGTACTGCATCCACAGTGGCGCCAGTGCACTCTCTGGACTCACCGCACTGCATCCAGAGTGGTGCCAGTGCACTCTCTGGACTCACTGCACTGCATCCCCAGTGGTGCCAGTGCACTCTCTGGACTCACTACAGTGCATCTCCAGTGGTGCCAGTGCACTCTCTGGACTCACTGCACTGCATCCCCAGTGGTGCCAGTGCACTCTCTGGACTCACAGCACTGCATCCCCAGTGGTGCCAGTGCACTCTCTGTAGTCATTGCGCTGCATCCCCAGTGGTACCAGTGCACTCTCTGGACTCACTGCACTGCATCCCCAAGGTGCCAGTGCACTCTCTGCACTCACTACACTGCATCCCCAGTGGTGCCAGTGCACTCTCTGGACTCACTGCAGTGCATCCCCAGTGGTGCCAGTGCACTCTCTGGACTCACAGCAGTGCATTCCCATTGGTGCCAGTGCACTCTATGGACTCACTGCAGTGCATCCCCAGTGGTGCCAGTGCACTCTCTGGACTCACTGCACTGCATCCCCAGTGGTGCCAATGCACTCTCTGGACTCACTGCACTGCATCCCCAAGGTGCCAGTGCACTCTCTGCACTCACTACACTGCATCCCCAGTGGTGCCAGTGCACTCTCTGGACTCACTGCAGTGCATCCCCAGTGGTGCCAGTGCACTCTCTGGACTCACAGCAGTGCATTCCCATTGGTGCCAGTGCACTCTCTGGACTCACTGCACTGCATCCCCAGTGGTGCCAGTGCACTATCTGGACTCACTGCACTGCATCCCCAGTACTGACAGTGCACTCTCTGGACTCACTGCAGTGCATCCCCAGTGGTGCCAGTGCACTCTCTGGACTCACTGCACTGCATCCCCAGTGGTGCCAGTGCACTCTCTGGAGTCTCTGCAGTGCATCCCCAGTGGTGCCAGTGCACTCTGTGGACTCACTGTACTGCATCCCCAGTGGTGCCAGTGCACTCTCTGGACTCACTGCAGTGCATCCCCAGTGGTGCCAGTGCACTCTCTGGACTCACTGCACTGCACCCCCAGTGGTGCCAGTGCACTCTCTGGACTCACTGCACTGCATCCCCAGTGGTGCCAGTGCACTCTCTGTAGTCATTGCGATGCATCCCCAGTGGTGCCAGTGCACTCTCTGGACTCACTGCACTGCATCCCCCGTGGTGCCAGTGCACTCTCTGGAGTCACTGCAGTGCTTCCCCAGTGGTGCCAGTGCACTCTCTGGACTCACTGCACTGCATCCCCAGTGGTGCCGGTGCACTCTCTAGAGTCACTGCAGTGCATCCCCAGTGGTGCCAGTGCACTCTCTGGAGTCTCTGCAGTGCATCCCCAGTGGTGCCAGTGCACTCTCTGGACTCACTGTACTGCATCCCCAGTGGTGCCAGTGCACTCTATGGACTCACTGCTCTGCATCCCCAGTGGTGCCAGTGCACTCTCTGGACTCACTGCACTGCATCCCCAGTGGTGCCAGTGCACTCTCTGGACTTACAGCCCTGCAACACCAGTGGTGCCAGTGCACTCTCTGGACTCACCGCACTGCAGCCCCAGTGGTGCCAATGCACTCTCTGGAGTCACTGCACTGCATCCCCAGTGGTGCCTGTGCACTCTCAGGAATCACTGCACTGCATCCCCAGTGGTGCCAGTGCACTCTCTGGACTCACTGCACTGCATCCCCAGTGGTGCCACTGCACTCTCTGGACTCACTTCACTGCATCCCCAGTGGTGCCAGTGCACTCTCTGGACTCACTGCAGTGCATCCCCAGTGGTGCCAGTGCACTCTCTGGACTCACTGCACTGCATCCCCAGTGGTGCCAGTGCACTCTCTGGACTCACTGCAGTGCATCCCCAGTGGTGCCAGTGCACTCTCTGGACTCACTGCAGTGCATCCCCAATGGTGCCAGTGCACTCTCTGGAGTCTCTGCAGTGCATCCCCAGTGGTGCCAGTGCACTCTGTGGACTCACTGTACTGCATCCACAGTGGTGCCAGTGCACTCTCTGGACTCACTGCAGTGCATCCCCAGTGGTGCCAGTGCACTCTCTGGACTCACTGCAGTGCATCCCCAGTGGTGCCAGTGCACTCTATGGACTTCTCACTGCACTGCATCCCCAAGGTGCCAGTGCACTTTCTGGACTCACTGCACTGCATCCCCAGTGGTGCCAGTGCACTCTCTGTAGTCATTGCGCTGCATCCCCAGTGGTGCCAGTGCACTCTCTGGACTCACTGCACTGCATCCCCAGTAGTGCCAGTGCACTCTCTGGAGTCACTGCAGTGCTTCCCCAGTGGTGCCAGTGCACTCTCTGGACTCACTGCACTGCATCCCCAGTGGTGCCGGTGCACTCTCTAGAGTCACTGCAGTGCATCCCCAGTGGTGCCAGTGCACTCTCTGGAGTCTCTGCAGAGCATCCCCAGTGGTGCCAGTGTACTCTGTGGACTCACTGTACTGCATCCCCAGTGGTGCCAGTGCACTCTCTGGACTCACCGCACTGCATCCCCAGTGGTGCCAGTGCACTCTCTGGAGTCACTGCACTGCATCCCCAGTGGTGCCAGTGCACTCTCTGGACTTACAGTACTGCATCCCCAGTGGTGCCAGTGCACTCTGTGGACTCACTGCACTGCATACCCTGTGGTGCCAGTGCACTCTCTGGACTCACTGCACTGCATCCCCAGTGGTGCCAGTGCACTCTCTGGACTCACTGCACTGCATCCCCAGTGGTGCCAGTGCTCTCCCTGGACTCACTGCACTGCATCCCCAGTGGTGCCAGTGCACTCTCTGGACTCACTGCTCTGCATCCCCAGTGGTGCCAGTGCACTCTCTGGAGTCACTGCAGTGCTTCCCCAGTGGTGCCAGTGCACTCTCTGGACTCACTGCAGTGCATCCCCAGTGGTGCCGGTGCACTCTCTAGAGTCACTGCAGTGCATCCCCAGTGGTGCCAGTGCACTCTCTGGAGTCTCTGCAGTGCATCCCCAGTGGTGCCAGTGCACTCTGTGGACTCACTGTACTGCATCACCAGTGGTGCCAGTGCACTCTCTGGACTCACTGCACTGCATCCCCAGTGGTGCCAGTGCACTCTCTGGACTCACTGCAGTACATCCCCAATGGTGCCAGTGTACTCTCTGCACTCACTGCAGTGCATCCCCAGTGGAGCCAGTGCACTCTCTGGACTCACTGCAGTGCATCCCCAGTGGTGCCAGTTCACTCTCTGGAGTCACTGTACTGCATCCCCAGTGGTGCCAGTGCACTCTCTGGACTCACTGCACTGCATCCCCAGTGGTGCCAGTGCACCCTCTGGACTAACTGAACTGCATCCCCAATTGATCCAGTGCACTCTCTGGACTCACTGCACTACATCCCCAGTGGTGCCAGTGCACTCTCTGGAGTCACTGCAGTGCATCCCCAGTGGTGCCAGTGCACTCTGTGGACTCACCGCACTGCATCCAGAGTGGTGCCAGTGCACTCTCTGGACTCACTGCACTGCATCCCCAGTGGTGCCAGTGCACTCTCTGGACTCACTGCACTGCATCCCCAGTGGTGCCAGTGCACTCTCTGGACTCACTGCACTGCATCCCCAGTGGTGCCAGTGCACTCTCTGGAGTCTGTGCAGTGCATCCCCAGTGGTGCCAGTGCACTCTGTGGACTCACTGTACTGCATCCCCAGTGGTGCCAGTGCACTCTCTGGACTCACTGCAGTGCATCCCCAGTGGTGCCAGTGCACTCTCTGGACTCACTGCAGTGCATCCCCAGTGGTGCCAGTGCACTCTCTGGACTCACTGCACTGCACCCCCAGTGGTGCCAGTGCACTCTCTGGACTCACTGCACTGCATCCCCAGTGGTGCCAGTGCACTCTCTGTAGTCATTGCGCTGCATCCCCAGTGGTGCCAGTGAACTCTCTGGACTCACTGCACTGCATCCCCAGTGGTGCCAGTGCACTCTCTGGAGTCACTGCAGTGCTTTCCCAGTGGTGCCAGTGCACTCTCTGGACTCACAGCAGTGCATTCCCATTGGTGCCAGTGCACTCTCTGGACTCACTGCACTGCATCCCCAGTACTGACAGTGCACTCACTGGACTCACTGCAGTGCATCCCCAGTGGTGCCAGTGCACTCTCTGGACTCACTGCACTGCATCCCCATTGGTGCCAGTGCACTCTCTGGAGTCTCTGCAGTGCATCCCCAGTGGTGCCAGTGCACTCTGTGGACTCACTGTACTGCATCCCCAGTGGTGCCAGTGCACTCTCTGGACTCACTGCAGTGCATCCCCAGTGGTGCCAGTGCACTCTCTGGACTCACTGCACTGCACCCCCAGTGGTGCCAGTGCACTCTCTGGACTCACTGCACTGCATCCCCAGTGGTGCCAGTGCACTCTCTGTAGTCATTGCGATGCATCCCCAGTGGTGCCAGTGCACTCTCTGGACTCACTGCACTGCATCCCCAGTGGTGCCAGTGCACTCTCTGGAGTCACTGCAGTGCTTCCCCAGTGGTGCCAGTGCACTCTCTGGACTCACTGCACTGCATCCCCAGTGGTGCCGGTGCACTCTCTAGAGTCACTGCAGTGCATCCCCAGTGGTGCCAGTGCACTCTCAGGAGTCTCTGCAGTGCATCCCCAGTGGTGCCAGTGCACTCTCTGGACTCACTGTACTGCATCCCCAGTGGTGCCAGTGCACTCTCTGGACTCACTGCAGTGCATCCCCAGTGGTGCCAGTGCACTCTCTGGACTCACTGCACTGCATCCCCAGTGGTGCCAGTGCACTCTCTGGACTTACAGCCCTGCAACCCCAGTGGTGCCAGTGCACTCTCTGGACTCACCGCACTGCATCCCCAGTGGTGCCAATGCACTCTCTGGAGTCACTGCACTGCATCCCCAGTGGTGCCAGTGCACTCTCTGGACTCACTGCACTGCATCCCCAGTGGTGCCTGTGCACTCTCAGGAATCACTGCACTGCATCCCCAGTGGTGCCAGTGCACTCTCTGCACTCACTGCACTGCATCCCCAGTGGTGCCACTGCACTCTCTGGACTCACTTCACTGCATCCCCAGTGGTGCCAGTGCACTCTCTGGACTCACTGCACTGCATCCCCAGTGGTGCCAGTGCACTCTCTGGACTCACTGCAGTGCATCCCCAGTGGTGCCAGTGCACTCTCTGGACTCACTGCACTGCATCCCCAGTGGTGCCAGTGCACTCTCTGGACTCACTGCAGTGCATCCCCAATGGTGCCAGTGCACTCTCTGGAGTCTCTGCAGTGCATCCCCAGTGGTGCCAGTGCACTCTGTGGACTCACTGTACTGCATCCACAGTGGTGCCAGTGCACTCTCTGGACTCACTGCAGTGCATCCCCAGTGGTGCCAGTGCACTCTCTGGACTTACAGTACTGCATCCCCAGTGGTGCCAGTGCACTCTGTGGACTCACTGCACTGCATACCCTGTGGTGCCAGTGCACTCTCTGGACTCACTGCACTGCATCCCCAGTGGTGCCAGTGCACTCTCTGGACTCACTGCACTGCATCCCCAGTGGTGCCAGTGCTCTCCCTGGACTCACTGCACTGCATCCCCAGTGGTGCCAGTGCACTCTCTGGACTCACTGCACTGCATCACCAGTGGTGCCAGTGCACTCTCTGGACTCACTGCTCTGCATCCCCAGTGGTGCCAGTGCACTCTCTGGAGTCACTGCAGTGCTTCCCCAGTGGTGCCAGTGCACTCTCTGGACTCACTGCAGTGCATCCCCAGTGGTGCCGGTGCACTCTCTAGAGTCACTGCAGTGCATCCCCAGTGGTGCCAGTGCACTCTCTGGAGTCTCTGCAGTGCATCCCCAGTGGTGCCAGTGCACTCTGTGGACTCACTGTACTGCATCACCAGTGGTGCCAGTGCACTCTCTGGACTCACTGCACTGCATCCCCAGTGGTGCCAGTGCACTCTCTGGACTCACTGCAGTACATCCCCAATGGTGCCAGTGTACTCTCTGCACTCACTGCAGTGCATCCCCAGTGGAGCCAGTGCACTCTCTGGACTCACTGCAGTGCATCCCCAGTGGTGCCAGTTCACTCTCTGGAGTCACTGTACTGCATCCCCAGTGGTGCCAGTGCACTCTCTGGACTCACTGCACTGCATCCCCAGTGGTGCCAGTGCACCCTCTGGACTAACTGAACTGCATCCCCAATTGATCCAGTGCACTCTCTGGACTCACTGCACTACATCCCCAGTGGTGCCAGTGCACTCTCTGGAGTCACTGCAGTGCATCCCCAGTGGTGCCAGTGCACTCTGTGGACTCACCGCACTGCATCCAGAGTGGTGCCAGTGCACTCTCTGGACTCACTGCACTGCATCCCCAGTGGTGCCAGTGCACTCTCTGGACTCACTGCGCTGCATCCCCAGTGGTGCCAGTGCACTCTCTGGTCTAACTGAACTGCATCCCCAATTGATCCAGTTCACTCTCTGGAGTCACTGTACTGCATCCCCAGTGGTGCCAGTGCACTCTCTGGAGTCACTGCAGTGCATCCACAGTGGCGCCAGTGCACTCTCTGGACTCACCGCACTGCATCCAGAGTGGTGCCAGTGCACTCTCTGGACTCACTGCACTGCATCCCCAGTGGTGCCAGTGCACTCTCTGGACTCACTGCACTGCATCCCCAGTGGTGCCAGTGCACTCTCTGGAGTCTCTGCAGTGCATCCCCAGTGGTGCCAGTGCACTCTGTGGACTCACTGTACTGCATCCCCAGTGGTGCCAGTGCACTCTGTGGACTCACTGCAGTGCATCCCCAGTGGTGCCAGTGCACTCTCTGGACTCACTGCAGTGCATCCCCAGTGGTGCCAGTGCACTCTCTGGACTCACTGCAATGCACCCCCAGTGGTGCCAGTGCACTCTCTGGACTCACTGCACTGCATCCCCAGTGGTGCCAGTGCACTCTCTGTAGTCATTGCGCTGCATCCCCAGTGGTGCCAGTGAACTCTCTGGACTCACTGCACTGCATCCCCAGTGGTGCCAGTGCACTCTCTGGAGTCACTGAAGTGCTTCCCCAGTGGTGCCAGTGCACTCTCTGGACTCACTGCACTGCATCCCCAGTGGTGCCGGTGCACTCTCTAGAGTCACTGCAGTGCATCCAGAGTGGTGCCAGTGCACTCTCTGGAGTCTCTGCAGTGCATCCCCAGTGGTGCCAGTGCACTCTCTGGACTCACTGTACTGCATCCCCAGTGGTGCCAGTGCAC
This sequence comes from Anser anser, assembly GCF_964211835.1. Lineage (NCBI taxonomy): Eukaryota > Metazoa > Chordata > Aves > Anseriformes > Anatidae > Anser > Anser anser. Next base: position 99,639 of record NW_028154147.1, read on the forward strand.
TCTCTGGACTCACCGCACTGCATCCCCAGTGGTGCCAGTGCACTCTCTGGACTCACTGCACTGCATCCCCAGTGGTTCCAGTGCACTCTCTGGACTTACAGCACTGCATCCCCAGTTGTGCCAGTGCACTCTCTGGACTCACCGCACTGCATCCCCAGTGGTGCCAGTGCACTCTCTGGAGTCACTGCACTGCATCCCCAGTGGTGCCAGTGCACTCTCTGGACTCACTGCACTGCATCCCCAGTGGTGCCAGTGCACTCTCAGGAATCACTGCACTGCATCCCCAGTGGTGCCAGTGCACTCTCTGGACTCACTGCACTGCATCCCCAGTGGTGCCACTGCACTCTCTGGACTCACTTCACTGCATCCCCAGTGGTGCCAGTGCACTCTCTGGACTCACTGCAGTGCATCCCCAGTGGTGCCAGTGCACTCTCTGGACTCACTGCACTGCATCCCCAGTGGTGCCAGTGCACTCTCTGGACTCACTGCACTGCATCCCCAGTGCTGACAGTGCACTCTCTGGACTCACTGCACTGCATCCCCAGTGGTGCCAGTGCACTCTCTGGACTCACTGCACTGCATCCCCAGTGGTGCCAGTGCACTCTCTGGACTCACTGCACTGCATCCCCAGTGGTGCCAGTGCACTCTATGTAGTTATTGTGCTGCATCCCCAGTGGTGCCAGTGCACTCTCTGGACTCACTGCAGTGCATCACCAGTGGTGCCAGTGCACCCTCCGGACTCACTGCAGTGCATCCCCAGTGGTGCCAGAGCACTCTCTGGACTCACAGCAGTGAATCCCCAGTGGTGCCAGTGCACTCTCTGGACTCACTGCAGTGCATCCCCAGTGGTGCCAGTGCACTCTCTGGACTCACTGCAGTGCATCCCCAGTGGTGCCAGTGCACTCTCTGGACTCACTGCACTGCATCCCCAGTGGTGCCAGTGCACTCTCTGGACTCACTGCACTGCATCCCCAGTGGTGCCAGTGCTCTCTCTGGACTCACTGCACTGCATCCCCAGTGGTGCCAGTGCACTCTCTGTACTCACTGCACTGCATCACCAGTGGTGCCAGTGCACTCTCTGGACTCGCTGCAGTGCATCCCCAGTGGTGCCAGTGCACTCTCTGGACTAGCTGCACTGCATCCCCAGTGGTGCCAGTGCACTCTCTGTAGTCATTGCGCTGCATCCCCAGTGGTGCCAGTGCACTCTCTAGAGTCACTGCAGAGCATCCCCAGTGGTGCCAGTGCACTCTCTGGAGTCACTGCACTGCATCCCCAGTGGTGCCAGTGCACTCTCTGGACTCACCGCACTGCATCCCCAGTGGTGCCAGTGCACTCTCTGGACTCACTGCAGTGCATCCCCAGTGGTGCCAGTGCACTCTCTGGACTCACTGCACTGCATCCCCAGTGGTGCCAGTGCACTCTCTGGACTCACTGCGCTGCATCCCCAGTGGTGCCAGTGCACTCTCTGGACTCACTGCAGTACATCCCCAATGGTGCCAGTGTACTCTCTGCACTCACTGCAGTGCATCCCCAGTGGAGCCAGTGCACTCTCTGGACTCACTGCAGTGCATCCCCAGTGGTGCCAGTTCACTCTCTGGAGTCACTGTACTGCATCCCCAGTGGTGCCAGTGCACTCTCTGGACTCACTGCACTGCATCCCCAGTGGTGCCAGTGCACCCTCTGGACTAACTGAACTGCATCCCCAATTGATCCAGTGCACTCTCTGGACTCACTGCACTACATCCCCAGTGGTGCAAGTGCACTCTCTGGACTCACTGCACTGCATCCCCAGTGGTGCCAGTGCACTCTGTGGACTCACCGCACTGCATCCAGAGTGGTGCCAGTGCACTCTCTGGACTCACTGCACTGCATCCCCAGTGGTGCCAGTGCACTCTCTGGTCTAACTGAACTGCATCCCCAATTGATCCAGTTCACTCTCTGGAGTCACTGTACTGCATCCCCAGTGGTGCCAGTGCACTCTCTGGAGTCACTGCAGTGCATCCACAGTGGCGCCAGTGCACTCTCTGGACTCACCGCACTGCATCCAGAGTGGTGCCAGTGCACTCTCTGGACTCACTGCACTGCATCCCCAGTGGTGCCAGTGCACTCTCTGGACTCACTGCACTGCATCCCCAGTGGTGCCAGTGCACTCTCTGGAGTCTCTGCAGTGCATCCCCAGTGGTGCCAGTGCACTCTGTGGACTCACTGTACTGCATCCCCAGTGGTGCCAGTGCACTCTCTGGACTCACTGCAGTGCATCCCCAGTGGTGCCAGTGCACTCTCTGGACTCACTGCAGTGCATCCCCAGTGGTGCCAGTGCACTCTCTGGACTCACTGCAATGCACCCCCAGTGGTGCCAGTGCACTCTCTGGACTCACTGCACTGCATCCCCAGTGGTGCCAGTGCACTCTCTGTAGTCATTGCGCTGCATCCCCAGTGGTGCAAGTGAACTCTCTGGACTCACTGCACTGCATCCCCAGTGGTGCCAGTGCACTCTCTGGAGTCACTGCAGTGCTTCCCCTGTGGTGCCAGTGCACTCTCTGGACTCACTGCACTGCATCCCCAGTGGTGCCGGTGCACTCTCTAGAGTCACTGCAGTGCATCCAGAGTGGTGCCAGTGCACTCTCTGGAGTCTCTGCAGTGCATCCCCAGTGGTGCCAGTGCACTCTCTGGACTCACTGTACTGCATCCCCAGTGGTGCCAGTGCACTCTCTGGACTCACCGCACTGCATCCCCAGTGGTGCCAGTGCACTCTCTGGACTCACTGCACTGCATCCCCAGTGGTGCCAGTGCACTCTCTGGACTCACTGCAGTGCATCCCCAGTGGTGCCAGTGCACTCTCTGGACTCACTGCACTGCATCACCAGTGGTGCCAGTGCACTCTCTGGACTCGCTGCAGTGCATCCCCAGTGGTGCCAGTGCACTCTCTGGACTAGCTGCACTGCATCCCCAGTGGTGCCAGTGCACTCTCTGTAGTCATTGCGCTGCATCCCCAGTGGTGCCAGTGCACTCTCTAGAGTCACTGCAGAGCATCCCCAGTGGTGCCAGTGCACTCTCTGGAGTCACTGCACTGCATCCCCAGTGGTGCCAGTGCACTCTCTGGACTCACCGCACTGCATCCCCAGTGGTGCCAGTGCACTCTCTGGACTCACTGCAGTGCATCCCCAGTGGTGCCAGTGCACTCTCTGGACTCACTGCACTGCATCCCCAGTGGTGCCAGTGCACTCTCTGGACTCACTGCGCTGCATCCCCAGTGGTGCCAGTGCACTCTCTGGACTCACTGCAGTACATCCCCAATGGTGCCAGTGTACTCTCTGCACTCACTGCAGTGCATCCCCAGTGGAGCCAGTGCACTCTCTGGACTCACTGCAATGCATCCCCAGTGGTGCCAGTTCACTCTCTGGAGTCACTGTACTGCATCCCCAGTGGTGCCAGTGCACTCTCTGGACTCACTGCACTGCATCCCCAGTGGTGCCAGTGCACCCTCTGGACTAACTGAACTGCATCCCCAATTGATCCAGTGCACTCTCTGGACTCACTGCACTACATCCCCAGTGGTGCAAGTGCACTCTCTGGAGTCACTGCAGTGCATCCCCAGTGGTGCCAGTGCACTCTGTGGACTCACCGCACTGCATCCAGAGTGGTGCCAGTGCACTCTCTGGACTCACTGCACTGCATCCCCAGTGGTGCCAGTGCACTCTCTGGACTCACTGCACTGCATCCCCAGTGGTGCCAGTGCACTCTCTGGTCTAACTGAACTGCATCCCCAATTGATCCAGTTCACTCTCTGGAGTCACTGTACTGCATCCCCAGTGGTGCCAGTGCACTCTCTGGAGTCACTGCAGTGCATCCACAGTGGCGCCAGTGCACTCTCTGGACTCACCGCACTGCATCCAGAGTGGTGCCAGTGCACTCTCTGGACTCACTGCACTGCATCCCCAGTGGTGCCAGTGCACTCTCTGGACTCACTGCACTGCATCCCCAGTGGTGCCAGTGCACTCTCTGGAGTCTCTGCAGTGCATCCCCAGTGGTGCCAGTGCACTCTGTGGACTCACTGTACTGCATCCCCAGTGGTGCCAGTGCACTCTCTGGACTCACTGCAGTGCATCCCCAGTGGTGCCAGTGCACTCTCTGGACTCACTGCAGTGCATCCCCAGTGGTGCCAGTGCACTCTCTGGACTCACTGCAATGCACCCCCAGTGGTGCCAGTGCACTCTCTGGACTCACTGCACTGCATCCCCAGTGGTGCCAGTGCACTCTCTGTAGTCATTGCGCTGCATCCCCAGTGGTGCAAGTGAACTCTCTGGACTCACTGCACTGCATCCCCAGTGGTGCCAGTGCACTCTCTGGAGTCACTGCAGTGCTTCCCCTGTGGTGCCAGTGCACTCTCTGGACTCACTGCACTGCATCCCCAGTGGTGCCGGTGCACTCTCTAGAGTCACTGCAGTGCATCCAGAGTGGTGCCAGTGCACTCTCTGGAGTCTCTGCAGTGCATCCCCAGTGGTGCCAGTGCACTCTCTGGACTCACTGTACTGCATCCCCAGTGGTGCCAGTGCACTCTCTGGACTCACCGCACTGCATCCCCAGTGGTGCCAGTGCACTCTCTGGACTCACTGCACTGCATCCCCAGTGGTGCCAGTGCACTCTCTGGACTCACTGCAGTGCATCCCCAGTGGTGCCAGTGCACTCTCTGGACTCACTGCAGTGCATCCCCAGTGGTGCCAGTGCACTCTCTGGACTCACTGCAATGCACCCCCAGTGGTGCCAGTGCACTCTCTGGACTCACTGCACTGCATCCCCAGTGGTGCCAGTGCACTCTCTGTAGTCATTGCGCTGCATCCCCAGTGGTGCCAGTGAACTCTCTGGACTCACTGCACTGCATCCCCAGTGGTGCCAGTGCACTCTCTGGAGTCACTGCAGTGCTTCCCCAGTGGTGCCAGTGCACTCTCTGGACTCACTGCACTGCATCCCCAGTGGTGCCGGTGCACTCTCTAGAGTCACTGCAGTGCATCCAGAGTGGTGCCAGTGCACTCTCTGGAGTCTCTGCAGTGCATCCCCAGTGGTGCCAGTGCACTCTCTGGACTCACTGTACTGCATCCCCAGTGGTGCCAGTGCACTCTCTGGACTCACCGCACTGCATCCCCAGTGGTGCCAGTGCACTCTCTGGACTCACTGCACTGCATCCCCAGTGGTTCCAGTGCACTCTCTGGACTTACAGCACTGCATCCCCAGTGGTGCCAGTGCACTCTCTGGACTCACTGCAGTGCATCCCCAGTGGTGCCAGTGCACTCTCTGGACTCACTGCAGTGCATCCCCAGTGGTGCCAGTGCACTCTCTGGACTCACTGCAATGCACCCCCAGTGGTGCCAGTGCACTCTCTGGACTCACTGCACTGCATCCCCAGTGGTGCCAGTGCACTCTCTGTAGTCATTGCGCTGCATCCCCAGTGGTGCCAGTGAACTCTCTGGACTCACTGCACTGCATCCCCAGTGGTGCCAGTGCACTCTCTGGAGTCACTGCAGTGCTTCCCCAGTGGTGCCAGTGCACTCTCTGGACTCACTGCACTGCATCCCCAGTGGTGCCGGTGCACTCTCTGGAGTCTCTGCAGTGCATCCCCAGTGGTGCCAGTGCACTCTCTGGACTCACTGTACTGCATCCCCAGTGGTGCCAGTGCACTCTCTGGACTCACCGCACTGCATCCCCAGTGGTGCCAGTGCACTCTCTGGACTCACTGCACTGCATCCCCAGTGGTTCCAGTGCACTCTCTGGACTTACAGCACTGCATCCCCAGTGGTGCCAGTGCACTCTCTGGACTCACCGCACTGCATCCCCAGTGGTGCCAGTGCACTCTCTGGAGTCACTGCACTGCATCCCCAGTGGTGCCAGTGCACTCTCTGGACTCACTGCACTGCATCCCCAGTGGTGCCAGTGCACTCTCAGGAATCACTGCACTGCATCCCCAGTGGTGCCAGTGCACTCTCTGGACTCACTGCACTGCATCCCCAGTGGTGCCACTGCACTCTCTGGACTCACTTCACTGCATCCCCAGTGGTGCCAGTGCACTCTCTGGACTCACTGCAGTGCATCCCCAGTGGTGGCAGTGCACTCTCTGGACTCACTGCACTGCATCCCCAGTGGTGCCAGTGCACTCTCTGGACTCACTGCACTGCATCCCCAGTGCTGACAGTGCACTCTCTGGACTCACTGCACTGCATCCCCAGTGGTGCCAGTGCACTCTCTGGACTCACTGCACTGCATCCCCAGTGGTGCCAGTGCACTCTCTGGACTCACTGCACTGCATCCCCAGTGGTGCCAGTGCACTCTATGTAGTTATTGTGCTGCATCCCCAGTGGTGCCAGTGCACTCTCTGGACTCACTGCAGTGCATCACCAGTGGTGCCAGTGCACCCTCCGGACTCACTGCAGTGCATCCCCAGTGGTGCCAGAGCACTCTCTGGACTCACAGCAGTGAATCCCCAGTGGTGCCAGTGCACTCTCTGGACTCACTGCAGTGCATCCCCAGTGGTGCCAGTGCACTCTCTGGACTCACTGCAGTGCATCCCCAGTGCTGCCAGTGCACTCTCTGGACTCACTGCACTGCATTCCCAGTGGTGCCAGTGCACTCTCTGGACTCACTGCACTGCATCCCCAGTGGTGCCAGTGCTCTCTCTGGACTCACTGCACTGCATCCCCAGTGGTGCCAGTGCACTCTCTGGACTCACTGCACTGCATCACCAGTGGTGCCAGTGCACTCTCTGGACTCGCTGCAGTGCATCCCCAGTGGTGCCAGTGCACTCTCTGGACTAGCTGCACTGCATCCCCAGTGGTGCCAGTGCACTCTCTGTAGTCATTGCGCTGCATCCCCAGTGGTGCCAGTGCACTCTCTAGAGTCACTGCAGAGCATCCCCAGTGGTGCCAGTGCACTCTCTGGAGTCACTGCACTGCATCCCCAGTGGTGCCAGTGCACTCTCTGGACTCACCGCACTGCATCCCCAGTGGTGCCAGTGCACTCTCTGGACTCACTGCAGTGCATCCCCAGTGGTGCCAGTGCACTCTCTGGACTCACTGCACTGCATCCCCAGTGGTGCCAGTGCACTCTCTGGACTCACTGCGCTGCATCCCCAGTGGTGCCAGTGCACTCTATGGACTCACTGCACTGCATCCCCAGTGGTGCCAGTGCACTCTCTGTAGTCATTGCGCTGCATCCCCAGTGGTGCCAGTGCACTCTCTAGAGTCACTGCAGAGCATCCCCAGTGGTGCCAGTGCACTCTCTGGAGTCACTGCACTGCATCCCCAGTGGTGCCAGTGCACTCTCTGGACTCACCGCACTGCATCCCCAGTGGTGCCAGTGCACTCTCTGGACTCACTGCAGTGCATCCCCAGTGGTGCCAGTGCACTCTCTGGACTCACTGCACTGCATCCCCAGTGGTGCCAGTGCACTCTCTGGACTCACTGCGCTGCATCCCCAGTGGTGCCAGTGCACTCTCTGGACTCACTGCACTGCATCCCCAGTGGTGCCAGTGCACTCTCTAGAGTCACTGCAGTGCATCCCCAGTGGTGCCAGTGCACTCTCTGGACTCTCTGCAGTGCATCCCCAGTGGTGCCAGTGCACTCTGTAGACTCACTGTACTGCATCCCCAGTGGTGCCAGTGCACTCTCTGGACTCACTGCAGTACATCCCCAATGGTGCCAATGTACTCTCTGGACTCACTGCAGTGCATCCCCAGTGGTGCCAGTGCACTCTGTGGACTCACTGCACTCCATCTCCAGTGGTGCCAGTGCACTCTCTGGACTCACTGCAGTACATCCCCAATGGTGCCAGTGTACTCTCTGCACTCACTGCAGTGCATCCCCAGTGGTGCCAGTGCACTCTCTGGACTCACTGCAGTGCATCCCCAGTGGTGCCTGTTCACTCTCTGGAGTCACTGTACTGCATCCCCAGTGGTGCCAGTGCACTCTCTGGACTCACTGCACTGCATCCCCAGTGGTGCCAGTGTACTCTCTGGACTAACTGAACTGCATCCCCAGTTGATCCAGTGCACTCTCTGGACTCACTGCACTGCATCCCCAGTGGTGCCAGTGCACTCTCTGGACTCACTGCAGTGCATCCCCAGTGGTGCCAGTGCACTCTGTGGACTCACTGTACTGCATCCACAGTGGCGCCAGTGCACTCTCTGGACTCACCGCACTGCATCCAGAGTGGTGCCAGTGCACTCTCTGGACTCACTGCACTGCATCCCCAGTGGTGCCAGTGCACTCTCTGGACTCACTACAGTGCATCCCCAGTGGTGCCAGTGCACTCTCTGGACTCACTGCACTGCATCCCCAGTGGTGCCAGTGCACTCTCTGGACTCACAGCACTGCATCCCCAGTGGTGCCAGTGCACTCTCTGTAGTCATTGCGCTGCATCCCCAGTGGTACCAGTGCACTCTCTGGACTCACTGCACTGCATCCCCAAGGTGCCAGTGCACTCTCTGGACTCACTGCACTGCATCCCCAGTGGTGCCAGTGCACTCTCTGGACTCACTGCAGTGCATCCCCAGTGGTGCCAGTGCACTCTCTGGACTCAATGCAGTGCATTCCCATTGGTGCCAGTGCACTCTATGGACTCACTGCAGTGCATCCGCAGTGGTGCCAGTGCACTCTCTGGACTCACTGCACTGCATCCCCAGTGGTGCCAATGCACTCTCTGGACTCACTGCACTGCATCCCCAAGGTGCCAGTGCACTCTCTGCACTCACTACATTGCATCCCCAGTGGTGCCAGTGCACTCTCTGGAGTCACTGCAGTGCATCCCCAGTGGTGCCAGTGCACTCTCTGGACTCACAGCAGTGCATTCCCATTGGTGCCAGTGCACTCTCTGGACTCACTGCACTGCATCCCCAGTGGTGCCAGTGCACTATCTGGACTCACTGCACTGCATCCCCAGTACTGACAGTGCACTCTCTGGACTCACTGCAGTGCATCCCCAGTGGTGCCAGTGCACTCTCTGGACTCACTGCACTGCATCCCCAGTGGTGCCAGTGCACTCTCTGGAGTCTCTGCAGTGCATCCCCAGTGGTGCCAGTGCACTCTCTGGACTCACTGTACTGCATCCCCAGTGGTGCCAGTGCACTCTCTGGACTCACTGCAGTGCATCCCCAGTGGTGCCAGTGCACTCTCTGGACTCACTGCACTGCACCCCCAGTGGTGCCAGTGCACTCTCTGGACTCACTGCACTGCATCCCCAGTGGTGCCAGTGCACTCTCTGTAGTCATTGCGATGCATCCCCAGTGGTGCCAGTGCACTCTCTGGACTCACTGCACTGCATCCCCAGTGGTGCCAGTGCACTCTCTGGAGTCAATGCAGTGCTTCCCACTGGTGCCAGTGCACTCTCTGGACTCACTGCAGTGCATCCCCAGTGGTGCCAGTGCACTCTCTGGACTCACTGCAGTGCATCCCCAGTGGTGCCAGTGCACTCTCTGGACTCACTGCACTGCACCCCCAGTGGTGCCAGTGCACTCTCTGGACTCACTGCACTGCATCCCCAGTGGTGCCGGTGCACTCTCTGTAGTCATTGCGATGCATCCCCAGTGGTGCCAGTGCACTCTCTGGACTCACTGCACTGCATCCCCAGTGGTGCCAGTGCACTCTCTGGAGTCAATGCAGTGCTTCCCACTGGTGCCAGTGCACTCTCTGGACTCACTGCACTGCATCCCCAGTGGTGCCGGTGCACTCTCTAGAGTCACTGCAGTGCATCCCCACTGGTGCCAGTGCACTCTCTGGAGTCTCTGCAGTGCATCCCCAGTGGTGCCAGTGCACTCTCTGGACTCACTGTACTGCATCCCCAGTGGTGCCAGTGCACTCTCTGGACTCACTGCAGTGCATCCCCAGTGGTGCCAGTGCACTCTCTGGACTCACTGCACTGCATCCCCAGTGGTGCCAGTGCACTCTCTGGACTTACAGCACTGCATCCCCAGTGGTGCCAGTGCACTCTCTGGACTCACCGTACTGCATCCCCAGTGGTGCCAGTGCACTCTGTGGACTCACTGCACTGCATCCCCAGTGGTGCCAGTGCACTCTCAGGAATCACTGCACTGCATCCCCAGTGGTGCCAGTGCACTCTCTGCACTCACTGCACTGCATCCCCAGTGGTGCCGGTGCACTCTCTAGAGTCACTGCAGTGCATCCCCAGTGGTGCCAGTGCACTCTCTGGAGTCTCTGCAGTGCATCCCCAGTGGTGCCAGTGCACTCTGTGGACTCACTGTACTGCATCTCCAGTGGTGCCAGTGCACTCTCTGGACTCACTGCACTGCATCCCCAGTGGTGCCAGTGCACTCTCTGGACTCACTGCAGTACATCCCCAATGGTGCCAGTGTACTCTCTGCACTCACTGCAGTGCATCCCCAGTGGAGCCAGTGCACTCTCTGGACTCACTGCAGTGCATCCCCAGTGGTGCCAGTTCACTCTCTGGAGTCACTGTACTGCATCCCCAGTGGTGCCAGTGCACTCTCTGGACTCACTGCACTGCATCCCCAGTGGTGCCAGTGCACCCTCTGGACTAACTGAACTGCATCCCCAATTGATCCAGTGCACTCTCTGGACTCACTGCACTACATCCCCAGTGGTGCCAGTGCACTCTCTGGAGTCACTGCAGTGCATCCCCAGTGGTGCCAGTGCACTCTGTGGACTCACCGCACTGCATCCAGAGTGGTGCCAGTGCACTCTCTGGACTCACTGCACTGCATCCCCAGTGGTGCCAGTGCACTCTCTGGACTCACTGCACTGCATCCCCAGTGGTGCCAGTGCACTCTCTGGTCTAACTGAACTGCATCCCCAATTGATCCAGTTCACTCTCTGGAGTCACTGTACTGCATCCCCAGTGGTGCCAGTGCACTCTCTGGAGTCACTGCAGTGCATCCACAGTGGCGCCAGTGCACTCTCTGGACTCACCGCACTGCATCCAGAGTGGTGCCAGTGCACTCTCTGGACTCACTGCACTGCATCCCCAGTGGTGCCAGTGCACTCTCTGGACTCACTGCACTGCATCCCCAGTGGTGCCAGTGCACTCTCTGGAGTCTCTGCAGTGCATCCCCAGTGGTGCCAGTGCACTCTGTGGACTCACTGTACTGCATCCCCAGTGGTGCCAGTGCACTCTCTGGACTCACTGCAGTGCATCCCCAGTGGTGCCAGTGCACTCTCTGGACTCACTGCAGTGCATCCCCAGTGGTGCCAGTGCACTCTCTGGACTCACTGCAATGCACCCCCAGTGGTGCCAGTGCACTCTCTGGACTCACTGCACTGCATCCCCAGTGGTGCCAGTGCACTCTCTGTAGTCATTGCGCTGCATCCCCAGTGGTGCCAGTGAACTCTCTGGACTCACTGCACTGCATCCCCAGTGGTGCCAGTGCACTCTCTGGAGTCACTGCAGTGCTTCCCCAGTGGTGCCAGTGCACTCTCTGGACTCACTGAACTGCATCCCCAGTGGTGCCGGTGCACTCTCTAGAGTCACTGCAGTGCATCCAGAGTGGTGCCAGTGCACTCTCTGGAGTCTCTGCAGTGCATCCCCAGTGGTGCCAGTGCACTCTCTGGACTCACTGTACTGCATCCCCAGTGGTGCCAGTGCACTCTCTGGACTCACCGCACTGCATCCCCAGTGGTGCCAGTGCACTCTCTGGACTCACTGCACTGCATCCCCAGTGGTTCCAGTGCACTCTCTGGACTTACAGCACTGCATCCCCAGTGGTGCCAGTGCACTCTCTGGACTCACCGCACTGCATCCCCAGAGGTGCCAGTGCACTCTCTGGAGTCACTGCACTGCATCCCCAGTGGTGCCAGTGCACTCTCTGGACTCACTGCACTGCATCCCCAGTGGTGCCAGTGCACTCTCAGGAATCACTGCACTGCATCCCCAGTGGTGCCAGTGCACTCTCTGGACTCACTGCACTGCATCCCCAGTGGTGCCACTGCACTCTCTGGACTCACTTCACTGCATCCCCAGTGGTGCCAGTGCACTCTCTGGACTCACTGCAGTGCATCCCCAGTGGTGCCAGTGCACTCTCTGGACTCACTGCAGTGCATCCCCAGTGGTGCCAGTGCACTCTCTGGTCTCACTGCACTGCATCCCTAGTGCTGACAGTGCACTCTCTGGACTCACTGCACTGCATCCCCAGTGGTGCCAGTGCACTCTCTGGACTCACTGCACTGCATCCCCAGTGGTGCCAGTGCACTCTCTGGACTCACTGCACTGCATCCCCAGTGGTGCCAGTGCACTCTATGTAGTTATTGTGCTGCATCCCCTGTGGTGCCAGTGCACTCTCTGGACTCACTGCAGTGCATCACCAGTGGTGCCAGTGCACCCTCCGGACTCACTGCAGTGCATCCCCAGTGGTGCCAGAGCACTCTCTGGACTCACAGCAGTGAATCCCCAGTGGTGCCAGTGCACTCTCTGGACTCACTGCAGTGCATCCCCAGTGGTGCCAGTGCACTCTCTGGACTCACTGCAGTGCATCCCCAGTGGTGCCAGTGCACTCTCTGGACTCACTGCACTGCATCCCCAGTGGTGCCAGTGCACTCTCTGGACTCACTGCACTGCATCCCCAGTGGTGCCAGTGCTCTCTCTGGACTCACTGCACTGCATCCCCAGTGGTGCCAGTGCACTCTCTGTACTCACTGCACTGCATCACCAGTGGTGCCAGTGCACTCTCTGGACTCGCTGCAGTGCATCCCCAGTGGTGCCAGTGCACTCTCTGGACTAGCTGCACTGCATCCCCAGTGGTGCCAGTGCACTCTCTGTAGTCATTGCGCTGCATCCCCAGTGGTGCCAGTGCACTCTCTAGAGTCACTGCAGAGCATCCCCAGTGGTGCCAGTGCACTCTCTGGAGTCACTGCACTGCATCCCCAGTGGTGCCAGTGCACTCTCTGGACTCACCGCACTGCATCCCCAGTGGTGCCAGTGCACTCTCTGGACTCACTGCAGTGCATCCCCAGTGGTGCCAGTGCACTCTCTGGACTCACTGCACTGCATCCCCAGTGGTGCCAGTGCACTCTCTGGACTCACTGCGCTGCATCCCCAGTGGTGCCAGTGCACTCTCTGGACTCACTGCACTGCATCCCCAGTGGTGCCAGTGCACTCTCTGGACTCACTGCAGTACATCCCCAATGGTGCCAGTGTACTCTCTGCACTCACTGCAGTGCATCCCCAGTGGAGCCAGTGCACTCTCTGGACTCACTGCAGTGCATCCCCAGTGGTGCCAGTGCACTCTCTGGAGTCACTGTACTGCATCCCCAGTGGTGCCAGTGCACTCTCTGGACTCACTGCACTGCATCCCCAGTGGTGCCAGTGCACCCTCTGGACTAACTGAACTGCATCCCCAATTGATCCAGTGCACTCTCTGGACTCACTGCACTACATCCCCAGTGGTGCCAGTGCACTCTCTGGAGTCACTGCAGTGCATCCCCAGTGGTGCCAGTGCACTCTGTGGACTCACCGCACTGCATCCAGAGTGGTGCCAGTGCACTCTCTGGACTCACTGCACTGCATCCCCAGTGGTGCCAGTGCACTCTCTGGACTCACTGCACTGCATCCCCAGTGGTGCCAGTGCACTCTCTGGTCTAACTGAACTGCATCCCCAATTGATCCAGTTCACTCTCTGGAGTCACTGTACTGCATCCCCAGTGGTGCCAGTGCACTCTCTGGAGTCACTGCAGTGCATCCACAGTGGCGCCAGTGCACTCTCTGGACTCACCGCACTGCATCCAGAGTGGTGCCAGTGCACTCTCTGGACTCACTGCACTGCATCCCCAGTGGTGCCAGTGCACTCTCTGGACTCACTGCACTGCATCCCCAGTGGTGCCAGTGCACTCTCTGGAGTCTCTGCAGTGCATCCCCAGTGGTGCCAGTGCACTCTGTGGACTCACTGTACTGCATCCCCAGTGGTGCCAGTGCACTCTCTGGACTCACTGCAGTGCATCCCCAGTGGTGCCAGTGCACTCTCTGGACTCACTGCAGTGCATCCCCAGTGGTGAAAGTGCACTCTCTGGACTCACTGCAATGCACCCCCAGTGGTGCCAGTGCACTCTCTGGACTCACTGCACTGCATCCCCAGTGGTGCCAGTGCACTCTCTGTAGTCATTGCGCTGCATCCCCAGTGGTGCCAGTGAACTCTCTGGACTCACTGCACTGCATCCCCAGTGGTGCCAGTGCACTCTCTGGAGTCACTGCAGTGCTTCCCTAGTGGTGCCAGTGCACTCTCTGGACTCACTGCACTGCATCCCCAGTGGTGCCGGTGCACTCTCTAGAGTCACTGCAGTGCATCCAGAGTGGTGCCAGTGCACTCTCTGGAGTCTCTGCACTGCATCCCCAGTGGTGCCAGTGCACTCTCTGGACTCACTGTACTGCATCCCCAGTGGTGCCAGTGCACTCTCTGGACTCACTGCACTGCATCCCCAGTGGTGCCAGTGCACTCTCTGGACTCACTGCACTGCATCCCCAGTGGTTCCAGTGCACTCTCTGGACTTACAGCACTGCATCCCCAGTGGTGCCAGTGCACTCTCTGGACTCACCGCACTGCATCCCCAGTGGTGCCAGTGCACTCTCTGGAGTCACTGCACTGCATCCCCAGTGGTGCCAGTGCACTCTCTGGACTCACTGCACTGCATCCCCAGTGGTGCCAGTGCACTCTCAGGAATCACTGCACTGCATCCCCAGTGGTGCCAGTGCACTCTCTGGACTCACTGCACTGCATCCCCAGTGGTGCCACTGCACTCTCTGGACTCACTTCACTGCATCCCCAGTGGTGCCAGTGCACTCTCTGGACTCACTGCAGTGCATCCCCAGTGGTGCCAGTGCACTCTCTGGACTCACTGCACTGCATCCCCAGTGGTGCCAGTGCACTCTCTGGACTCACTGCACTGCATCCCCAGTGCTGACAGTGCACTCTCTGGATCACTGCACTGCATCCCCAGTGGTGCCAGTGCACTCTCTGGACTCACTGCACTGCATCCCCAGTGGTGCCAGTGCACTCTCTGGACTCACTGCACTGCATCCCCAGTGGTGCCAGTGCACTCTATGTAGTTATTGTGCTGCATCCCCAGTGGTGCCAGTGCACTCTCTGGACTCACTGCAGTGCATCACCAGTGGTGCCAGTGCACCCTCCGGACTCACTGCAGTGCATCCCCAGTGGTGCCAGAGCACTCTCTGGACTCACAGCAGTGAATCCCCAGTGGTGCCAGTGCACTCTCTGGACTCACTGCAGTGCATCCCCAGTGGTGCCAGTGCACTCTCTGGACTCACTGCAGTGCATCCCCAGTGGTGCCAGTGCACTCTCTGGACTCACTGCACTGCATCCCCAGTGGTGCCAGTGCACTCTCTGGACTCACTGCACTGCATCCCCAGTGGTGCCAGTGCTCTCTCTGGACTCACTGCACTGCATCCCCAGTGGTGCCAGTGCACTCTCTGTACTCACTGCACTGCATCACCAGTGGTGCCAGTGCACTCTCTGGACTCGCTGCAGTGCATCCCCAGTGGTGCCAGTGCACTCTCTGGACTAGCTGCACTGCATCCCCAGTGGTGCCAGTGCACTCTCTGTAGTCATTGCGCTGCATCCCCAGTGGTGCCAGTGCACTCTCTAGAGTCACTGCAGAGCATCCCCAGTGGTGCCAGTGCACTCTCTGGAGTCACTGCACTGCATCCCCAGTGGTGCCAGTGCACTCTCTGGACTCACCGCACTGCATCCCCAGTGGTGCCAGTGCACTCTCTGGACTCACTGCAGTGCATCCCCAGTGGTGCCAGTGCACTCTCTGGAGTCACTGCAGTGCTTCCCCAGTGGTGCCAGTGCACTCTCTGGACTCACTGCACTGCATCCCCAGTGGTGCCAGTGCACTCTATGTAGTTATTGTGCTGCATCCCCAGTGGTGCCAGTGCACTCTCTTGACTCACTGCAGTGCATCACCAGTGGTGCCAGTGCACCCTCCGGACTCACTGCAGTGCATCCCCAGTGGTGCCAGAGCACTCTCTGGACTCACAGCAGTGAATCCCCAGTGGTGCCAGTGCACTCTCTGGACTCACTGCAGTGCATCCCCAGTGGTGCCAGTGCACTCTCTGGACTCACTGCAGTGCATCCCCAGTGGTGCCAGTGCACTCTCTGGACTCACTGCACTGCATCCCCAGTGGTGCCAGTGCACTCTCTGGACTCACTGCACTGCATCCCCAGTGGTGCCAGTGCTCTCTCTGGACTCACTGCACTGCATCCCCAGTGGTGCCAGTGCACTCTCTGTACTCACTGCACTGCATCACCAATGGTGCCAGTGCACTCTATGGACTCGCTGCAGTGCATCCCCAGTGGTGCCAGTGCACTCTCTGGACTAGCTGCACTGCATCCCCAGTGGTGCCAGTGCACTCTCTGTAGTCATTGCGCTGCATCCCCAGTGGTGCCAGTGCACTCTCTAGAGTCACTGCAGAGCATCCCCAGTGGTGCCAGTGCACTCTCTGGAGTCACTGCACTGCATCCCCAGTGGTGCCAGTGCACTCTCTGGACTCACCGCACTGCATCCCCAGTGGTGCCAGTGCACTCTCTGGACTCACTGCAGTGCATCCCCAGTGGTGCCAGTGCACTCTCTGGACTCACTGCACTGCATCCCCAGTGGTTCCAGTGCACTCTCTGGACTCACTGCGCTGCATCCCCAGTGGTGCCAGTGCACTCTATGGACTCACTGCACTGCATCCCCAGTGGTGCCAGTGCACTCTCTGTAGTCATTGCGCTGCATCCCCAGTGGTGCCAGTGCACTCTCTAGAGTCACTGCAGAGCATCCCCAGTGGTGCCAGTGCACTCTCTGGAGTCACTGCACTGCATCCCCAGTGGTGCCAGTGCACTCTCTGGACTCACCGCACTGCATCCCCAGTGATGCCAGTGCACTCTCTGGACTCACTGCAGTGCATCCCCAGTGGTGCCAGTGCACTCTGTGGACTCACTGCACTGCATCCCCAGTGGTGCCAGTGCACTCTCTGGACTCACTGCGCTGCATCCCCAGTGGTGCCAGTGCACTCTCTGGACTCACTGCACTGCATCCCCAGTGGTGCCGGTGCACTCTCTAGAGTCACTGCAGTGCATCCCCAGTGGTGCCAGTGCACTCTCTGGAGTCTCTGCAGTGCATCCCCAGTGGTGCCAGTGCACTCTGTAGACTCACTGTACTGCATCCCCAGTGGTGCCAGTGCACTCTCTGGACTCACTGCAGTACATCCCCAATGGTGCCAGTGTACTCTCTGGACTCACTGCAGTGCATCCCCAGTGGTGCCAGTGCACTCTGTGGACTCACTGCACTCCATCCCCAGTGGTGCCAGTGCACTCTCTGGACTCACTGCAGTACATCCCCAATGGTGCCAGTGTACTCTCTGCACTCACTGCAGTGCATCCCCAGTGGTGCCAGTGCACTCTCTGGACTCACTGCAGTTCATCCCCAGTGGTGCCTGTTCACTCTCTGGAGTCACTGTACTGCATCCCCAGTGGTGCCAGTGCACTCTCTGGACTCACTGCACTGCATCCCCAGTGGTGCCAGTGTACTCTCTGGACTAACTGAACTGCATCCCCAGTTGATCCAGTGCACTCTCTGGACTCACTGCACTGCATCCCCAGTGGTGCCAGTGCACTCTCTGGACTCACTGCAGTGCATCCCCAGTGGTGCCAGTGCACTCTGTGGACTCACTGTACTGCATCCACAGTGGCGCCAGTGCACTCTCTGGACTCACCGCACTGCATCCAGAGTGGTGCCAGTGCACTCTCTGGACTCACTGTACTGCATCCCCAGTGGTGCCAGTGCACTCTCTGGACTCACTACAGTGCATCCCCAGTGGTGCCAGTGCACTCTCTGGACTCACTGCACTGCATCCCCAGTGGTGCCAGTGCACTCTCTGGACTCACAGCACTGCATCCCCAGTGGTGCCAGTGCACTCTCTGTAGTCATTGCGCTGCATCCCCAGTGGTACCAGTGCACTCTCTGGACTCACTGCACTGCATCCCCAAGGTGCCAGTGCACTCTCTGGACTCACTGCACTGCATCCCCAGTGGTGCCAGTGCACTCTCTGGACTCACTGCAGTGCATCCCCAGTGGTGCCAGTGCACTCTCTGGACTCAATGCAGTGCATTCCCATTGGTGCCAGTGCACTCTATGGACTCACTGCAGTGCATCCCCAGTGGTGCCAGTGCACTCTCTGGACTCACTGCACTGCATCCCCAGTGGTGCCAATGCACTCTCTGGACTCACTGCACTGCATCCCCAAGGTGCCAGTGCACTCTCTGCACTCACTACATTGCATCCCCAGTGGTGCCAGTGCACTCTCTGGACTCACTGCAGTGCATCCCCAGTGGTGCCAGTGCACTCTCTGGACTCACAGCAGTGCATTCCCATTGGTGCCAGTGCACTCTCTGGACTCACTGCACTGCATCCCCAGTGGTGCCAGTGCACTATCTGGACTCACTGCAGTACATCCCCAGTACTGACAGTGCACTCTCTGGACTCACTGCAGTGCATCCCCAGTGGTGCCAGTGCACTCTCTGGACTCACTGCACTGCATCCCCAGTGGTGCCAGTGCACTCTCTGGAGTCTCTGCAGTGCATCCCCAGTGGTGCCAGTGCACTCTGTGGACTCACTGTACTGCATCCCCAGTGGTGCCAGTGCACTCTCTGGACTCACTGCAGTGCATCCCCAGTGGTGCCAGTGCACTCTCTGGACTCACTGCACTGCACCCCCAGTGGTGCCAGTGCACTCTCTGGACTCACTGCACTGCATCCCCAGTGGTGCCAGTGCACTCTCTGTAGTCATTGCGATGCATCCCCAGTGGTGCCAGTGCACTCTCTGGACTCACTGCACTGCATCCCCAGTGGTGCCAGTGCACTCTCTGGAGTCACTGCAGTGCTTCCCACTGGTGCCAGTGCACTCTCTGGACTCACTGCACTGCATCCCCAGTGGTGCCGGTGCACTCTCTAGAGTCACTGCAGTGCATCCCCACTGGTGCCAGTGCACTCTCTGGAGTCTCTGCAGTGCATCCCCAGTGGTGCCAGTGCACTCTCTGGACTCACTGTACTGCATCCCCAGTGGTGCCAGTGCACTCTCTGGACTCACTGCAGTGCATCCCCAGTGGTGCCAGTGCACTCTCTGGACTCACTGCACTGCATCCCCAGTGGTGCCAGTGCACTCTCTGGACTTACAGCACTGCATCCCCAGTGGTGCCAGTGCACTCTCTGGACTCACCGCACTGCATCCCCAGTGGTGCCAGTGCACTCTCTGGACTCACTGCACTGCATCCCCAGTGGTGCCAGTGCACTCTCAGGAATCACTGCACTGCATCCCCAGTGGTGCCAGTGCACTCTCTGGACTCACTGCACTGCATCCCCAGTGGTGCCACTGCACTCTCTGGACTCACTTCACTGCATCCCCAGTGGTGCCAGTGCACTCTCTGGACTCACTGCAGTGCATCCCCAGTGGTGCCAGTGCACTCTCTGGACTCACTGCAGTGCATCCCCAGTGGTGCCAGTGCACTCTCTGGACTCACTGCAGTGCATCCCCAGTGGTGCCAGTGCACTCTCTGGACTCACTGCACTGCATCCCCAGTGGTGCCAGTGCACTCTCTGGAGTCTCTGCAGTGCATCCCCAGTGGTGCCAGTGCACTCTGTGGACTCACTGTACTGCATCCACAGTGGTGCCAGTGCACTCTCTGGACTCACTGCAGTGCATCCCCAATGGTGCCAGTGCACTCTCTGGACTCACTGCACTGCATCCCCAGTGGTGCCAGTGCACTCTATGGACTTCTCACTGCACTGCATCCCCAAGGTGCCAGTGCACTTTCTGGACTCACTGCACTGCATCCCCAGTGGTGCCAGTGCACTCTCTGTAGTCATTGCGCTGCATCCCCAGTGGTGCCAGTGCACTCTCTGGAGTCACTGCAGTGCTTCCCCAGTGGTGCCAGTGCACTCTCTGGACTCACTGCACTGCATCCCCAGTGGTGCCGGTGCACTCTCTAGAGTCACTGCAGTGCATCCCCAGTGGTGCCAGTGCACTCTCTGGAGTCTCTGCAGTGCATCCCCAGTGGTGCCAGTGCACTCTGTGGACTCACTGTACTGCATCCCCAGTGGTGCCAGTGCACTCTCTGGACTCACCGCACTGCATCCCCAGTGGTGCCAGTGCACTCTCTGGACTCACTGCACTGCATCCCCAGTGGTGCCAGTGCACTCTCTGGACTTACAGCACTGATTCCCCAGTGGTGCCAGTGCACTCTGTGGACTCACTGCACTGCATACCCTGTGGTGCCAGTGCACTCTCTAGACTCACTGCACTGCATCCCCAGTGGTGCCAGTGCACTCTCTGGACTCACTGCACTGCATCCCCAGTGGTGCCAGTGCTCTCCCTGGACTCACTGCACTGCATCCCCAGTGGTGCCAGTGCACTCTCTGGACTCACTGCACTGCATCCCCAGTGGTGCCAGTGCACTCTCTGGACTCACTGCTCTGCATCCCCAGTGGTGCCAGTGCACTCTCTGGAGTCACTGCAGTGCTTCCCCAGTGGTGCCAGTGCACTCTCTGGACTCACTGCACTGCATCCCCAGTGGTGCCGGTGCACTCTCTAGAGTCACTGCAGTGCATCCCCAGTGGTGCCAGTGCACTCTCTGGAGTCTCTGCAGTGCATCCCCAGTGGTGCCAGTGCACTCTGTGGACTCACTGTACTGCATCACCAGTGGTGCCAGTGCACTCTCTGGACTTACTGCACTGCATCCCCAGTGGTGCCAGTGCACTCTCTGGACTCACTGCAGTACATCCCCAATGGTGCCAGTGTACTCTCTGCACTCACTGCAGTGCATCCCCAGTGGTGCCAGTGCACTCTCTGGACTCACTGCAGTGCATCCCCAGTGGTGCCTGTTCACTCTCTGGAGTCACTGTACTGCATCCCCAGTGGTGCCAGTGCACTCTCTGGACTCACTGCACTGCATCCCCAGTGGTGCCAGTGCACCCTCTGGACTAACTGAACTGCATCCCCAATTGATTTAGTGCACTCTCTGGACTCACTGCACTGCATCCCCAGTGGTGCCAGTGCACTCTCTGGAGTCACTGCAGTGCTTCCCCAGTGGTGCCAGTGCACTCTCTGGACTCACTGCACTGCTTCCCCTGTCGTGCCGGTGCACTCTCTAGAGTCACTGCAGTGCATCCCCAGTGGTGCCAGTGCACTCTCTGGAGTCTCTGCAGTGCATCCCCAGTGGTGCCAGTGCACTCTGTGGACTCACTGTACTGCATCCCCAGTGGTGCCAGTGCACTCTCTGGACTCACTGCAGTGCATCCCCAGTGGTGCCAGTGCACTCTCTGGACTCACTGCACTGCACCCCCAGTGGTGCCAGTGCACTCTCTGGACTCACTGCACTGCATCCCCAGTGGTGCCAGTGCACTCTCTGTAGTCATTGCGCTGCATCCCCAGTGGTGCCAGTGAACTCTCTGGACTCACTGCACTGCATCCCCAGTGGTGCCAGTGCACTCTCTGGAGTCACTGCAGTGCTTCCCCAGTGGTGCCAGTGCACTCTCTGGACTCACTGCACTGCATCCCCAGTGGTGCCGGTGCACTCTCTAGAGTTACTGCAGTGCATCCCCAGTGGTGCCAGTGCACTCTCTGGACTCACTGCAGTGCATCCCCAGTGGTGGCAGTGCACTCTCTGGACTCACCGTACTGCATCCCCAGTGGTGCCAGTGCACTCTCTGGACTCACCGCACTGCATCCCCAGTGGTGCCAGTGCACTCTCTGCACTCACTGCACTGCATCCCCAGTGGTGCCAGTGCACTCTCTGGACTTACAGCACTGCATCCCCAGTGGTGCCAGTGCACTCTCTGGACTCACCACACTGCATCCCCAGTGGTGCCAGTGTACTCTCTGGACTCACTGCACTGCATCCCCAGTGGTGCCAGTGCACTCTCAGGAATCATTGCACTGCATCCCCAGTGGTGCCAGTGCACTCTCTGGACTCACTGCACTGCATCCCCAGTGGTGCCACTGCACTCTCTGGACTCACTTCACTGCATCCCCAGTGGTGCCAGTGCACTCTCTGGACTCACTGCAGTGCATCCCCAGTGGTGCCAGTGCACTCTCTGGACTCACTGCACTGCATCCCCAGTGCTGACAGTGCACTCTCTGGACTCACTGCACTGCATCCCCAGTGGTGCCAGTGCACTCTCTGGACTCACTGCACTGCATCCCCAGTGGTGCCAGTGCACTCTCTGGACTCACTGCACTGCATCCCCAGTGGTGCCAGTGCACTCTCTGGAGTCTCTGCAGTGCATCCCCAGTGGCGCCAGTGCACTCTGTGGACTCACTGTACTGCATCCACAGTGGTGCCAGTGCACTCTCTGGACTCACTGCAGTGCATCCCCAGTGGTGCCAGTGCACTCTCTGGACTCACTGCAGTGCATCCCCAGTGGTGCCAGTGCACTGTATGGACTTCTCACTGCAGTGCATCCCCAGTGGTGCCAGTGCACTCTCTGGACTCACTGCACTGCATCCCCAGTGGTGCCAGTGCACTCTCTGTAGTCATGGCGCTGCATCCCCAGTGGTGCCAGTGCACTCTCTGGACTCACTGCACTGCATCCCCAGTGGTGCCAGTGCACTCTCTGGAGTCACTGCAGTGCTTCCCCAGTGGTGCCAGTGCACTCTCTGGACTCACTGCACTGCTTCCCCTGTCGTGCCGGTGCACTCTCTAGAGTCACTGCAGTGCATCCCCAGTGGTGCCAGTGCACTCTCTGGAGTCTCTGCAGTGCATCCCCAGTGGTGCCAGTGCACTCTGTGGACTCACTGTACTGCATCCCCAGTGGTGCCAGTGCACTCTCTGGACTCACCGCACTGCATCCACAGTGGTGCCAGTGCACTCTCTGGACTCACTGCACTGCATCCCCAGTGGTGCCATTGCACTCTCTGGACTTACAGCACTGCATCCCCAGTGGTGCCAGTGCACTCTCTGGACTCACTGCACTGCATCCCCAGTGGTGCCAGTGCACTCTCTGGAGTCACTGCACTGCATACCCAGTGGTGCCAGTGCTCTCTCTGGACTAACTGCACTGCATCCCCAGTGGTGCCAGTGCACTCTCTGGACTCACTGCACTGCATCACCAGTGGTGCCAGTGCACTCTCTGGACTCACTGCTCTGCATCCCCAGTGGTGCCAGTGCACTCTCTGGAGTCACTGCAGTGCTTCTCCCAGTGGTGCCAGTGCACTCTCTGGACTCACTGCACTGCATCCCCAGTGGTGCCGGTGCACTCTCTAGAGTCACTGCAGTGCATCCCCAGTGGTGCCAGTGCACTCTCTGGAGTCTCTGCAGTGCACCCCAGTGGTGCCAGTGCACTCTGTGGACTCACTGTACTGCATCCCCAGTGGTGCCAGTGCACTCTCTGGAGTCACTGCAGTGCATCCCCAGTGGTGCCAGTGCACTCTCTGGACTCACTGCAGTACATCCCCAATGGTGCCAGTGTACTCTCTGCACTCACTGCAGTGCATCCCCAGTGGTGCCAGTGCACTCTCTGGACTCACTGCAGTGCATCCCCAGTGGTGCCAGTTCACTCTCTGGAGTCACTGTACTGCATCCCCAGTGGTGCCAGTGCACTCTCTGGACTCACTGCACTGCATCCCCAGTGGTGCCAGTGCACCCTCTGGACTAACTGAACTGCATCCCCAATTGATCCAGTGCACTCTCTGGACTCACTGCACTGCATCCCCAGTGGTGCCAGTGCACTCTCTGGAGTCACTGCAGTGCATCCCCAGTGGTGCCAGTGCACTCTGTGGACTCACCGCACTGCATCCAGAGTGGTGTCAGTGCACTCTCTGGACTCACTGCACTGCATCCCCAGTGGTGCCAGTGCACTCTCTGGACTCACTGCACTGCATCCCCAGTGGTGCCAGTGCACTCTCTGGTCTAACTGAACTGCATCCCCAATTGATCCAGTGCACTCTCTGGACTCACTGCACTGCATCCCCAGTGGTGCCAGTGCACTCTCTGGAGTCACTGCAGTGTATCCACAGTGGCGCCAGTGCACTCTCTGGACTCACCGCACTGCATCCAGAGTGGTGCCAGTGCAACCTCTGGACTCACTGCACTGCATCCCCAGTGGTGCCAGTGCACTCTCTGGACTCACTGCAGTGCATCCACAGTGGTGCCAGTGCACTCTCTGGACTCACTGCACTGCATCCCCAGTGGTGCCAGTTCACTCTCTGGACTCACTGTACTGCATCCCCAGTGGTGCCACTGCACTCTCTGGACTCACTGCACTGCATCCCCAGTGGTGACAGTGCACTCTCTGGACTAACTGAACTGCATCCCCAATTGATCCAGTGCACTCTCTGGACTCACTGCACTGCATCCCCAGTGGTGCCAGTGCACTCTCTGGAGTCACTGCAGTGCATGCCCAGTGGTGCCAGTGCACTCTCTGGACTCACTGTACTGCATCCACAGTGGCGCCAGTGCACTCTCTGGACTCACCGCACTGCATCCAGAGTGGTGCCAGTGCACTCTCTGGACTCACTGCAGTGCATCCCCAGTGGTGCCAGTGCACTCTCTGGACTCACTGCACTGCATCCCCAGGGGTGCCAGTGCACTCTCTGTAGTCATTGCGGTGCATTCCCAGTGGTACCAGTGCACTCTCTGGACTCACTGCAGTGCATCCCCAGTGGGGCCAGTGCACTCTTTGGAGTCATTTCAGTGCATCCCCAGTTGTGCCAGTGCACTTTATGGACTCACTGCAGTGCATCCCCAGTGGTGCCAGTGCACTCTCTGGACTCACTGCAGTGCATCCCCAGTGGTGCCAATGCACTCTCTGGACTCACTGCACTGCATCCCCAAGGTGCCAGTGCACTCTCTGCACTCACTACACTGCATCCCCAGTGGTGCCTAATGCACTCTCTGGACTCACTGCAGTGCATCCCCAGTGGTGCCAGTGCACTCTCTGGACTCACTGCACTGCATCACCAGTGGTGCCAGTGCACTATCTGGACTCACTGCACTGCATACCCAGTGCTGACAGTGCACTCTCTGGACTCACTGCAGTGCATCCCCAGTGGTGCCAGTGCACTCTCTAGAGTCACTGCAGAGCATCCCCAGTGGTGCCAGTGCACTCTCTGGAATCACTGCACTGCATCCACAGTGGCGCCAGTGCACTCTCTGGACTCACTGCAGTGCATCCCCAGTGGTGCCAGTGCACTCTCTGGACTCACTGCACTGCATCCCCAGTGGTGCCAGTGCACTCTCTGGACTCACTGCAGTGCATCCCCAGTGGTGCCAGTGCACTCTCTGCACTCACTGCACTGCATCCCCAGTGGTGCCAGTGCACTCTCTATAGTCATTGCGCTGCATCCCCAGTGGTACCAGTGCACTCTCTGGACTCACTGCACTGCATCCCCAATTAATCCAGTGCACTCTCTGGAGTCATTTCAGTGCATCCCCAGTGGTGCCAATGCACTCTCTGGACTCACTGCACTGCATCCCCAAGGTGCCAGTGCACTCTGTGGACTCACTGTACTGCATCCCCAGTGGTGCCAGTGCACTCTCTGGACTCACTGCACTGCATCCCCAGTGGTGCCAGTGCACTCTCTGGACTCACTGCACTGCATCCCCAGTGGTGCCAGTGCACTCTCTGGACTCACTGCACTGCATCCCCAGTGGTGCCAGTACACTATCTGGACTCACTGCACTGCATCCCCAGTGCTGACAGTGCACTCTCTAGACTCACTGCACTGCATCCCCAGTGGTGCCAGTGCACTCTCTGGACTCACTGCAGTGCATCCCCAGTGGTGCCAGTGCACTCTCTGGACTCACTGCACTGCATTCCCAGTGGTGCCAGTGCACTCTCTGGACTCACTGCAGTGCATCCCCAGTGGTGCCAGTGCACTCTCTGGACTCACTGCACTGCATCCCCAGTGGTGCCAGTGCTCTCTCTGGAGTCACTGCACTGCATCCCCAGTGGTGCCAGTGCACTCTCTGGACTCACTGCACTGCATCACCAGTGGTGCCAGTGCACTCTCTGGACTCACTGCTCTGCATCCCCAGTGGTGCCAGTGCACTCTCTGGAGTCACTGCAGTGCATCCCCAGTGGTGCCAGTGCACTCTCTGGAGTCTCTGCAGTGCATCCCCAGTGGTGCCAGTGCTCTCTCTGGACTCACTGTACTGCATCACCAGTGGTGCCAGTGCACTCTCTGCACTCACTGCAGTGCATCCCCAGTGGTGCCAGTGCACTCTCTGGACTCACTGCACTGCATCCCCAGTGGTGCCAGTTCACTCTCTGGAGTCACTGTACTGCATCCCCAGTGGTGCCAGTGCACTCTCTGGACTAACTGAACTGCATCCCCAATTGATCCAGTGCACTCTCTGGACTCACTGCACTGCATCCCCAGTGGTGCCAGTGCACTCTCTGGAGTCACTGCAGTGCATCCCCAGTGGTGCCAGTGCACTCTGTGGACTCACCGCACTGCATCCAGAGTGGTGCCAGTGCACTCTCTGGAGTCACTGCACTGCATCCCCAGTGGTGCCAGTGCACTCTCTGAACTCACTGCAGTGCATCCCCAGTGGTGCCAGTGCACTCTCTGGTCTAACTGAACTGCATCCCCAATTGATCCAGTGCACTCTCTGGACTCACTGCACTGCATCCCCAGTACTGACAGTGCACTCTCTGGAGTCACTGCAGTGCATCCACAGTGGTGCCGGTGCACTCTCTAGAGTCACTGCAGTGCATCCCCAGTGGTGCCAGTGCACTCTCTGGAGTCTCTGCAGTGCATCCCCAGTGGTGCCAGTGCACTCTCTGGACTCACTGCACTGCATCCCCAGTGGTGCCGGTGCACTCTCTAGAGTCACTGCAGTGCATCCCCAGTGG
Source organism: Anser anser (assembly GCF_964211835.1). NCBI lineage: Eukaryota > Metazoa > Chordata > Aves > Anseriformes > Anatidae > Anser > Anser anser. Next base: position 126,499 of record NW_028154147.1, read on the forward strand.
TGCCAGTGCACTCTCTGGAGTCTCTGCAGTGCATCCCCAGTGGTGCCAGTGCACTCTCTGAACTCACTGTACTGCATCCCCAGTGGTGCCAGTGCACTCTCTGGACTCACCGCACTGCATCCCCAGTGGTGCCAGTGCACTCTCTGGACTCACTGCACTGCATCCCCAGTGGTGCCAGTGCACTCTCTGGACTCGCTGCACTGCATCCCCAGTGGTGCCAGTGCACTCTCAGGAATCACTGCACTGCATCCCCAGTGGTTCCAGTGCACTCTCTGCACTCACTGCACTGCATCCCCAGTGGTGCCAGTGCACTCTCTGGACTCACTGCAGTGCATCCCCAGTGGTGCCAGTGCACTCTCTGGACTCACTGCAGTGCATCCCCAGTGGTGCCAGTGCACTCTCTGGACTCACTGCAGTGCATCCCCATTGGTGCCAGTGCACTCTCTGGACTCACAGCACTGCATCCCCAGTGGTGCCAGTGCACTCTCTGGACTCACTGAAGTGCATCCCCAGTCGTGCCAGTGCACTCTCTGGACTCACTGCAGTGCATCCCCAGTGGTGCCAGTGCACTCTCTGGACTCACTGCACTGCATCCCCAGTGGTGCCAGTGCACTCTCTGGAGTCTCTTCAGTGCATCCCCAGTGGTGCCAGTGCACTCTGTGGACTCACTGTACTGCATCCACAGTGGTGCCAGTGCACTCTCTGGACTCACTGCAGTGCATCCGCAGTGGTGCCAGTGCACTCTCTGGACTCACTGCAGTGCATCCCCAGTGGTGCCAGTGCACTCTATGGACTTCTCACTGCACTGCATCCCCAGTGGTGCCAGTGCACTCTCTGGACTCACTGCACTGCATCCCCAGTGGTGCCAGTGCAATCTCTGTAGTCATTGCGCTGCATCCCCAGTGGTGCCAGTGCACTCTCTGGACTCACTGCACTACATCCCCAGTGGTGCCAGTGCACTCTCTGGAGTCACTGCAGTGCTTCCCCAGTGGTGCCAGTGCACTCTCTGGACTCACTGCACTGCATCCCCAGTGGTGCCGGTGCACTCTCTAGCGTCACTGCAGTGCATCCCCAGTGGTGCCAGTTCACTCTCTGGACTCACTGCAGTGCATCCCCAGTGGTGCCAGTGCACTCTGTGGACTCACTGTACTGCATCCCCAGTGGTGCCAGTGCACTCTCTGGACTCACCGCACTGCATCCCCAGTGGTGCCGGTGCACTCTGTGGACTCACTGCACTGCATCCCCAGTGGTGCCAGTGCACTCTCTGGACTCACCGCACTGCATCCCCAGTGGTGCCAGTGCACTCTCTGGACTTACAGCACTGCATCCCCAGTGGTGCCAGTGCACTCTGTGGACTCACTGCACTGCATACCCTGTGGTGCCAGTGCACTCTCTGGACTCACTGCACTGCATCCCCAGTGGTGCCAGTGCTCTCTCTGGACTCACTGCACTGCATCCCCAGTGGTGCCAGTGCACTCTCTGGACTCACTGCACTGCATCACCAGTGGTGCCAGTGCACTCTCTGGACTCACTGCTCTGCATCCCCAGTGGTGCCAGTGCACTCTATGGAGTCACTGCAGTGCTTCCCCAGTGGTGCCAGTGCACTCTCTGGACTCACTGCAGTGCATACCCAGTGGTGCCGGTGCACTCTCTAGAGTCACTGCAGTGCATCCCCAGTGGTGCCAGTGCACTCTCTGGAGTCTCTGCACTGCATCCCCAGTCGTGCCGGTGCACTCTCTAGAGTCACTGCAGTGCATCCCCAGTGGTGCCAGTGCACTCTCTGGAGTCTCTGCAGTGCATCCCCAGTGGTGCCAGTGCACTCTGTGGACTCACTGTACTGCATCCCCAGTGGTGCCAGTGCACTCTCTGGACTCACCGCACTGCATCCACAGTGGTGCCAGTGCACTCTCTGGACTCACTGCACTGCATCCCCAGTGGTGCCATTGCACTCTCTGGACTTACAGCACTGCATCCCCAGTGGTGCCAGTGCACTCTGTGGACTCACTGCACTGCATACCCTGTGGTGCCAGTGCACTCTCTGGACTCACTGCACTGCATCCCCAGTGGTGCCAGTGCACTCTCTGGAGTCACTGCACTGCATACCCAGTGGTGCCAGTGCTCTCTCTGGACTAACTGCACTGCATCCCCAGTGGTGCCAGTGCACTCTCTGGACTCACTGCACTGCATCACCAGTGGTGCCAGTGCACTCTCTGGACTCACTGCTCTGCATCCCCAGTGGTGCCAGTGCACTCTCTGGAGTCACTGCAGTGCTTCTCCCAGTGGTGCCAGTGCACTCTCTGGACTCACTGCACTGCATCCCCAGTGGTGCCGGTGCACTCTCTAGAGTCACTGCAGTGCATCCCCAGTGGTGCCAGTGCACTCTCTGGAGTCTCTGCAGTGCACCCCAGTGGTGCCAGTGCACTCTGTGGACTCACTGTAATGCATCCCCAGTGGTGCCAGTGCACTCTCTGGAGTCACTGCAGTGCATCCCCAGTGGTGCCAGTGCACTCTCTGGACTCACTGCACTACATCCCCAATGGTGCCAGTGTACTCTCTGCACTCACTGCAGTGCATCCCCAGTGGTGCCAGTGCACTCTCTGGACTCACTGCAGTGCATCCCCAGTGGTGCCAGTTCACTCTCTGGAGTCACTGTACTGCATCCCCAGTGGTGCCAGTGCACTCTCTGGACTCACTGCACTGCATCCCCAGTGGTGCCAGTGCACCCTCTGGACTAACTGAACTGCATCCCCAATTGATCCAGTGCACTCTCTGGACTCACTGCACTGCATCCCCAGTGGTGCCAGTGCACTCTCTGGAGTCACTGCAGTGCATCCCCAGTGGTGCCAGTGCACTCTGTGGACTCACCGCACTGCATCCAGAGTGGTGTCAGTGCACTCTCTGGACTCACTGCACTGCATCCCCAGTGGTGCCAGTGCACTCTCTGGACTCACTGCACTGCATCCCCAGTGGTGCCAGTGCACTCTCTGGTCTAACTGAACTGCATCCCCAATTGATCCAGTGCACTCTCTGGACTCACTGCACTGCATCCCCAGTGGTGCCAGTGCACTCTCTGGAGTCACTGCAGTGTATCCACAGTGGCGCCAGTGCACTCTCTGGACTCACCGCACTGCATCCAGAGTGGTGCCAGTGCAACCTCTGGACTCACGGCACTGCATCCCCAGTGGTGCCAGTGCACTCTCTGGACTCACTGCAGTGCATCCACAGTGGTGCCAGTGCACTCTCTGGACTCACTGCACTGCATCCCCAGTGGTGACAGTGCACTCTCTGGACTAACTGAACTGCATCCCCAATTGATCCAGTGCACTCTCTGGACTCACTGCACTGCATCCCCAGTGGTGCCAGTGCACTCTCTGGAGTCACTGCAGTGCATGCCCAGTGGTGCCAGTGCACTCTCTGGACTCACTGTACTGCATCCACAGTGGCGCCAGTGCACTCTCTGGACTCACCGCACTGCATCCAGAGTGGTGCCAGTGCACTCTCTGGACTCACTGCAGTGCATCCCCAGTGGTGCCAGTGCACTCTCTGGACTCACTGCACTGCATCCCCAGGGGTGCCAGTGCACTCTCTGTAGTCATTGCGGTGCATTCCCAGTGGTACCAGTGCACTCTCTGGACTCACTGCAGTGCATCCCCAGTGGGGCCAGTGCACTCTTTGGAGTCATTTCAGTGCATCCCCAGTTGTGCCAGTGCACTTTATGGACTCACTGCAGTGCATCCCCAGTGGTGCCAGTGCACTCTCTGGACTCACTGCACTGCATCCCCAGTGGTGCCAATGCACTCTCTGGACTCACTGCACTGCATCCCCAAGGTGCCAGTGCACTCTCTGCACTCACTACACTGCATCCCCAGTGGTGCCTAATGCACTCTCTGGACTCACTGCAGTGCATCCCCAGTGGTGCCAGTGCACTATCTGGACTCACTGCACTGCATCACCAGTGGTGCCAGTGCACTATCTGGACTCACTGCACTGCATACCCAGTGCTGACAGTGCACTCTCTGGACTCACTGCAGTGCATCCCCAGTGGTGCCAGTGCACTCTCTAGAGTCACTGCAGAGCATCCCCAGTGGTGCCAGTGCACTCTCTGGAATCACTGCACTGCATCCACAGTGGCGCCAGTGCACTCTCTGGACTCACTGCAGTGCATCCCCAGTGGTGCCAGTGCACTCTCTGGACTCACTGCACTGCATCCCCAGTGGTGCCAGTGCACTCTCTGGACTCACTGCACTGCATCCCCAGTGGTGCCAGTGCACTCTCTGCACTCACTGCACTGCATCCCCAGTGGTGCCAGTGCACTCTCTATAGTCATTGCGCTGCATCCCCAGTGGTACCAGTGCACTCTCTGGACTCACTGCACTGCATCCCCAATTAATCCAGTGCACTCTCTGGAGTCATTTCAGTGCATCCCCAGTGGTGCCAATGCACTCTCTGGACTCACTGCACTGCATCCCCAAGGTGCCAGTGCACTCTGTGGACTCACTGTACTGCATCCCCAGTGGTGCCAGTGCACTCTCTGGACTCACTGCACTGCATCCCCAGTGGTGCCAGTGCACTCTCTGGACTCACTGCACTGCATCCCCAGTGGTGCCAGTGCACTCTCTGGACTCACTGCACTGCATCCCCAGTGGTGCCAGTGCACTATCTGGACTCACTGCACTGCATCCCCAGTGCTGACAGTGCACTCTCTAGACTCACTGCACTGCATCCCCAGTGGTGCCAGTGCACTCTCTGGACTCACTGCAGTGCATCCCCAGTGGTGCCAGTGCACTCTCTGGACTCACTGCACTGCATTCCCAGTGGTGCCAGTGCACTCTCTGGACTCACTGCAGTGCATCCCCAGTGGTGCCAGTGCACTCTCTGGACTCACTGCACTGCATCCCCAGTGGTGCCAGTGCTCTCTCTGGAGTCACTGCACTGCATCCCCAGTGGTGCCAGTGCACTCTCTGGACTCACTGCACTGCATCACCAGTGGTGCCAGTGCACTCTCTGGACTCACTGCTCTGCATCCCCAGTGGTGCCAGTGCACTCTCTGGAGTCACTGCAGTGCATCCCCAGTGGTGCCAGTGCACTCTCTGGAGTCTCTGCAGTGCATCCCCAGTGGTGCCAGTGCTCTCTCTGGACTCACTCTACTGCATCACCAGTGGTGCCAGTGCACTCTCTGCACTCACTGCAGTGCATCCCCAGTGGTGCCAGTGCACTCTCTGGACTCACTGCACTGCATCCCCAGTGGTGCCAGTTCACTCTCTGGAGTCACTGTACTGCATCCCCAGTGGTGCCAGTGCACTCTCTGGACTAACTGAACTGCATCCCCAATTGATCCAGTGCACTCTCTGGAGTCACTGCACTGCATCCCCAGTGGTGCCAGTGCACTCTCTGGAGTCACTGCAGTGCATCCCCAGTGGTGCCAGTGCACTCTGTGGACTCACCGCACTGCATCCAGAGTGGTGCCAGTGCACTCTCTGGAGTCACTGCACTGCATCCCCAGTGGTGCCAGTGCACTCTCTGAACTCACTGCAGTGCATCCCCAGTGGTGCCAGTGCACTCTCTGGTCTAACTGAACTGCATCCCCAATTGATCCAGTGCACTCTCTGGACTCACTGCACTGCATCCCCAGTGGTGCCAGTGCACTCTCTGGAGTCACTGCAGTGCATCCACAGTGGTGCCGGTGCACTCTCTAGAGTCACTGCAGTGCATCCCCAGTGGTGCCAGTGCACTCTCTGGAGTCTCTGCAGTGCATCCCCAGTGGTGCCAGTGCACTCTCTGGACTCACTGCACTGCATCCCCAGTGGTGCCGGTGCACTCTCTAGAGTCACTGCAGTGCATCCCCAGTGGTGCCAGTGCACTCTCTGGAGTCTCTGCAGTGCATCCCCAGTGGTGCCAGTGCACTCTCTGAACTCACTGTACTGCATCCCCAGTGGTGCCAGTGCACTCTCTGGACTCACCGCACTGCATCCCCAGTGGTGCCAGTGCACTCTCTGGACTCACTGCACTGCATCCCCAGTGGTGCCAGTGCACTCTCTGGACTCGCTGCACTGCATCCCCAGTGGTGCCAGTGCACTCTCAGGAATCACTGCACTGCATCCCCAGTGGTTCCAGTGCACTCTCTGCACTCACTGCACTGCATCCCCAGTGGTGCCAGTGCACTCTCTGGACTCACTGCACTGCATCCCCAGTGGTGCCAGTGCACTCTCTGGACTCACTGCAGTGCATCCCCAGTGGTGCCAGTGCACTCTCTGGACTCACTGCAGTGCATCCCCATTGGTGCCAGTGCACTCTCTGGACTCACAGCACTGCATCCCCAGTGGTGCCAGTGCACTCTCTGGACTCACTGCAGTGCATCCCCAGTCGTGCCAGTGCACTCTCTGGACTCACTGCAGTGCATCCCCAGTGGTGCCAGTGCACTCTCTGGACTCACTGCACTGCATCCCCAGTGGTGCCAGTGCACTCTCTGGAGTCTCTTCAGTGCATCCCCAGTGGTGCCAGTGCACTCTGTGGACTCACTGTACTGCATCCACAGTGGTGCCAGTGCACTCTCTGGACTCACTGCAGTGCATCCGCAGTGGTGCCAGTGCACTCTCTGGACTCACTGCAGTGCATCCCCAGTGGTGCCAGTGCACTCTATGGACTTCTCACTGCACTGCATCCCCAGTGGTGCCAGTGCACTCTCTGGACTCACTGCACTGCATCCCCAGTGGTGCCAGTGCAATCTCTGTAGTCATTGCGCTGCATCCCCAGTGGTGCCAGTGCACTCTCTGGACTCACTGCACTACATCCCCAGTGGTGCCAGTGCACTCTCTGGAGTCACTGCAGTGCTTCCCCAGTGGTGCCAGTGCACTCTCTGGACTCACTGCACTGCATCCCCAGTGGTGCCGGTGCACTCTCTAGCGTCACTGCAGTGCATCCCCAGTGGTGCCAGTTCACTCTCTGGACTCACTGCAGTGCATCCCCAGTGGTGCCAGTGCACTCTGTGGACTCACTGTACTGCATCCCCAGTGGTGCCAGTGCACTCTCTGGACTCACCGCACTGCATCCCCAGTGGTGCCGGTGCACTCTGTGGACTCACTGCACTGCATCCCCAGTGGTGCCAGTGCACTCTCTGGACTCACCGCACTGCATCCCCAGTGGTGCCAGTGCACTCTCTGGACTTACAGCACTGCATCCCCAGTGGTGCCAGTGCACTCTGTGGACTCACTGCACTGCATACCCTGTGGTGCCAGTGCACTCTCTGGACTCACTGCACTGCATCCCCAGTGGTGCCAGTGCTCTCTCTGGACTCACTGCACTGCATCCCCAGTGGTGCCAGTGCACTCTCTGGACTCACTGAACTGCATCACCAGTGGTGCCAGTGCACTCTCTGGACTCACTGCTCTGCATCCCCAGTGGTGCCAGTGCACTCTCTGGAGTCACTGCAGTGCTTCCCCAGTGGTGCCAGTGCACTCTCTGGACTCACTACAGTGCATCCCCAGTGGTGCCGGTGCACTCTCTAGAGTCACTGCAGTGCATCCCCAGTGGTGCCAGTGCACTCTCTGGAGTCTCTGCAGTGCATCCCCAGTGGTGCCAGTGCACTCTGTGGACTCACTGTACTGCATCCCCAGTGGTGCCAGTGCACTCTCTGGACTCACTGCACTGCATCCCCAGTGGTGCCAGTGCACTCTCTGGACTCACTGCAGTACATCCCCAATGGTGCCAGTGTACTCTCTGCACTCACTGCAGTGCATCCCCAGTGGTGCCAGTGCACTCTCTGGACTCACTGCAGTGCATCCCCAGTGGTGCCAGTTCACTCTCTGGAGTCACTGCACTGCATCCCCAGTAGTGCCAGTGCACCCTCTGGACTAACTGAACTGCATCCCCAATTGATCCAGTGCACTCTCTGGACTCACTGCACTGCATCCCCAGTGGTGCCAGTGCACTCTCTGGACTCACTGCAGTGCATCCCCAGTGGTGCTAGTGCACTCTCTGGACTCACTGCACTGCATCCCCAGTGGTGCCAGTTCACTCTCTGGACTCACTGTACTGCATCCCCAGTGGTGCCAGTGCACTCTCTGGACTCACTGCACTGCATCCCCAGTGGTGCCAGTGCACTCTCTGGACTAACTGAACTGCAACCCCAATTGATCCAGTGCACTCTCTGGACTCACTGCACTGCATCCCCAGTGGTGCCAGTGCACTCTCTGGAGTCACTGCAGTGCATGCCCAGTGGTGCCAGTGCACTCTGTGGACTCACTGTACTGCATCCACAGTGGCGCCAGTGCACTCTCTGGACTCACTGCAGTGCATCCCCAGTGGTGCCAGTGCACTCTCTGGACTCACTGCAGTGCATCCCCAGTGGTGCCAGTGCACTCTCTGGACTCACAGCACTGCATCCACAGTGGCGCCAGTGCACTCTCTGGACTCACCGCACTGCATCCAGAGTGGTGCCAGTGCACTCTCTGGACTCACTGCAGTGCATCCCCAGTGGTGCCAGTGCACTCTCTGGAGTCTCTGCAGTGCATCCCCAGTGGTGCCAGTGCACTCTGTGGACTCACTGTACTGCATCCACAGTGGTGCCAGTGCACTCTCTGGACTCACTGCAGTGCATCCCCAGTGGTGCCAGTGCACTCTCTGGACTCACTGCAGTGCATCCCCAGTGGTGCCAGTGCACTCTATGGACTTCTCACTGCAGTGCATCCCCAGTGGTGCCAGTGCACTCTCTGGACTCACTGCACTGCATCCCCAGTGGTGCCAGTGCACTCTCTGTAGTCATTGCGCTGCATCCCCAGTGGTGCCAGTGCACTCTCTGGACTCACTGCACTGCATCCCCAGTGGTGCCAGTGCACTCTCTGGAGTCACTGCAGTGCTTCCCCAGTGGTGCCAGTGCACTCTCTGGACTCACTGCACTGCATCCCCAGTCGTGCCGGTGCACTCTCTAGAGTCACTGCAGTGCATCCCCAGTGGTGCCAGTGCACTCTCTGGAGTCTCTGCAGTGCATCCCCAGTGGTGCCAGTGCACTCTGTGGACTCACTGTACTGCATCCCCAGTGGTGCCAGTGCACTCTCTGGACTCACCGCACTGCATCCACAGTGGTGCCAGTGCACTCTCTGGACTCACTGCACTGCATCCCCAGTGGTGCCATTGCACTCTCTGGACTTACAGCACTGCATCCCCAGTGGTGCCAGTGCACTCTGTGGACTCACTGCACTGCATACCCTGTGGTGCCAGTGCACTCTCTGGACTCACTGCACTGCATCCCCAGTGGTGCCAGTGCACTCTCTGGAGTCACTGCACTGCATACCCAGTGGTGCCAGTGCTCTCTCTGGACTAACTGCACTGCATCCCCAGTGGTGCCAGTGCACTCTCTGGACTCACTGCACTGCATCACCAGTGGTGCCAGTGCACTCTCTGGACTCACTGCTCTGCATCCCCAGTGGTGCCAGTGCACTCTCTGGAGTCACTGCAGTGCTTCTCCCAGTGGTGCCAGTGCACTCTCTGGACTCACTGCACTGCATCCCCAGTGGTGCCGGTGCACTCTCTAGAGTCACTGCAGTGCATCCCCAGTGGTGCCAGTGCACTCTCTGGAGTCTCTGCAGTGCACCCCAGTGGTGCCAGTGCACTCTGTGGACTCACTGTACTGCATCCCCAGTGGTGCCAGTGCACTCTCTGGAGTCACTGCAGTGCATCCCCAGTGGTGCCAGTGCACTCTCTGGACTCACTGCAGTACATCCCCAATGGTGCCAGTGTACTCTCTGCACTCACTGCAGTGCATCCCCAGTGGTGCCAGTGCACTCTCTGGACTCACTGCAGTGCATCCCCAGTGGTGCCAGTGCACTCTCTGGACTCACTGCACTGCATCCCCAGTGGTGCCAGTGCACTCTCTGGACTCACTGCACTGCATCCCCAGTGGTGCCAGTGCACTCTCTGGTCTAACTGAACTGCATCCCCAATTGATCCAGTGCACTCTCTGGACTCACTGCACTGCATCCCCAGTGGTGCCAGTGCAACCTCTGGACTCACTGCACTGCATCCCCAGTGGTGCCAGTGCACTCTCTGGACTCACTGCAGTGCATCCACAGTGGTTCCAGTGCACTCTCTGGACTCACTGCACTGCATCCCCAGTGGTGCCAGTTCACTCTCTGGACTCACTGTACTGCATCCCCAGTGGTGCCACTGCACTCTCTGGACTCACTGCACTGCATCCCCAGTGGTGACAGTGCACTCTCTGGACTAACTGAACTGCATCCCCAATTGATCCACTGCACTCTCTGGACTCACTGCACTGCATCCCCAGTGGTGCCAGTGCACTCTCTGGAGTCACTGCAGTGCATGCCCAGTGGTGCCAGTGCACTCTCTGGACTCACTGTACTGCATCCACAGTGGCGCCAGTGCACTCTCTGGACTCACCGCACTGCATCCAGAGTGGTGCCAGTGCACTCTCTGGACTCACTGCAGTGCATCCCCAGTGGTGCCAGTGCACTCTCTGGACTCACTGCACTGCATCCCCAGGGGTGCCAGTGCACTCTTTGGAGTCATTTCAGTGCATCCCCAGTTGTGCCAGTGCACTTTATGGACACACTGCAGTGCATCCCCAGTGGTGCCAGTGCACTCTCTGGACTCACTGCAGTGCATCCCCAGTGGTGCCAATGCACTCTCTGGACTCACTGCACTGCATCCCCACGGTGCCAGTGCACTCTCTGCACTCACTACACTGCATCCCAAGTGGTGCCAGTGCACTCTCTGGACTCACTGCAGTGCATCCCCAGTGGTGCCAGTGCACTCTCTGGACTCACTGCACTGCATCACCAGTGGTGCCAGTGCACTATCTGGACTCACTGCACTGCATACCCAGTGCTGACAGTGCACTCTCTGGACTCACTGCAGTGCATCCCCAGTGGTGCCAGTGCACTCTCTAGAGTCACTGCAGAGCATCCCCAGTGGTGCCAGTGCACTCTCTGGAATCACTGCACTGCATCCACAGTGGCGCCAGTGCACTCTCTGGACTCACTGCAGTGCATCCCCAGTGGTGCCAGTGCACTCTCTGGACTCACTGCACTGCATCCCCAGTGGTGCCAGTGCACTCTCTGGACTCACTGCACTGCATCCCCAGTGGTGCCAGTGCACTCTCTGCACTCACTGCACTGCATCCCTAGTGGTGCCAGTGCATTCTCTATAGTCATTGCGCTGCATCCCCAGTGGTACCAGTGCACTCTCTGGACTCACTGCACTGCATCCCCAATTAATCCAGTGCACTCTCTGGAGTCATTTCAGTGCATCCCCAGTGGTGCCAATGCACTCTCTGTACTCACTGCACTGCATCCCCAAGGTGCCAGTGCACTCTGTGGACTCACTGTACTGCATCCCCAGTGGTGCCAGTGCACTCTCTGGACTCACTGCACTGCATCCCCAGTGGTGCCAGTGCACTCTCTGGACTCACTGCACTGCATCCCCAGTGGTGCCAGTGCACTCTCTGGACTCACTGCACTGCATCCCCAGTGGTGCCAGTGCACTATCTGGACTCACTGCACTGCATCCCCAGTGCTGACAGTGCACTCTCTAGACTCACTGCACTGCATCCCCAGTGGTGCCAGTGCACTCTCTGGACTCACTGCACTGCATCCCCAGTGGTGCCAGTGCACTCTCTGGACTCACTGCACTGCATTCCCAGTGGTGCCAGTGCACTCTCTGGACTCACTGCAGTGCATCCCCAGTGGTGCCAGTGCACTCTCTGGACTCACTGCACTGCATCCCCAGTGGTGCCAGTGCTCTCTCTGGAGTCACTGCACTGCATCCCCAGTGGTGCCAGTGCACTCTCTGGAGTCTCTGCAGTGCATCCCCAGTGGTGCCAGTGCACTCTCTGGACTCACTGCTCTGCATCCCCAGTGGTGCCAGTGCACTCTCTGGAGTCACTGCAGTGCATCCCCAGTGGTGCCAGTGCACTCTCTGGAGTCTCTGCAGTGCATCCCCAGTGGTGCCAGTGCTCTCTCTGGACTCACTGTACTGCATCACCAGTGGTGCCAGTGCACTCTCTGCACTCACTGCAGTGCATCCCCAGTGGTGCCAGTGCACTATCTGGACTCACTGCACTGCATCCCCAGTGGTGCCAGTTCACTCTCTGGAGTCACTGTACTGCATCCCCAGTGGTGCCAGTGCACTCTCTGGACTAACTGAACTGCATCCCCAATTGATCCAGTGCACTCTCTGGACTCACTGCACTGCATCCCCAGTGGTGCCAGTGCACTCTCTGGAGTCACTGCAGTGCATCCCCAGTGGTGCCAGTGCACTCTGTGGACTCACCGCACTGCATCCAGAGTGGTGCCAGTGCACTCTCTGGAGTCACTGCACTGCATCCCCAGTGGTGCCAGTGCACTCTCTGAACTCACTGCAGTGCATCCCCAGTGGTGCCAGTGCACTCTCTGGTCTAACTGAACTGCATCCCCAATTGATCCAGTGCACTCTCTGGACTCACTGCACTGCATCCCCAGTGGTGCCAGTGCACTCTCTGGAGTCACTGCAGTGCATCCACAGTGGTGCCGGTGCACTCTCTAGAGTCACTGCAGTGCATCCCCAGTGGTGCAAGTGCACTCTCTGGAGTCTCTGCAGTGCATCCCCAGTGGTGCCAGTGCACTCTCTGGACTCACTGCACTGCATCCCCAGTGGTGCCGGTGCACTCTCTAGAGTCACTGCAGTGCATCCCCAGTGGTGCCAGTGCACTCTCTGGAGTCTCTGCAGTGCATCCCCAGTGGTGCCAGTGCACTCTCTGAACTCACTGTACTGCATCCCCAGTGGTGCCAGTGCACTCTCTGGACTCACCGCACTGCATCCCCAGTTGTGCCAGTGCACTTTATGGACTCACTGCACTGCATCCCCAGTGGTGCCAGTGCACTCTCTGGACTCACCGCACTGCATCCCCAGTGGTGCCAGTGCACTCTCTGGACTCGCTGCACTGCATCCCCAGTGGTGCCAGTGCACTCTCAGGAATCACTGCACTGCATCCCCAGTGGTTCCAGTGCACTCTCTGCACTCACTGCACTGCATCCCCAGTGGTGCCAGTGCACTCTCTGGACTCACTGCAGTGCATCCCCAGTGGTGCCAGTGCACTCTCTGGACTCACTGCAGTGCATCCCCAGTGGTGCCAGTGCACTCTCTGGACTCACTGCAGTGCATCCCCATTGGTGCCAGTGCACTCTCTGGACTCACAGCACTGCATCCCCAGTGGTGCCAGTGCACTCTCTGGACTCACTACAGTGCATCCCCAGTCGTGCCAGTGCACTCTCTGGACTCACTGCAGTGCATCCCCAGTGGTGCCAGTGCACTCTCTGGACTCACTGCACTGCATCCCCAGTGGTGCCAGTGCACTCTCTGGAGTCTCTTCAGTGCATCCCCAGTGGTGCCAGTGCACTCTGTGGACTCACTGTACTGCATCCACAGTGGTGCCAGTGCACTCACTGGACTCACTGCAGTGCATCCGCAGTGGTGCCAGTGCACTCTCTGGACTCACTGCAGTGCATCCCCAGTGGTGCCAGTGCACTCTATGGACTTCTCACTGCACTGCATCCCCAGTGGTGCCAGTGCACTCTCTGGACTCACTGCACTGCATCCCCAGTGGTGCCAGTGCAATCTCTATAGTCATTGCGCTGCATCCCCAGTGGTGCCAGTGCACTCTCTGGACTCACTGCACTACATCCCCAGTGGTGCCAGTGCACTCTCTGGAGTCACTGCAGTGCTTCCCCAGTGGTGCCAGTGCACTCTCTGGACTCACTGCACTGCATCCCCAGTGGTGCCGGTGCACTCTCTAGCGTCACTGCAGTGCATCACCAGTGGTGCCAGTGCACTCTCTGGACTCACTGCAGTGCATCCCCAGTGGTGCCAGTGCACTCTGTGGACTCACTGCACTGCATACCCTGTGGTGCCAGTGCACTCTCTGGACTCACTGCACTGCATCCCCAGTGGTGCCAGTGCTCTCTCTGGACTCACTGCACTGCATACCCAGTGGTGCCAGTGCACTCTCTGGACTCACTGCACTGCATCACCAGTGGTGCCAGTGCACTCTCTGGACTCACTGCTCTGCATCCCCAGTGGTGCCAGTGCACTCTCTGGAGTCACTGCAGTGCTTCCCCAGTGGTGCCAGTGCACTCTCTGGACTCACTGCAGTGCATCCCCAGTGGTGCCGGTGCACTCTCTAGAGTCACTGCAGTGCATCCCCAGTGGTGCCAGGGCACTCTCTGGAGTCTCTGCAGTGCATCCCCAGTGGTGCCAGTGCACTCTGTGGACTCACTGTACTGCATCACCAGTGGTGCCAGTGCACTCTCTGGACTCACTGCACTGCATCCCCAGTGGTGCCAGTGCACTCTCTGGACTCACTGCAGTACATCCCCAATGGTGCCAGTGTACTCTCTGCACTCACTGCAGTGCATCCCCAGTGGTGCCAGTGCACTCTCTGGACTCACTGCAGTGCATCCCCAGTGGTGCCAGTGCACTCTCTGGAGTCACTGCACTGCATCCCCAGTAGTGCCAGTGCACCCTCTGGACTAACTGAACTGCATCCCCAATTGATCCAGTGCACTCTCTGGACTCACTGCACTGCATCCCCAGTGGTGCCAGTGCACTCTCTGGACTCACTGCAGTGCATCCCCAGTGGTGCCAGTGCACTCTGTGGACTCACCGCACTGCATCCAGAGTGGTGCCAGTGCACTCTCTGGACTCACTGCACTGCATCCCCAGTGGTGCCAGTGCACTCTCTGGACTCACTGCACTGCATCCCCAGTGGTGCCAGTGCACTCTCTGGTCTAACTGAACTGCATCCCCAATTGATCTAGTGCACTCTCTGGACTCACTGCACTGCATACCCAGTGGAGCCAGTGCACTCTCTGGAGTCACTGCAGTGCATCCACAGTGGCGCCAGTGCACTCTCTGGACTCACCGCACTGCATCCAGAGTGGTGCCAGTGCACTCTCTGGACTCACAGCACTGCATCCCCAGTGGTGCCAGTGCACTCTCTGGACTCACTGCAGTGCATCCCCAGTGGTGCTAGTGCACTCTCTGGACTCACTGCACTGCATCCAGAGTGGTGCCAGTGCACTCTCTGGACTCACTGTACTGCATCCCCAGTGGTGCCAGTGCACTCTCTGGACTCACTGCACTGCATCCCCAGTGGTGCCAGTGCACTCTCTGGACTAACTGAACTGCATCCCCAATTGATCCAGTGCACTCTCTGGACTCACTGCACCGCATCCCCAGTGGTGCCAGTGCACTCTCTGGAGTCACTGCAGTGCATGCCCAGTGGTGCCAGTGCACTCTGTGGACTCACTGTACTGCATCCACAGTGGCGCCAGTGCACTCTCTGGACTCACTGCAGTGCATCCCCAGTGGTGCCAGTGCACTCTCTGGAGTCACTGCAGTGCATGCCCAGTGGTGCCAGTGCACTCTCTGGACTCACTGTACTGCATCCACAGTGGCGCCAGTGCACTCTCTGGACTCACCGCACTGCATCCAGAGTGGTGCCAGTGCACTCTCTGGACTCACTGCAGTGCATCCCCAGTGGTGCCAGTGCACTCTCTGGACTCACTGCACTGCATTCCCAGTGGTGCCAGTGCACTCTCTGTAGTCATTGCGGTGCATTCCCAGTGGTACCAGTGCACTCTCTGGACTCACTGCAGTGCATCCCCAGTGGGGCCAGTGCACTCTTTGGAGTCATTTAAGTGCATCCCCAGTGGTGCCAGTGCACTCTCTGGACTCACTGCAGTGCATCCCCAGTGGTGCCAATGCACTCTCTGGACTCACTGCACTGCATCCCCAAGGTGCCAGTGCACTCTCTGCACTCACTACACTGCATCCCCAGTGGTGCCAGTGCACTCTCTGGACTCACTGCAGTGCATCCCCAGTGGTGCCAGTGCACTCTCTGGACTCACTGCACTGCATCCCCAGTGGTGCCAGTGCACTATCTGGACTCACTGCACTGCATACCCAGTGCTGACAGTGCACTCTCTGGACTCACTGCAGTGCATCCCCAGTGGTGCCAGTGCACTCTCTAGAGTCACTGCAGAGCATCCCCAGTGGTGCCAGTGCACTCTCTGGAATCACTGCACTGCATCCCCAGTGGTGCCAGTGCACTCTGTGGACTCACTGTACTGCATCCCCAGTGGTGCCAGTGCACTCTCTGGAGTCTCTGCAGTGCATCCCCAGTGGTGCCAGTGCACTCTGTGGACTCACTGTACTCCATTCCCAGTGGTGACAGTGCACTCTCTGGACTCACAGCACTGCATTCCCAGTGGTGCCAGTGCACTCTCTGTACTCACTGCAGTACATCCCCAATGGTGCCAGTGTACTCTCTGCACTCACTGCAGTGCATCCCCAGTGGTGCCAGTGCACTCTCTGGACTCACTGCACTGCATCCCCAGTTGTGCCAGTTAACTCTCTGGAGTCACTGTACTGCATCTCCAGTGGTGCCAGTGCACTCTCTGGACTCACTGCACTGCATCCCCAGCGGAGCCAGTGCACTCTCTGGACTCAATGCACTGCATCCCCAGTGGTGCCAGTGCTCTCTCTGGAGTCACTGCAGTGCATCCCCAGTGGTGCTAGTGCACTCTCTGGACTCACTGTACTGCATCCACAGTGGCGCCAGTGCACTCTCTGGACTCACTGCAGTGCATCCCCAGTGGTGCCAGTGCACTCTCTGGACTCACTGCACTGCATCCCCAGTGGTGCCAGTGCACTCTCTGGACTCACTGCAGTGCATCCCCAGTGGTGCCAGTGCACTCTCTGGACTCACTGCAGTGCATCCCCAGTGGTGCCAGTGCACTCTCTATAGTCATTGCGCTGCATCCCCAGTGGTACCAGTGCACTCTCTGGACTCACTGCACTGCATCCCCAATTAATCCAGTGCACTCTCTGGAGTCATTTCAGTGCATCCCCAGTGGTGCCAATGCACTCTCTGGACTCACTGCACTGCATCCCCAAGGTGCCAGTGCACTCTCTGCACTCACTACACTGCATCCCCAGTGGTGCCAGTGCACTCTCTGGACTCACTGCAGTGCATCCCCAGTGGTGCCAGTGCACTCTCTGGACTCACTGCACTGCATCCCCAGTGGTGCCAGTGCACTCTCTGGACTCACTGCACTGCATCCCCAGTGGTGCCAGTGCACTATCTGGACTCACTGCACTGCATCCCCAGTGCTGACAGTGCACTCTCTAGACTCACTGCACTGCATCCCCAGTGGTGCCAGTGCACTCTCTGGACTCACTGCACTGCATCCCCAGTGGTGCCAGTGCACTCTCTGGACTCACTGCACTGCATTCCCAGTGGTGCCAGTGCACTCTCTGGACTCACTGCACTGCATCCCCAGTGGTGCCAGTACACTCTCTGGACTCACTGCACTGCATCCCCAGTGGTGCCAGTGCTCTCTCTGGACTCACTGCACTGCATCCCCAGTGGTGCCAGTGCACTCTCTGGACTCACTGCACTGCATCACCAGTGGTGCCAGTGCACTCTCTGGACTCACTGCTCTGCATCCCCAGTGGTGCCAGTGCACTCTCTGGAGTCACTGCAGTGCATCCCCAGTGGTTCCAGTGCACTCTCTGGAGTCTCTGCAGTGCATCCCCAGTGGTGCCAGTGCTCTCTCTGGACTCACTGTACTGCATCACCAGTGGTGCCAGTGCACTCTCTGCACTCACTGCAGTGCATCCCCAGTGGTGCCAGTGCACTCTCTGGACTCACTGCACTGCATCCCCAGTGGTGCCAGTTCACTCTCTGGAGTCACTGTACTGCATCCCCAGTGGTGCCAGTGCACTCTCTGGACTAACTGAACTGCATCCCCAATTGATCCAGTGCACTCTCTGGACTCACTGCACTGCATCCCCAGTGGTGCCAGTGCACTCTCTGGAGTCACTGTACTGCATCCCCAGTGGTGCCAGTGCACTCTGTGGACTCACCGCACTGCATCCAGAGTGGTGCCAGTGCACTCTCTGGAGTCACTGCACTGCATCCCCAGTGGTGCCAGTGCACTCTCTGGACTCACTGCAGTGCATCCCCAGTGGTGCCAGTGCACTCTCTGGTCTAACTGAACTGCATCCCCAATTGATCCAGTGCACTCTCTGGACTCACTGCACTGCATCCCCAGTGGTGCCAGTTCACTCTCTGGACTCACTGCAGTGCATCCACAGTGGTGCCGGTGCACTCTCTAGAGTCACTGCAGTGCATCCCCAGTGGTGCCAGTGCACTCTCTGGAGTCTCTGCAGTGCATCCCCAGTGGTGCCAGTGCACTCTCTGGACTCACTGCACTGCATCCCCAGTGGTGCCGGTGCACTCTCTAGAGTCACTGCAGTGCATCCCCAGTGGTGCCAGTGCACTCTCTGGAGTCACTGCAGTGCATCCCCAGTGGTGCCAGTGCACTCTCTGGACTCACTGTACTGCATCCCCAGTGGTGCCAGTGCACTCTCTGGACTCACCGCACTGCATCCCCAGTGGTGCCAGTGCACTCTCTGGACTCACTGCACTGCATCCCCAGTGGTGCCAGTGCACTCTCTGGACTCACCGCACTGCATCCCCAGTGGCGCCAGTGCACTCTCTGGACTCGCTGCACTGCATCCCCAGTGGTGCCAGTGCACTCTCAGGAATCACTACACTGCATCCCCAGTGGTGCCAGTGCACTCTCTGCACTCACTGCACTGCATCCCCAGTGGTGCCAGTGCACTCTCTGGACTCACTGCAGTGCATCCCCAGTGGTGCCAGTGCACTCTCTGGACTCACTGCACTGCATCCCCAGTGGTGCCAGTGCACTCTCTGGACTCACTGCAGTGCATCCCCAGTGGTGCCAGTGCACTCTCTGGACTCACAGCACTGCATCCCCAGTGGTGCCAGTGCACTCTCTGGACTCACTGCACTGCATCCCCAGTGGTGCCAGTGCACTCTCTGGACTCACTGCAGTGCATCCCCAGTGGTGCCAGTGCACTCTCTGGACTCACAGCACTGCATCCCCAGTGGTGCCAGTGCACTCTCTGGACTCACTGCAGTGCATCCCCAGTGGTGCCAGTGCACTCTCTGGACTCACTGCACTGCATCCCCAGTGGTGCCAGTGCACTCTCTGGAGTCTCTTCAGTGCATCCCCAGTGGTGCCAGTGCACTCTGTGGACTCACTGTACTGCATCCACAGTGGTGCCAGTGCACTCTCTGGACTCACTGCAGTGCATCCGCAGTGGTGCCAGTGCACTCTCTGGACTCACTGCAGTGCATCCCCAGTGGTGCCAGTGCACTCTATGGACTTCTCACTGCACTGCATCCCCAGTGGTGCCAGTGCACTCTCTGGACTCACTGCAGTGCATCCCCAGTGGTGCCAGTGCACTCTCTGGTCTAACTGAACTGCATCCCCAATTGATCCAGTGCACTCTCTGGACTCACTGCACTGCATCCCCAGTGGTGCCAGTTCACTCTCTGGAGTCACTGCAGTGCATCCACAGTGGTGCCGGTGCACTCTCTAGAGTCACTGCAGTGCATCCCCAGTGGTGCCAGTGCACTCTCTGGAGTCTCTGCAGTGCATCCCCAGTGGTGCCAGTGCACTCTCTGGACTCACTGCACTGCATCCCCAGTGGTGCCGGTGCACTCTCTAGAGTCACTGCAGTGCATCCCCAGTGGTGCCAGTGCACTCTCTGGAGTCTCTGCAGTGCATCCCCAGTGGTGCCAGTGCACTCTCTGGACTCACTGCACTGCATCCCCAGTGGTGCCAGTGCACTCTCTGGACTCACCGCACTGCATCCCCAGTGGTGCCAGTGCACTCTCTGGACTCACTGCACTGCATCCCCAGTGGTGCCAGTGCACTCTCTGGACTCACCGCACTGCATCCCCAGTGGTGCCAGTGCACTCTCTGGACTCGCTGCACTGCATCCCCAGTGGTGCCAGTGCACTCTCAGGAATCACTGCACTGCATCCCCAGTGGTGCCAGTGCACTCTCTGCACTCACTGCACTGCATCCCCAGTGGTGCCAGTGCACTCTCTGGACTCACTGCAGTGCATCCCCAGTGGTGCCAGTGCACTCTCTGGACTCACTGCACTGCATCCCCAGTGGTGCCAGTGCACTCTCTGGACTCACTGCAGTGCATCCCCAGTGGTGCCAGTGCACTCTGTGGACTCACTGCACTGCATCCCCAGTGGTGCCAGTGCACTCTCTGGACTCACTGCAGTGCATCCCCAGTGGTGCCAGTGCACTCTCTGGACTCACTGCAGTGCATCCCCAGTGGTGCCAGTGCACTCTCTGGACTCACTGCACTGCATCCCCAGTGGTGCCAGTGCACTCTCTGGAGTCTCTTCAGTGCATCCCCAGTGGTGCCAGTGCACTCTGTGGACTCACTGTACTGCATCCACAGTGGTGCCAGTGCACTCTCTGGACTCACTGCAGTGCATCCGCAGTGGTGCCAGTGCACTCTCTGGACTCACTGCAGTGCATCCCCAGTGGTGCCAGTGCACTCTATGGACTTCTCACTGCACTGCATCCCCAGTGGTGCCAGTGCACTCTCTGGACTCACTGCACTGCATCCCCAGTGGTGCCAGTGCACTCTCTGGACTCACTGCACTGCATCCCCAGTGGTGCCAGTGCACTCTCTGGACTCACTGCACTACATCCCCAGTGGTGCCAGTGCACTCTCTGGAGTCACTGCAGTGCTTCCCCAGTGGTGCCAGTGCACTCTCTGGACTCACTGCACTGCATCCCCAGTGGTGCCGGTGCACTCTCTAGCGTCACTGCAGTGCATCCCCAGTGGTGCCAGTGCACTCTCTGGACTCACTGCAGTGCATCCCCAGTGGTGCCAGTGCATTCTGTGGACTCACTGTACTGCATCCCCAGTGGTGCCAGTGCACTCTCTGGACTCACCGCACTGCATCCCCAGTGGTGCCAGTGCACTCTGTGGACTCACTGCACTGCATCCCCAGTGGTGCCAGTGCACTCTCTGGACTCACCGCACTGCATCCCCAGTGGTGCCAGTGCACTCTCTGGACTTACAGCACTGCATCCCCAGTGGTGCCAGTGCACTCTGTGGACTCACTGCACTGCATACCCTGTGGTGCCAGTGCACTCTCTGGACTCACTGCACTGCATCCCCAGTGGTGCCAGTGCTCTCTCTGGACTCACTGCACTGCATCCCCAGTGGTGCCAGTGCACTCTCTGGACTCACAGCACTGCATTCCCAGTGGTGCCAGTGCACTCTCTGTACTCACTGCAGTACATCCCCAATGGTGCCAGTGTACTCTCTGCACTCACTGCAGTGCATCCCCAGTGGTGCCAGTGCACTCTCTGGACTCACTGCACTGCATCCCCAGTTTTGCCAGTTAACTCTCTGGAGTCACTGTACTGCATCTCCAGTGGTGCCAGTGCACTCTCTGGACTCACTGCACTGCATCCCCAGTGGAGCCAGTGCACTCTCTGGACTCAATGCACTGCATCCCCAGTGGTGCCAGTGCTCTCTCTGGAGTCACTGCAGTGCATCCCCAGTGGTGCTAGTGCACTCTCTGGACTCACTGTACTGCATCCACAGTGGCGCCAGTGCACTCTCTGGACTCACTGCAGTGCATCCCCAGTGGTGCCAGTGCACTCTCTGGACTCACTGCACTGCATCCCCAGTGGTGCCAGTGCACTCTCTGGACTCACTGCACTGCATCCCCAGTGGTGCCAGTGCACTCTCTGCACTCACTGCACTGCATCCCCAGTGGTGCCAGTGCACTCTCTATAGTCATTGCGCTGCATCCCCAGTGGTACCAGTGCACTCTCTGGACTCACTGCACTGCATCCCCAATTAATCCAGTGCACTCTCTGGAGTCATTTCAGTGCATCCCCAGTGGTGCCAATGCACTCTCTGGACTCACTGCACTGCATCCCCAAGGTGCCAGTGCACTCTCTGCACTCACTACACTGCATCCCCAGTGGTGCCAGTGCACTCTCTGGACTCACTGCAGTGCATCCCCAGTGGTGCCAGTGCACTCTCTGGACTCACTGCACTGCATCCCCAGTGGTGCCAGTGCACTCTCTGGACTCACTGCACTGCATCCCCAGTGGTGCCAGTGCACTATCTGGACTCACTGCACTGCATCCCCAGTGCTGACAGTGCACTCTCTAGACTCACTGCACTGCATCCCCAGTGGTGCCAGTGCACTCTCTGGACTCACTGCAGTGCATCCCCAGTGGTGCCAGTGCACTCTCTGGACTCACTGCACTGCATTCCCAGTGGTGCCAGTGCACTCTCTGGACTCACTGCAGTGCATCCCCAGTGGTGCCAGTGCACTCTCTGGACTCACTGCACTGCATCCCCAGTGGTGCCAGTGCTCTCTCTGGACTCACTGCACTGCATCCCCAGTGGTGCCAGTGCACTCTCTGGACTCACTGCACTGCATCACCAGTGGTGCCAGTGCACTCTCTGGACTCACTGCTCTGCATCCCCAGTGGTGCCAGTGCACTCTCTGGAGTCACTGCAGTGCATCCCCAGTGGTGCCAGTGCACTCTCTGGAGTCTCTGCAGTGCATCCCCAGTGGTGCCAGTGCTCTCTCTGGACTCACTGTACTGCATCACCAGTGGTGCCAGTGCACTCTCTGCACTCACTGCAGTGCATCCCCAGTGGTGCCAGTGCACTCTCTGGACTCACTGAAGTGCATCCCCAGTGGTGCCAGTTCACTCTCTGGAGTCACTGTACTGCATCCCCAGTGGTGCCAGTGCACTCTCTGGACTAACTGAACTGCATCCCCAATTGATCCAGTGCACTCTCTGGACTCACTGCACTGCATCCCCAGTGGTGCCAGTGCACTCTCTGGAGTCACTGCAGTGCATCCCCAGTGGTGCCAGTGCACTCTGTGGACTCACCGCACTGCATCCAGAGTGGTGCCAGTGCACTCTCTGGAGTCACTGCACTGCATCCCCAGTGGTGCCAGTGCACTCTCTGGACTCACTGCAGTGCATCCCCAGTGGTGCCAGTGCACTCTCTGGTCTAACTGAACTGCATCCCCAATTGATCCAGTGCACTCTCTGGACTCACCGCACTGCATCCCCAGTGGTGCCAGTGCACTCTCTGGAGTCACTACAGTGCATCCACAGTGGTGCCGGTGCACTCTCTAGAGTCACTGCAGTGCATCCCCAGTGGTGCCAGTGCACTCTCTGGAGTCTCTGCAGTGCATCCCCAGTGGTGCCAGTGCACTCTCTGGACTCACTGCACTGCATCCCCAGTGGTGCCGGTGCACTCTCTAGAGTCACTGCAGTGCATCCCTAGTGGTGCCAGTGCACTCTCTGGAGTCTCTGCACTGCATCCCCAGTGGTGCCAGTGCACTCTCTGGACTCACTGTACTGCATCCCCAGTGGTGCCAGTGCACTCTCTGGACTCACCGCACTGCATCCCCAGTGGTGCCAGTGCACTCTCTGGACTCACTGCACTGCATCCCCAGTGGTGCCAGTGCACTCTCTGGACTCACCGCACTGCATCCCCAGTGGTGCCAGTGCACTCTCTGGACTCGCTGCACTGCATCCCCAGTGGTGCCAGTGCACTCTCAGGAATCACTGCAGTGCATCCCCAGTGGTGCCAGTGCACTCTCTGCACTCACTGCAGTGCATCCCCAGTGGTGCCAGTGCACTCTCTGGACTCACTGCAGTGCATCCCCAGTGGTGCCAGTGCACTCTCTGGACTCACTGCACTGCATCACCAGTGGTGCCAGTGCACTCTCTGGACTCACTGCACTGCATCCCCAGTGGTGCCAGTGCACTCTCTGGACTCACAGCACTGCATCCCCAGTGGTGCCTGTGCACTCTCTGGACTCACTGCACTGCATCCCCAGTGGTGCCAGTGCACTCTCTGGACTCACTGCAGTGCATCCCCAGTGGTGCCAGTGCACTCTCTGGACTCACTGCACTGCATCCCCAGTGGTGCCAGTGCACTCTCTGGAGTCTCTTCAGTGCATCCCCAGTGGTGCCAGTGCACTCTGTGGACTCACTGTACTGCATCCACAGTGGTGCCAGTGCACTCTCTGGACTCACTGCAGTGCATCCGCAGTGGTGCCAGTGCACTCTCTGGACTCACTGCAGTGCATCCCCAGTGGTGCCAGTGCACTCTATGGACTTCTCACTGCACTGCATCCCCAGTGGTGCCAGTGCACTCTCTGGACTCACTGCACTGCATCCCCAGTGGTGCCAGTGCACTCTCTGCAGTCGTTGCGCTGCATCCCCAGTGGTGCCAGTGCACTCTCTGGACTTACAGCACTGCATCCCCAGTGGTGCCAGTGCACTCTCTGGACTCACCACACTGCATCCCCAGTGGTGCCACTGCACTCTCTGGACTCACTTCACTGCATCCCCAGTGGTGCCAGTGCACTCTCTGGACTCACTGCAGTGCATCCCCAGTGGTGCCAGTGCACTCTCTGGACTCACTGCAGTGCATCCCCAGTGGTGCCAGTGCACTCTCTGGACTCACTGCACTGCATCTCCAGTGCTGACAGTGCACTCTCTGGACTCACTGCACTGCATCCCCAGTGGTGCCAGTGCACTCTCTGGACTCACTGCACTGCATCCCCAGTGGTGCCAGTGCACTCTCTGGACTCACTGCACTGCATCCCCAGTGGTGCCAGTGCACTCTCTGGAGTCTCTGCAGTGCATCCCCAGTGGTGCCAGTGCACTCTGTGGACTCACTGTACTGCATCCACAGTGGTGCCAGTGCACTCTCTGGACTCACTGCAGTGCATCCCCAGTGGTGCCAGTGCACTCTCTGGACTCACTGCAGTGCATCCCCAGTGGTGCCAGTGCACTCTATGGACTTCTCACTGCAGTGCATCCCCAGTGGTGCCAGTGCAATCTCTGGACTCACTGCACTGCATCCCCAGTGGTGCCAGTGCACTCTCTGTAGTCATTGCGCTGCATCCCCAGTGGTGCCAGTGCACTCTCTGGACTCACTGCACTGCATCCCCAGTGGTGCCAGTGCACTCTCTGGAGTCACTGCAGTGCATCCCCAGTGGTGCCAGTGCACTCTCTGGACTCACTGCACTGCATCCCCAGTGGTGCCGGTGCACTCTCTAGAGTCACTGCAGTGCATCCCCAGTGGTGCCAGTGCACTCTCTGGAGTCTCTGCAGTGCATCCCCAGTGGTGCCAGTGCACTCTGTGGACTCACTGTACTGCATCCCCAGTGGTGCCAGTGCACTCTCTGGACTCACCGCACTGCATCCCCAGTGGTGCCAGTGCACTCTCTGGACTCACTGCACTGCATCCCCAGTGGTGCCATTGCACTCTCTGGACTTACAGCACTGCATCCCCAGTGGTGCCAGTGCACTCTGTGGACTCACTGCACTGCATAACCTGTGGTGCCAGTGCTCTCTCTGGACTCACTGCACTGCATCCCCAGTGGTGCCAGTGCACTCTCTGGAGTCACTGCACTGCATACCCAGTGGTGCCAGTGCTCTCTCTGGACTCACTGCACTGCATCCCCAGTGGTGCCAGTGCACTCTCTGGACTCACTGCACTGCATCACCAGTGGTGCCAGTGCACTCTCTGGACTCACTGCAGTGCATCCCCAGTGGTGCCAGTGCACTCTGTGGACTCACTGTACTGCATCCCCAGTGGTGCCAGTGCACTCTCTGGACTCACCGCACTGCATCCCCAGTGGTGCCGGTGCACTCTCTAGAGTCACTGCAGTGCATCCCCAGTGGTGCCAGTGCACTCTCTGGAGTCTCTGCAGTGCACCCCAGTGGTGCCAGTGCACTCTGTGGACTCACTGTACTGCATCACCAGTGGTGCCAGTGCACTCTCTGGACTCACTGCACTGCATCCCCAGTGGTGCCAGTGCACTCTCTGGACTCACTGCAGTACATCCCCAATGGTGCCAGTGTACTCTCTGCACTCACTGCAGTGCATCCCCAGTGGTGCCAGTGCACTCTCTGGACTCACTGCAGTGCATCCCCAGTGGTGCCAGTTCACTCTCTGGAGTCACTGTACTGCATCCCCAGTGGTGCCAGTGCACTCTCTGGACTCACTGCACTGCATCCCCAGTGGTGCCAGTGCACACTCTGGACTAACTGAACTGCATCCCCAATTGATCCAGTGCACTCTCTGGACTCACTGCACTGCATCCCCAGTGGTGCCAGTGCACTCTCTGGACTCACTGCAGTGCATCCCCAGTGGTGCCAGTGCACTCTGTGGACTCACCGCACTGCATCCAGAGTGGTGTCAGTGCACTCTCTGGACTCACTGCACTTCATCCCCAGTGGTGCCAGTGCACTCTCTGGACTCACTGCAGTGCATCCCCAGTGGTGCCAGTGTACTCTCTGGAGTCACTGCAGTGCATCCACAGTGGCGCCAGTGCACTCTCTGGACTCACCGCACTGCATCCAGAGTGGTGCCAGTGCAACCTCTGGACTCACTGCACTGCATCCCCAGTGGTGCCAGTGCACTCTCTGGACTCACTGCAGTGCATCCCCAGTGGTGCCAGTGCACTCTCTGGACTCACTGCACTGAATCCCCAGTGGTGCCAGTTCACTCTCTGGACTCACTGTACTGCATCCCCAGTGGTGCCACTGCACTCTCTGGACTCACTGCACTGCATCCCCAGTGGTGCCAGTGCACTCTCTGGACTAACTGAACTGCATCCCCAATTGATCCAGTGCACTCTCTGGACTCACTGCACTGCATCCCCAGTTGTGCCAGTTAACTCTCTGGAGTCACTGTACTGCATCTCCAGTGGTGCCAGTGCACTCTCTGGACTCACTGCACTGCATCCCCAGTGGAGCCAGTGCACTCTCTGGACTCAATGCACTGCATCCCCAGTGGTGCCAGTGCTCTCTCTGGAGTCACTGCAGTGCATCCCCAGTGGTGCTAGTGCACTCTCTGGACTCACTGTACTGCATCCACAGTGGCGCCAGTGCACTCTCTGGACTCACTGCAGTGCATCCCCAGTGGTGCCAGTGCACTCTCTGGACTCACTGCACTGCATCCCCAGTGGTGCCAGTGCACTCTCTGGACTCACTGCACTGCATCCCCAGTGGTGCCAGTGCACTCTCTGCACTCACTGCACTGCATCCCCAGTGGTGCCAGTGCACTCTCTATAGTCATTGCGCTGCATCCCCAGTGGTACCAGTGCACTCTCTGGACTCACTGCACTGCATCCCCAATTAATCCAGTGCACTCTCTGGAGTCATTTCAGTGCATCCCCAGTGGTGCCAATGCACTCTCTGGACTCACTGCACTGCATCCCCAAGGTGCCAGTGCACTCTCTGCACTCACTACACTGCATCACCAGTGGTGCCAGTGCACTCTCTGGACTCACTGCAGTGCATCCCCAGTGGTGCCAGTGCACTCTCTGGACTCACTGCACTGCATCCCCAGTGGTGCCAGTGCACTCTCTGGACTCACTGCACTGCATCCCCAGTGGTGCCAGTGCACTATCTGGACTCACTGCACTGCATCCCCAGTGCTGACAGTGCACTCTCTAGACTCACTGCACTGCATCCCCAGTGGTGCCAGTGCACTCTCTGGACTCACTGCAGTGCATCCCCAGTGGTGCCAGTGCACTCTCTGGACTCACTGCACTGCATTCCCAGTGGTGCCAGTGCACTCTCTGGACTCACTGCAGTGCATCCCCAGTGGTGCCAGTGCACTCTCTGGACTCACTGCACTGCATCCCCAGTGGTGCCAGTGCTCTCTCTGGACTCACTGCACTGCATCCCCAGTGGTGCCAGTGCACTCTCTGGACTCACCGCACTGCATCCCCAGTGGTGCCAGTGCACTCTCTGGACTCACCGCACTGCATCCCCAGTGGTGCCAGTGCACTCTCTGGACTCGCTGCACTGCATCCCCAGTGGTGCCAGTGCACTCTCAGGAATCACTGCAGTGCATCCCCAGTGGTGCCAGTGCACTCTCTGCACTCACTGCAGTGCATCCCCAGTGGTGCCAGTGCACTCTCTGGACTCACTGCAGTGCATCCCCAGTGGTGCCAGTGCACTCTCTGGACTCACTGCACTGCATCCCCAGTGGTGCCAGTGCACTCTCTGGACTCACTGCACTGCATCCCCAGTGGTGCCAGTGCACTCTCTGGACTCACAGCACTGCATCCCCAGTGGTGCCTGTGCACTCTCTGGACTCACTGCACTGCATCCCCAGTGGTGCCAGTGCACTCTCTGGACTCACTGCAGTGCATCCCCAGTGGTGCCAGTGCACTCTCTGGACTCACTGCACTGCATCCCCAGTGGTGCCAGTGCACTCTCTGGAATCTCTTCAGTGCATCCCCAGTGGTGCCAGTGCACTCTGTGGACTCACTGTACTGCATCCACAGTGGTGCCAGTGCACTCTCTGGACTCACTGCAGTGCATCCGCAGTGGTGCCAGTGCACTCTCTGGACTCACTGCAGTGCATCCCCAGTGGTGCCAGTGCACTCTATGGACTTCTCACTGCACTGCATCCCCAGTGGTGCCAGTGCACTCTCTGGACTCACTGCACTGCATCCCCAGTGGTGCCAGTGCACTCTCTGGACTTACAGCACTGCATCCCCAGTGGTGCCAGTGCACTCTCTGGACTCACCACACTGCATCCCCAGTGGTGCCACTGCACTCTCTGGACTCACTTCACTGCATCCCCAGTGGTGCCAGTGCACTCTCTGGACTCACTGCAGTGCATCCCCAGTGGTGCCAGTGCACTCTCTGGACTCACTGCAGTGCATCCCCAGTGGTGCCAGTGCACTCTCTGGACTCACTGCACTGCATCTCCAGTGCTGACAGTGCACTCTCTGGACTCACTGCACTGCATCCCCAGTGGTGCCAGTGCACTCTCTGGACTCACTGCACTGCATCCCCAGTGGTGCCAGTGCACTCTCTGGACTCACTGCACTGCATCCCCAGTGGTGCCAGTGCACTCTCTGGAGTCTCTGCAGTGCATCCCCAGTGGTGCCAGTGCACTCTGTGGACTCACTGTACTGCATCCACAGTGGTGCCAGTGCACTCTCTGGACTCACTGCAGTGCATCCCCAGTGGTGCCAGTGCACTCTCTGGACTCACTGCAGTGCATCCCCAGTGGTGCCAGTGCACTCTATGGACTTCTCACTGCAGTGCATCCCCAGTGGTGCCAGTGCAATCTCTGGACTCACTGCACTGCATCCCCAGTGGTGCCAGTGCACTCTCTGTAGTCATTGCGCTGCATCCCCAGTGGTGCCAGTGCACTCTCTGGACTCACTGCACTGCATCCCCAGTGGTGCCAGTGCACTCTCTGGAGTCACTGCAGTGCATCCCCAGTGGTGCCAGTGCACTCTCTGGACTCACTGCACTGCATCCCCAGTGGTGCCGGTGCACTCTCTAGAGTCACTGCAGTGCATCCCCAGTGGTGCCAGTGCACTCTCTGGAGTCTCTGCAGTGCATCCCCAGTGGTGCCAGTGCACTCTGTGGACTCACTGTACTGCATCCCCAGTGGTGCCAGTGCACTCTCTGGACTCACCGCACTGCGTCCCCAGTGGTGCCAGTGCACTCTCTGGACTCACTGCACTGCATCCCCAGTGGTGCCATTGCACTCTCTGGACTTACAGCACTGCATCCCCAGTGGTGCCAGTGCACTCTGTGGACTCACTGCACTGCATAACCTGTGGTGCCAGTGCTCTCTCTGGACTCACTGCACTGCATCACCAGTGGTGCCAGTGCACTCTCTGGAGTCACTGCACTGCATACCCAGTGGTGCCAGTGCTCTCTCTGGACTCACTGCACTGCATCCCCAGTGGTGCCAGTGCACTCTCTGGACTCACTGCACTGCATCACCAGTGGTGCCAGTGCACTCTCTGGACTCACTGCTCTGCATCCCCAGTGGTGCCAGTGCACTCTCTGGAGTCACTGCAGTGCTTCTCCCAGTGGTGCCAGTGCACTCTCTGGACTCACTGCACTGCATCCCCAGTGGTGCCGGTGCACTCTCTAGAGTCACTGCAGTGCATCCCCAGTGGTGCCAGTGCACTCTCTGGAGTCTCTGCAGTGCACCCCAGTGGTGCCAGTGCACTCTGTGGACTCACTGTACTGCATCACCAGTGGTGCCAGTGCACTCTCTGGACTCACTGCACTGCATCCCCAGTGGTGCCAGTGCACTCTCTGGACTCACTGCAGTACATCCCCAATGGTGCCAGTGTACTCTCTGCACTCACTGCAGTGCATCCCCAGTGGTGCCAGTGCACTCTCTGGACTCACTGCAGTGCATCCCCAGTGGTGCCAGTTCACTCTCTGGAGTCACTGTACTGCATCCCCAGTGGTGCCAGTGCACTCTCTGGACTCACTGCACTGCATCCCCAGTGGTGCCAGTGCACCCTCTGGACTAACTGAACTGCATCCCCAATTGATCCAGTGCACTCTCTGGACTCACTGCACTGCATCCCCAGTGGTGCCAGTGCACTCTCTGGACTCACTGCAGTGCATCCCCAGTGGTGCCAGTGCACTCTGTGGACTCACCGCACTGCATCCAGAGTGGTGTCAGTGCACTCTCTGGACTCACTGCACTTCATCCCCTGTGGTGCCAGTGCACTCTCTGGACTCACTGCAGTGCATCCCCAGTGGTGCCAGTGCACTCTCTGGTCTAACTGAACTGCATCCCCAATTGATCCAGTGCACTCTCTGGACTCACTGCACTGCATCCCCAGTGGTGCCAGTGCACTCTCTGGAGTCACTGCAGTGCATCCACAGTGGCGCCAGTGCACTCTCTGGACTCACCGCACTGCATCCCCAGTGGTGCCAGTGCAACCTCTGGACTCACTGCACTGCATCCCCAGTGGTGCCAGTGCACTCTCTGGACTCACTGCAGTGCATCCCCAGTGGTGCCAGTGCACTCTCTGGACTCACTGCACTGCATCCCCAGTGGTGCCAGTTCACTCTCTGGACTCACTGTACTGCATCCCCAGTGGTGCCACTGCACTCTCTGGACTCACTGCACTGCATCCCCAGTGGTGACAGTGCACTCTCTGGAGTCACTGCAGTGCATGCCCAGTGGTGCCAGTACACTCTCTGGACTCACTGTACTGCATCCACAGTGGCGCCAGTGCACTCTCTGGACTCACCGCACTGCATCCAGAGTGGTGCCAGTGCACTCTCTGGACTCACTGCAGTGCATCCCCAGTGGTGCCAGTGCACTCTCTGGACTCACTGCACTGCATCCCCAGGGGTGCCAGTGCACTCTCTGTAGTCATTGCGGTGCATTCCCAGTGGTACCAGTGCACTCTCTGGACTCACTGCAGTGCATCCCCAGTGGGGCCAGTGCACTCTTTGGAGTCATTTCAGTGCATCCCCAGTTGTGCCAGTTAACTCTCTGGAGTCACTGTACTGCATCTCCAGTGGTGCCAGTGCACTCTCTGGACTCACTGCACTGCATCCTCAGTGGAGCCAGTGCACTCTCTGGACTCAATGCACTGCATCCCCAGTGGTGCCAGTGCTCTCTCTGGAGTCACTGCAGTGCATCCCCAGTGGTGCTAGTGCACTCTCTGGACTCACTGTACTGCATCCACAGTGGCGCCAGTGCACTCTCTGGACTCACTGCAGTGCATCCCCAGTGGTGCCAGTGCACTCTCTGGACTCACTGCACTGCATCCCCAGTGGTGCCAGTGCACTCTCTGGACTCACTGCACTGCATCCCCAGTGGTGCCAGTGCACTCTCTGGAGTCACTGCACTGCATCCCCAGTGGTGCCAGTGCACTCTCTATAGTCATTGCGCTGCATCCCCAGTGGTACCAGTGCACTCTCTGGACTCACTGCACTGCATCCCCAATTAATCCAGTGCACTCTCTGGAGTCATTTCAGTGCATCCCCAGTGGTGCCAATGCACTCTCTGGACTCACTGCACTGCATCCCCTAGGTGCCAGTGCACTCTCTGGACTCATTACACTGCATCCCCAGTGGTGCCAGTGCACTCTCTGGACTCACCACACTGCATCCCCAGTGGTGCCAGTGCACTCTCTGGACTCACTGCACTGCATCCCCAGTGGTGCCAGTGCACTCTCTGGACTCACTGCACTGCATCCCCAGTGGTGCCAGTGCACTATCTGGACTCACTGCACTGCATCCCCAGTGCTGACAGTGCACTCTCTAGACTCACTGCACTGCATCCCCAGTGGTGCCAGTGCACTCTCTGGACTCACTGCAGTGCATCCCCAGTGGTGCCAGTGCACTCCCTGGACTCACTGCACTGCATCCCCAGTGGTGCCAGTGCACTCTCTGGACTCACTGTAGTGCATCCCCAGTGGTGCCAGTGCACTCTCTGGACTCACTGCACTGCATCCCCAGTGGTGCCAGTGCTCTCTCTGGACTCACTGCACTGCATCCCCAGTGGTGCCAGTGCACTCTCTGGACTCACTGCACTGCATCACCAGTGGTGCCAGTGCACTCTCTGGACTCACTGCAGTGCATCCCCAGTGGTGCCAGTGCACTCTCTGGAGTCACTGCAGTGCATCCCCAGTGGTGCCAGTGCACTCTCTGGAGTCTCTGCACTGCATCCCCAGTGGTGCCAGTGCTCTCTCTGGACTCACTGTACTGCATCACCAGTGGTGCCAGTGCACTCTCTGCACTCACTGCAGTGCATCCCCAGTGGTGCCAGTGCACTCTCTGGACTCACTGAAGCGCATCCCCAGTGGTGCCAGTTCACTCTCTGGAGTCACTGTACTGCATCCCCAGTGGTGCCAGTGCACTCTCTGGACTAACTGAACTGCATCCCCAATTGATCCAGTGCACTCTCTGGACTCACTGCACTGCATCCCCAGTGGTGCCAGTGCACTCTCTGGAGTCAGCGCAGTGCATCCACAATGGTGCCAGTGCACTCTCTGGACTCACCGCACTGCATCCAGAGTGGTGCCAGTGCACTCTCTGGAGTCACTGCACTGCATCCCCAGTGGTGCCAGTGCACTCTCTGGACTCACTGCAGTGCATCCCCAGTGGTGCCAGTGCACTCTCTGGTCTAACTGAACTGCATCCCCAATTGATCCAGTGCACTCTCTGGACTCACTGCACTGCATCCCCAGTGGTGCCAGTGCACTCTCTGGAGTCACTGCAGTGCATCCACAGTGGTGCCGGTGCACTCTCTAGAGTCACTGCAGTGCATCCCCAGTGGTGCCAGTGCACTCTCTGGAGTCTCTGCAGTGCATCCCCAGTGGTGCCAGTGCACTCTCTGGACTCACTGCACTGCATCCCCAGTGGTGCCGGTGCACTCTCTAGAGTCACTGCAGTGCATCCCCAGTGGTGCCAGTGCACTCTCTGGAGTCTCTGCAGTGCATCCCCAGTGGTGCCAGTGCACTCTCTGGACTCATTACACTGCATCCCCAGTGGTGCCAGTGCACTCTCTAGACTCACCGCACTGCATCCCCAGTGGTGCCAGTGCACTCTCTGGACTCACTGCACTGCATCCCCAGTGGTGCCAGTGCACTCTCTGGACTCACCGCACTGCATCCCCAGTGGTGCCAGTGCACTCTCTGGACTCGCTGCACTGCATCCCCAGTGGTGCCAGTGCACTCTCTGCACTCACTGCACTGCATCCCCAGTGCTGACAGTGCACTCTCTGGACTCACTGCACTGCATCCCCAGTGGTGCCAGTGCACTCTCTGGACTCACTGCAGTGCATCCCCAGTGGTGCCAGTGCACTCTGTGGACTCACTGCACTACATCCCCAGTGGTGCCAGTGCACTCTCTGGACTCACTGCAGTGCATCCCCAGTGGTGCCAGTGCACTCTCTGGACTCACAGCACTGCATCCCCAGTGGTGCCAGTGCACTCTCTGGACTCACTGCAGTGCATCCCCAGTGGTGCCAGTGCACTCTCTGGACTCACTGCACTGCATCCCCAGTGGTGCCAGTGCACTCTCTGGAGTCTCTTCAGTGCATCCCCAGTGGTGCCAGTGCACTCTGTGGACTCACTGTACTGCATCCACAGTGGTGCCAGTGCACTCTCTGAACTCACTGCTGTGCATCCGCAGTGGTGCCAGTGCACTCTCTGGACTCACTGCAGTGCATCCCCAGTGGTGCCAGTGCACTCTATGAACTTCTCACTGCACTGCATCCCCAGTGGTGCCAGTGCACTCTCTGGACTCACTGCACTGCATCCCCAGTGGTGCCAGTGCACTCTCTGTAGTCATTGCGCTGCATCCCCAGTGGTGCCAGTGCACTCTCTGGACTCACTGCACTACATCCCCAGTGGTGCCAGTGCACTCTCTGGAGTCACTGCAGTGCTTCCCCAGTGGTGCCAGTGCACTCTCTGGACTCACTGCACTGCATCCCCAGTGGTGCCGGTGCACTCTCTAGCGTCACTGCAGTGCATCCCCAGTGGTGCCAGTGCACTCTCTGGACTCACTGCAGTGCATCCCCAGTGGTGCCAGTGCACTCTCTGGACTCACCGCACTGCATCCCCAGTGGTGCCAGTGCACTCTCTGGACTCACTGCACTGCATCCCCAGTGGTGCCAGTGCACTCTCTGGACTCACCGCACTGCATCCCCAGTGGTGCCAGTGCACTCTCTGGACTTACAGCACTGCATCCCCAGTGGTGCCAGTGCACTCTGTGGACTCACTGCACTGCATACCCTGTGGTGCCAGTGCACTCTCTGGACTCACTGCACTGCATCCCCAGTGGTGCCAGTGCTCTCTCTGGACTCACTGCACTGCATCCCCAGTGGTGCCAGTGCACTATCTGGACTCACTGCACTGCATCCCCAGTGCTGACAGTGCACTCTCTAGACTCACTGCACTGCATCCCCAGTGGTGCCAGTGCACTCTCTGGACTCACTGCAGTGCATCCCCAGTGGTGCCAGTGCACTCCCTGGACTCACTGCACTGCATCCCCAGTGGTGCCAGTGCACTCTCTGGACTCACTGCAGTGCATCCCCAGTGGTGCCAGTGCACTCTCTGGACTCACTGCACTGCATCCCCAGTGGTGCCAGTGCTCTCTCTGGACTCACTGCACTGCATCCCCAGTGGTGCCAGTGCACTCTCTGGACTCACTGCACTGCATCACCAGTGGTGCCAGTGCACTCTCTGGACTCACTGCTCTGCATCCCCAGTGGTGCCAGTGCACTCTCTGGAGTCACTGCACTGCATCCCCAGTGGTGCCAGTGCACTCTCTGGAGTCTCTGCAGTGCATCCCCAGTGGTGCCAGTGCTCTCTCTGGACTCACTGTACTGCATCACCAGTGGTGCCAGTGCACTCTCTGCACTCACTGCAGTGCATCCCCAGTGGTGCCAGTGCACTCTCTGGACTCACTGAAGTGCATCCCCAGTGGTGCCAGTTCACTCTCTGGAGTCACTGTACTGCATCCCCAGTGGTGCCAGTACACTCTCTGGACTAACTGAACTGCATCCCCAATTGATCCAGTGCACTCTCTGGACTCACTGCACTGCATCCCCAGTGGTGCCAGTGCACTCTCTGGAGTCACTGCAGTGCATCCACAGTGGTGCCAGTGCACTCTCTGGACTCACTGCACTGCATCCCCAGTGGTGCCAGTGCACTCTCTTGCGTCACTGCAGTGCATCCCCAGTGGTGCCAGTGCACTCTCTGGACTCACTGCAGTGCATCCCCAGTGGTGCCAGTGCACTCTCTGGACTCACTGTACTGCATCCCCAGTGGTGCCAGTGCACTCTCTGGACTCACCGCACTGCATCCCCAGTGGTGCCAGTGCACTCTCTGGACTCACTGCACTGCATCCCCAGTGGTGCCTGTGCACTCTCTGGACTCACCGCACTGCATCCCCAGTGGTGCCAGTGCACTCTCTGGACTTACAGCACTGCATCCCCAGTGGTGCCAGTGCACTCTGTGGACTCACTGCACTGCATACCCTGTGGTGCCAGTGCACTCTCTGGACTCACTGCACTGCATCCCCAGTGGTGCCAGTGCTCTCTCTGGACTCACTGCACTGCATCCCCAGTGGTGCCAGTGCACTCTCTGGACTCACTGCACTGGATCCCCAGTGGTGCCAGTGCACTCTCTGGACTCACTGCTCTGCATCCCCAGTGGTGCCAGTGCACTCTCTGGAGTCACTGCAGTGCTTCCCCAGTGGTGCCAGTGCACTCTCTGGACTCACTGCAGTGCATCCCCAGTGGTGCCGGTGCACTCTCTAGAGTCACTGCAGTGCATCCCCAGTGGTGCCAGTGCACTCTCTGGAGTCTCTGCAGTGCATCCCCAGTGGTGCCAGTGCACTCTGTGGACTCACTGTACTGCATCACCAGTGGTGCCAGTGCACTCTCTGGACTCACTGCACTGCATCCCCAGTGGTGCCAGTGCACTCTCTGGACTCACTGCAGTACATCCCCAATGGTGCCAGTGTACTCTCTGCACTCACTGCAGTGCATCCCCAGTCGTGCCAGTGCACTCTCTGGACTCACTGCAGTGCATCCCCAGTGGTGCCAGTTCACTCTCTGGAGTCACTGCACTGCATCCCCAGTAGTGCCAGTGCACCCTCTGGACTAACTGAACTGCATCCCCAATTGATCCAGTGCACTCTCTGGACTCACTGCACTGCATCCCCAGTGGTGCCAGTGCACTCTCTGGAGTCACTGCAGTGCATCCACAGTGGTGCCAGTGCACTCTCTGGACTCACTGCACTGCATCCCCAGTGGTGCCAGTGCACTCTCTAGCGTCACTGCAGTGCATCCCCAGTGGTGCCAGTGCACTCTCTGGACTCACTGCAGTGCATCCCCAGTGGTGCCAGTGCACTCTGTGGACTCACTGTACTGCATCCCCAGTGGTGCCAGTGCACTCTCTGGACTCACCGCACTGCATCCCCAGTGGTGCCAGTGCACTCTCTGGACTCACTGCACTGCATCCCCAGTGGTGCCAGTGCACTCTCTGGACTCACCGCACTGCATCCCCAGTGGTGCCAGTGCACTCTCTGGACTTACAGCACTGCATCCCCAGTGGTGCCAGTGCACTCTGTGGACTCACTGCACTGCATACCCTGTGGTGCCAGTGCACTCTCTGGACTCACTGCACTGCATCCCCAGTGGTGCCAGTGCTCTCTCTGGACTCACTGCACTGCATCCCCAGTGGTGCCAGTGCACTCTCTGGACTCACTGCACTGCATCCCCAGTGGTGCCAGTGCACTCTCTGGACTCACTGCTCTGCATCCCCAGTGGTGCCAGTGCACTCTCTGGAGTCACTGCAGTGCTTCCCCAGTGGTGCCAGTGCACTCTCTGGACTCACTGCAGTGCATCCCCAGTGGTGCCGGTGCACTCTCTAGAGTCACTGCAGTGCATCCCCAGTGGTGCCAGTGCACTCTCTGGAGTCTCTGCAGTGCATCCCCAGTGGTGCCAGTGCACTCTGTGGACTCACTGTACTGCATCACCAGTGGTGCCAGTGCACTCTCTGGACTCACTGCACTGCATCCCCAGTGGTGCCAGTGCACTCTCTGGACTCACTGCAGTACATCCCCAATGGTGCCAGTGTACTCTCTGCACTCACTGCAGTGCATCCCCAGTGGTGCCAGTGCACTCTCTGGACTCACTGTACTGCATCCCCAGTGGTGCCAGTTCACTCTCTGCACTCACTGCACTGCATCCCCAGTAGTGCCAGTGCACCCTCTGGACTAACTGAACTGCATCCCCAATTGATCCAGTGCACTCTCTGGACTCACTGCACTGCATCCCCAGTGGTGCCAGTGCACTCTCTGGACTCACTGCAGTGCATCCCCAGTGGTGCCAGTGCACTCTGTGGACTCACCGCACTGCATCCAGAGTGGTGCCAGTGCACTCTCTGGACTCACTGCACTGCATCCCCAGTGGTGCCAGTGCACTCTCTGGACTCACTGCACTGCATCCCCAGTGGTGCCAGTGCACTCTCTGGTCTAACTGAACTGCATCCCCAATTGATCTAGTGCACTCTCTGGACTCACTGCACTGCATACCCAGTGGTGCCAGTGCACTCTCTGGAGTCACTGCAGTGCATCCACAGTGGCGCCAGTGCACTCTCTGGATTCACCGCACTGCATCCAGAGTGGTGCCAGTGCACTCTCTGGACTCACTGCACTGCATCCCCAGTGGTGCCAGTGCACTCTCTGGACTCACTGCAGTGCATCCCCAGTGGTGCCAGTGCACTCTCTGGACTCACTGCACTGCATCCCCAGTGGTGCCAGTTCACTCTCTGGACTCACTGTACTGCATCCCCAGTGGTGCCAGTGCACTCTCTGGGCTCACTGCACTGCATCTCCAGTGGTGCCAGTGCACTCTCTGGACTCACTGCACTGCATCCCCAGTGGTGCCAGTTCACTCTCTGGACTCACTGTACTGCATCCCCAGTGGTGCCAGTGCACTCTCTGGACTCACTGCACTGCATCCCCAGTGGTGCCAGTGCACTCTCTGGACTAACTGAACTGCATCCCCAATTGATCCAGTGCACTCTCTGGACTCACTGCACTGCATCCCCAGTGGTGCCAGTGCACTCTCTGGAGTCACTGCAGTGCATGCCCAGTGGTGCCAGTGCACTCTGTAGACTCACTGTACTGCATCCACAGTGGCGCCAGTGCACTCTCTGGACTCACTGCAGTGCATCCCCAGTGGTGCCAGTGCACTCTCTGGATTCACTGCAGTGCATGCCCAGTGGTGCCAGTGCACTCTCTGGACTCACTGTACTGCATCTACAGTGGCGCCAGTGCACTCTCTGGACTCACCGCACTGCATCCAGAGTGGTGCCAGTGCACTCTCTGGACTCACTGCAGTGCATCCCCAGTGGTGCCAGTGCACTCTCTGGACTCACTGCACTGCATCCCCAGGGGTGCCAGTGCACTCTCTGTAGTCATTGCGGTGCATTCCCAGTGGTACCAGTGCACTCTCTGGACTCACTGCAGTGCATCCCCAGTGGGGCCAGTGCACTCTTTGGAGTCATTTCAGTGCATCCCCAGTTGTGCCAGTGCACTTTATGGACTCACTGCAGTGCATCCCCAGTGGTGCCAGTGCACTCTCTGGACTCACTGCAGTGCATCCCCAGTGGTGCCAATGCACTCTCTGGACTCACTGCACTGCATCCCCAAGGTGCCAGTGCACTCACTGCACTCACTACACTGCATCCCCAGTGGTGCCAGTGCACTCTCTGGACTCACTGCAGTGCATCCCCAGTGGTGCCAGTGCACTCTCTGGACTCACTGCAGTGCATCCCCAGTGGTGCCAGTACACTCTCTGGTCTAACTGAACTGCATCCCCAATTGATCCAGTGCACTCTCTGGACTCACTGCACTGCATCCCCAGTGGTGCCAGTGCACTCTCTGGAGTCACTACAGTGCATCCACAGTGGTGCCGGTGCACTCTCTAGAGTCACTGCAGTGCATCCCCAGTGGTGCCAGTGCACTCTCTGGAGTCTCTGCAGTGCATCCCCAGTGGTGCCAGTGCACTCTCTGGACTCACTGCACTGCATCCCCAGTGGTGCCGGTGCACTCTCTAGAGTCACTGCAGTGCATCCCCAGTGGTGCCAGTGCACTCTCTGGAGTCTCTGCAGTGCATCCCCAGTGGTGCCGGTGCACTCTCTGGACTCACTGTACTGCATCCCCAGTGGTGCCAGTGCACTCTCTGGACTCACCGCACTGCATCCCCAGTGGTGCCAGTGCACTCTCTGGACTCACTGCACTGCATCCCCAGTGGTGCCAGTGCACTCTCTGGACTCACCGCACTGCATCCCCAGTGGTGCCAGTGCACTCTCTGGACTCGCTGCACTGCATCCCCAGTGGTGCCAGTGCACTCTCAGGAATCACTGCACTGCATCCCCAGTGGTGCCAGTGCACTCTCTGCACTCACTGCACTGCATCCCCAGTGGTGCCAGTGCACTCTCTGGACTCACTGCAGTGCATCCCCAGTGGTGCCAGTGCACTCTCTGGACTCACTGCAGTGCATCCCCAGTGGTGCCAGTGCACTCTCTGGACTCACTGCAGTGCATCCCCAGTGGTGCCAGTGCACTCTCTGGACTCACAGCACTGCATCCCCAGTGGTGCCAGTGCACTCTCTGGACTCACTGCAGTGCATCCCCAGTGGTGCCAGTGCACTCTCTGGACTCACTGCAGTGCATCCCCAGTGGTGCCAGTACACTCTCTGGTCTAACTGAACTGCATCCCCAATTGATCCAGTGCACTCTCTGGACTCACTGCACTGCATCCCCAGTGGTGCCAGTGCACTCTCTGGAGTCACTACAGTGCATCCACAGTGGTGCCGGTGCACTCTCTGGACTCACTGCAGTGCATCCCCAGTGGTGCCAGTACACTCTCTGGTCTAACTGAACTGCATCCCCAATTGATCCAGTGCACTCTCAGGAATCACTGCACTGCATCCCCAGTGGTGCCAGTGCACTCTCTGCACTCACTGCACTGCATCCCCAGTGGTGCCAGTGCACTCTCTGGACTCACTGCAGTGCATCCCCAGTGGTGCCAGTGCACTCTCTGGACTCACTGCACTGCATCCCCAGTGGTGCCAGTGCACTCTCTGGACTCACTGCAGTGCATCCCCAGTGGTGCCAGTGCACTCTCTGCACTCACTACACTGCATCCCCAGTGGTGCCAGTGCACTCTCTGGACTCACTGCAGTGCATCCCCAGTGGTGCCAGTGCACTCTCTGGACTCACTGCAGTGCATCCCCAGTGGTGCCAGTACACTCTCTGGTCTAACTGAACTGCATCCCCAATTGATCCAGTGCACTCTCTGGACTCACTGCACTGCATCCCCAGTGGTGCCAGTGCACTCTCT
Organism: Anser anser; assembly: GCF_964211835.1. Classification (NCBI taxonomy): domain Eukaryota; kingdom Metazoa; phylum Chordata; class Aves; order Anseriformes; family Anatidae; genus Anser; species Anser anser. The sequence continues at coordinate 167,130 of NW_028154147.1, forward strand.
GGAGTCACTACAGTGCATCCACAGTGGTGCCGGTGCACTCTCTAGAGTCACTGCAGTGCATCCCCAGTGGTGCCAGTGCACTCTCTGGAGTCTCTGCAGTGCATCCCCAGTGGTGCCAGTGCACTCTCTGGACTCACTGCACTGCATCCCCAGTGGTGCCGGTGCACTCTCTAGAGTCACTGCAGTGCATCCCCAGTGGTGCCAGTGCACTCTCTGGAGTCTCTGCAGTGCATCCCCAGTGGTGCCGGTGCACTCTCTTGACTCACTGTACTGCATCCCCAGTGGTGCCAGTGCACTCTCTGGACTCACCGCACTGCATCCCCAGTGGTGCCAGTGCACTCTCTGGACTCACTGCACTGCATCCCCAGTGGTGCCAGTGCACTCTCTGGACTCGCTGCACTGCATCCCCAGTGGTGCCAGTGCACTCTCTGGACTCACTGCACTGCATCCCCAGTGGTGCCAGTGCACTCTCTGGACTCACCGCACTGCATCCCCAGTGGTGCCAGTGCACTCTCTGGACTCGCTGCACTGCATCCCCAGTGGTGCCAGTGCACTCTGTGGACTCACTGCAGTGCATCCGCAGTGGTGCCAGTGCACTCTCTGGACTCACTGCAGTGCATCCGCAGTGGTGCCAGTGCACTCTATGGACTTCTCACTGCACTGCATCCCCAGTGGTGCCAGTGCACTCTCTGGACTCACTGCACTGCATCCCCAGTGGTGCCAGTGCACTCTCTGTAGTCATTGCGCTGCATCCCCAGTGGTGCCAGTGCAGTCTCTGGACTCACTGCACTACATCCCCAGTGGTGCCAGTGCACTCTCTGGAGTCACTGCAGTGCTTCCCCAGTGGTGCCAGTGCACTCTCTGGACTCACTGCACTGCATCCCCAGTGGTGCCGGTGCACTCTCTAGCGTCACTGCAGTGCATCCCCAGTGGTGCCAGTGCACTCTCTGGACTCACTGCAGTGCATCCCCAGTGGTGCCAGTGCACTCTGTGGACTCACTGTACTGCATCCCCAGTGGTGCCAGTGCACTCTCTGGACTCACCGCACTGCATCCCCAGTGGTGCCAGTGCACTCTGTGGACTCACTGCACTGCATCCCCAGTGGTGCCAGTGCACTCTCTGGACTCACCGCACTGCATCCCCAGTGGTGCCAGTGCACTCTCTGGACTTACAGCACTGCATCCCCAGTGGTGCCAGTGCACTCTGTGGACTCACTGCACTGCATACCCTGTGGTGCCAGTGCACTCTCTGGACTCACTGCACTGCATCCCCAGTGGTGCCAGTGCTCTCTCTGGACTCACTGCACTGCATCCCCAGTGGTGCCAGTGCACTCTCTGGACTCACTGCACTGCATCACCAGTGGTGCCAGTGCACTCTCTGGACTCACTGCTCTGCATCCCCAGTGGTGCCAGTGCACTCTCTGGAGTCACTGCAGTGCTTCCCCAGTGGTGCCAGTGCACTCTCTGGACTCACTGCAGTGCATCCCCAGTGGTGCCGGTGCACTCTCTAGAGTCACTGCAGTGCATCCCCAGTGGTGCCAGTGCACTCTCTGGAGTCTCTGCAGTGCATCCCCAGTGGTGCCAGTGCACTCTGTGGACTCACTGTACTGCATCACCAGTGGTGCCAGTGCACTCTCTGGACTCACTGCACTGCATCCCCAGTGGTGCCAGTGCACTCTCTGGACTCACTGCAGTACATCCCCAATGGTGCCAGTGTACTCTCTGCACTCACTGCAGTGCATCCCCAGTGGTGCCAGTGCACTCTCTGGACTCACTGCAGTGCATCCCCAGTGGTGCCAGTTCACTCTCTGGAGTCACTGCACTGCATCCCCAGTAGTGCCAGTGCACCCTCTGGACTAACTGAACTGCATCCCCAATTGATCCAGTGCACTCTCTGGACTCACTGCACTGCATCCCCAGTGGTGCCAGTGCACTCTCTGGTCTAACTGAACTGCATCCCCAATTGATCTAGTGCACTCTCTGGACTCACTGCACTGCATCCCCAGTGGTGCCAGTGCACTCTCTGGAGTCACTGCAGTGCATCCACAGTGGCGCCAGTGCACTCTCTGGACTCACCGCACTGCATCCAGAGTGGTGCCAGTGCACTCTCAGTACTCACTGCACTGCATCCCCAGTGGTGCCAGTGCACTCTCTGGACTCACTGCAGTGCATCCCCAGTGGTGCTAGTGCACTCTCTGGACTCACTGCACTGCATCCCCAGTGGTGCCAGTTCACTCTCTGGACTCACTGTACTGCATCCCCAGTGGTGCCAGTGCACTCTCTGGACTCACTGCACTGCATCCCCAGTGGTGCCAGTGCACTCTCTGGACTAACTGAACTGCATCCCCAATTGATCCAGTGCACTCTCTGGAGTCACTGCAGTGCATGCCCAGTGGTGCCAGTGCACTCTCTGGAGTCACTGCAGTGCATGCCCAGTGGTGCCAGTGCACTCTGTGGACTCACTGTACTGCATCCACAGTGGCGCCAGTGCACTCTCTGGACTCACTGCAGTGCATCCCCAGTGGTGCCAGTGCACTCTCTGGAGTCACTGCAGTGCATGCCCAGTGGTGCCAGTGCACTCTCTGGACTCACTGTACTGCATCCACAGTGGCGCCAGTGCACTCTCTGGACTCACCGCACTGCATCCAGAGTGGTGCCAGTGCACTCTCTGGACTCACTGCACTGCATCCCCAGTGGTGCCAGTGCACTCTCTGGACTCACTGCACTGCATCCCCAGGGGTGCCAGTGCACTCTCTGTAGTCATTGCGGTGCATTCCCAGTGGTACCAGTGCACTCTCTGGACTCACTGCACTGCATCCCCAGTGGGGCCAGTGCACTCTTTGGAGTCATTTCAGTGCATCCCCAGTTGTGCCAGTGCACTTTATGGACTCACTGCAGTGCATCCCCAGTGGTGCCAGTGCACTCTCTGGACTCACTGCAGTGCATCCCCAGTGGTGCCAATGCACTCTCTGGACTCACTGCACTGCATCCCCAAGGTGCCAGTGCACTCTCTGCACTCACTACACTGCATCCCCAGTGGTGCCAGTGCACTCTCTGGACTCACTGCACTGCATCCCCAGTGGTGCCAGTGCACTCTCTGGACTCACTGCACTGCATCCCCAGTGGTGCCAGTGCACTATCTGGACTCACTGCACTGCATACCCAGTGCTGACAGTGCACTCTCTGGACTCACTGCAGTGCATCCCCAGTGGTGCCAGTGCACTCTCTAGAGTCACTGCAGAGCATCCCCAGTGGTGCCAGTGCACTCTCTGGAATCACTGCACTGCATCCCCAGTGGTGCCAGTGCACTCTGTGGACTCTCTGTACTGCATCCCCAGTGGTGCCAGTGCACTCTCTGGAGTCTCTGCTGTGCATCCCCAGTGGTGCCAGTGCACTCTGTGGACTCACTGTACTGCATCCCCAGTGGTGCCAGTGCACTCTCTGGACTCACAGCACTGCATTCCCAGTGGTGCCAGTGCACTGTCTGGACTCACTGCAGTACATCCCCAATGGTGCCAGTGTACTCTCTGCACTCACTGCAGTGCATCCCCAGTGGTGCCAGTGCACTCTCTGGACTCACTGCACTGCATCCCCAGTTGTGCCAGTTAACTCTCTGGAGTCACTGTACTGCATCTCCAGTGGTGCCATTGCACTCTCTGGACTCACTGCACTGCATCCCCAGTGGAGCCAGTGCACTCTCTGGACTCAATGCACTGCATCCCCAGTGGTGCCAGTGCTCTCTCTGGAGTCACTGCAGTGCATCCCCAGTGGTGCCAGTGCACTCTCTGGACTCACTGCACTGCATCCCCAGTGGTGCCAGTGCACTCTCTGCACTCACTGCACTGCATCCCCAGTGGTGCCAGTGCACTCTCTATAGTCATTGCGCTGCATCCCCAGTGGTACCAGTGCACTCTCTGGACTCACTGCACTGCATCCCCAATTAATCCAGTGCACTCTCTGGAGTCATTTCAGTGCATCCCCAGTGGTGCCAATGCACTCTCTGGACTCACTGCACTGCATCCCCAAGGTGCCAGTGCACTCTCTGCACTCACTACACTGCATCCCCAGTGGTGCCAGTGCACTCTCTGGACTCACTGCAGTGCATCCCCAGTGGTGCCAGTGCACTCTCTGGACTCACTGCACTGCATCCCCAAAGGTGCCAGTGCACTCTCTGGACTCACTGCACTGCATCCCCAGTGGTGCCAGTGCACTATCTGGACTCACTGCACTGCATCCCCAGTGCTGACAGTGCACTCTCTAGACTCACTGCACTGCATCCCCAGTGGTGCCAGTGCACTCTCTGGACTCACTGCAGTGCATCCCCAGTGGTGCCAGTGCACTCTCTGGACTCACTGCACTGCATTCCCAGTGGTGCCAGTGCACTCTCTGGACTCACTGCAGTGCATCCCCAGTGGTGCCAGTGCACTCTCTGGACTCACTGCAGTGCATCCCCAGTGGTGCCAGTGCTCTCTCTGGACTCACTGCACTGCATCCCCAGTGGTGCCAGTGCACTCTCTGGACTCACTGCACTGCATCACCAGTGGTGCCAGTGCACTCTCTGGACTCACTGCTCTGCATCCCCAGTGGTGCCAGTGCACTCTCTGGAGTCACTGCAGTGCATCCCCAGTGGTGCCAGTGCACTCTCTGGAGTCACTGCAGTGCATCCCCAGTGGTGCCAGTGCTCTCTCTGGACTCACTGTACTGCATCACCAGTGGTGCCAGTGCACTCTCTGCACTCACTGCAGTGCATCCCCAGTGGTGCCAGTGCACTCTCTGGACTCACTGAAGTGCATCCCCAGTGGTGCCAGTGCACTCTGTGGACTCACTGTACTGCATCCCCAGTGGTGCCAGTGCACTCTCTGGACTAACTGAACTGCATCCCCAATTGATCCAGTGCACTCTCTGGACTCACTGCACTGCATCCCCAGTGGTGCCAGTGCACTCTCTGGAGTCACTGCAGTGCATCCCCAGTGGTGCCAGTGCACTCTGTGGACTCACCGCACTGCATCCAGAGTGGTGTCAGTGCACTCTCTGGAGTCACTGCACTGCATCCCCAGTGGTGCCAGTGCACTCTCTGGACTCACTGCAGTGCATCCCCAGTGGTGCCAGTGCACTCTCTGGTCTAACTGAACTGCATCCCCAATTGATCCAGTGCACTCTCTGGACTCACTGCACTGCATCCCCAGTGGTGCCAGTGCACTCTCTGGAGTCACTGCAGTGCATCCACAGTGGTGCCGGTGCACTCTCTAGAGTCACTGCAGTGCATCCCCAGTGGTGCCAGTGCACTCTCTGGAGTCTCTGCAGTGCATCCCCAGTGGTGGCAGTGCACTCTCTGGACTCACTGCACTGCATCCCCAGTGGTGCCGGTGCACTCTCTAGAGTCACTGCAGTGCATCCCCAGTGGTGCCAGTGCACTCTCTGGAGTCTCTGCAGTGCATCCCCAGTGGTGCCAGTGCACTCTCTGGACTCACTGTACTGCATCCCCAGTGGTGCCAGTGCACTCTCTGGACTCACCGCACTGCATCCCCAGTGGTGCCAGTGCACTCTCTGGACTCACTGCACTGCATCCCCAGTGGTGCCAGTGCACTCTCTGGACTCACCGCACTGCATCCCCAGTGGTGCCAGTGCACTCTCTGGACTCGCTGCACTGCATCCCCAGTGGTGCCAGTGCACTCTCTGGACTCGCTGCACTGCATCCCCAGTGGTGCCAGTGCACTCTCTGCACTCGCTGCACTGCATCCCCAGTGGTGCCAGTGCACTCTCTGGACTCACCGCACTGCATCCCCAGTGGTGCCAGTGCACTCTCTGGACTCACCGCACTGCATCCCCAGTGGTGCCAGTGCACTCTCTGGACTCGCTGCACTGCATCCCCAGTGGTGCCAGTGCACTCTCTGCACTCACTGCACTGCATCCCCAGTGGTGCCAGTGCACTCTCTGGACTCACTGCAGTGCATCCCCAGTGGTGCCAGTGCACTCTCTGGACTCACTGCACTGCATCCCCAGTGGTGCCAGTGCACTCTCTGGACTCACTGCAGTGCATCCCCAGTGGTGCCAGTGCACTCTCTGGACTCACAGCACTGCATCCCCAGTGGTGCCAGTGCACTCTCTGGACTCACTGCAGTGCATCCCCAGTGGTGCCAGTGCACTCTCTGGACTCACTGCACTGCATCCCCAGTGGTGCCAGTGCACTCTCTGGAGTCTCTTCAGTGCATCCCCAGTGGTGCCAGTGCACTCTGTGGACTCACTGTTCTGAATCCACAGTGGTGCCAGTGCACTCTCTGGACTCACTGCAGTGCATCCGCAGTGGTGCCAGTGCACTCTCTGGACTCACTGCAGTGCATCCCCAGTGGTGCCAGTGCACTCTATGGACTTCTCACTGCACTGCATCCCCAGTGGTGCCAGTGCACTCTCTGGACTCACTGCACTGCATCCCCAGTGGTGCCAGTGCACTCTCTGTAGTCATTGCGCTGCATCCCCAGTGGTGCCAGTGCACTCTCTGGACTCACTGCACTACATCCCCAGTGGTGCCAGTGCACTCTCTGGAGTCACTGCAGTGCTTCCCCAGTGGTGCCAGTGCACTCTCTGGACTCACTGCACTGCATCCCCAGTGGTGCCGGTGCACTCTCTAGCGTCATTGCAGTGCATCCCCAGTGGTGCCAGTGCACTCTCTGGACTCACTGCAGTGCATCCCCAGTGGTGCCAGTGCACTCTGTGGACTCACTGTATTGCATCCCCAGTGGTGCCAGTGCACTCTCTGGACTCACCGCACTGCATCCCCAGTGGTGCCAGTGCACTCTGTGGACTCACTGCACTGCATCCCCAGTGGTGCCAGTGCACTCTCTGGACTCACCGCACTGCATCCCCAGTGGTGCCAGTGCACTCTCTGGACTTACAGCACTGCATCCCCAGTGGTGCCAGTGCACTCTGTGGACTCACTGCACTGCATACCCTGTGGTGCCAGTGCACTCTCTGGACTCACTGCACTGCATCCCCAGTGGTGCCAGTGCTCTCTCTGGACTCACTGCACTGCATCCCCAGTGGTGCCAGTGCACTCTCTGGACTCACTGCACTGCATCACCAGTGGTGCCAGTGCACTCTCTGGACTCACTGCTCTGCATCCCCAGTGGTGCCAGTGCACTCTCTGGACTCACTGCAGTGCATCCCCAGTGGTGCCGGTGCACTCTCTAGAGTCACTGCAGTGCATCCCCAGTGGTGCCAGTGCACTCTCTGGAGTCTCTGCAGTGCATCCCCAGTGGTGCCAGTGCACTCTGTGGACTCACTGTACTGCATCCCCAGTGGTGCCAGTGCACTCTCTGGACTCACTGCACATCATCCCCAGTGGTGCCAGTGCACTCTCTGGACTCACTGCAGTACATCCCCAATGGTGCCAGTGTACTCTCTGCACTCACTGCAGTGCATCCCCAGTGGTGCCAGTGCACTCTCTGGACTCACTGCAGTGCATCCCCAGTGGTGCCAGTTCACTCTCTGGAGTCACTGCACTGCATCCCCAGTAGTGCCAGTGCACCCTCTGGACTAACTGAACTGCATCCCCAATTGATCCAGTGCACTCTCTGCACTCACTGCACTGCATCCCCAGTGGTGCCAGTGCACTCTCTGGACTCACCGCACTGCATCCCCAGTGGTGCCAGTGCACTCTCTGGACTCACCGCACTGCATCCCCAGTGGTGCCAGTGCACTCTCTGGACTCGCTGCACTGCGTCCCCAGTGGTGCCAGTGCACTCTCTGCACTCACTGCACTGCATCCCCAGTGGTGCCAGTGCACTCTCTGGACTCACTGCACTGCATCCCCAGTGGTGCCAGTGCACTCTCTGGACTCACTGCACTGCATCCCCAGTGGTGCCAGTGCACTCTCTGGACTCACTGCAGTGCATCCCCAGTGGTGCCAGTGCACTCTCTGGACTCACAGCACTGCATCCCCAGTGGTGCCAGTGCACTCTCTGGACTCACTGCAGTGCATCCCCAGTGGTGCCAGTGCACTCTCTGGACTCACTGCAGTGCATCCCCAGTGGTGCCAGTGCACTCTCTGGAGTCTCTTCAGTGCATCCCCAGTGGTGCCAGTGCACTCTGTGGACTCACTGTAGTGAATCCACAGTGGTGCCAGTGCACTCTCTGGACTCACTGCAGTGCATCCGCAGTGGTGCCAGTGCACTCTCTGGACTCACTGCAGTGCATCCCCAGTGGTGCCAGTGCACTCTATGGACTTCTCACTGCACTGCATCCCCAGTGGTGCCAGTGCACTCTCTGGACTCACTGCACTGCATCCCCAGTGGTGCCAGTGCACTCTCTGTAGTCATTGCGCTGCATCCCCAGTGGTGCCAGTGCACTCTCTGGACTCACTGCACTACATCCCCAGTGGTGCCAGTGCACTCTCTGGAGTCACTGCAGTGCTTCCCCAGTGGTGCCAGTGCACTCTCTGGACTCACTGCACTGCATCCCCAGTGGTGCCGGTGCACTCTCTAGCGTCACTGCAGTGCATCCCCAGTGGTGCCAGTGCACTCTCTGGACTCACTGCAGTGCATCCCCAGTGGTGCCAGTGCACTCTGTGGACTCACTGTACTGCATCCCCTGTGGTGCCAGTGCACTCTCTGGACTCACCGCACTGCATCCCCAGTGGTGCCAGTGCACTCTGTGGACTCACTGCACTGCATCCCCAGTGGTGCCAGTGCACTCTCTGGACTTACAGCACTGCATCCCCAGTGGTGCCAGTGCACTCTGTGGACTCACTGCACTGCATACCCTGTGGTGCCAGTGCTCTGTCTGGACTCACTGCACTGCATCCCCAGTGGTGTCAGTGCACTCTCTGGACTCACTGCACTGCATCACCAGTGGTGCCAGTGCACTCTCTGGACTCACTGCTCTGCATCCCCAGTGGTGCCAGTGCACTCTCTGGACTCACTGCAGTGCATCCCCAGTGGTGCCGGTGCACTCTCTAGAGTCACTGCAGTGCATCCCCAGTGGTGCCAGTGCACTCTCTGGAGTCTCTGCAGTGCATCCCCAGTGGTGCCAGTGCACTCTGTGGACTCACTGTACTGCATCCCCAGTGGTGCCAGTGCACTCTCTGGACTCACTGCACTGCATCCCCAGTGGTGCCAGTGCACTCTCTGGACTCACTGCAGTACATCCCCAATGGTGCCAGTGTACTCTCTGCACTCACTGCAGTGCATCCCCAGTGGTGCCAGTGCACTCTCTGGACTCACTGCAGTGCATCCCCAGTGGTGCCAGTTCACTCTCTGGAGTCACTGCACTGCATCCCCAGTAGTGCCAGTGCACCCTCTGGACTAACTGAACTGCATCCCCAATTGATCCAGTGCACTCTCTGGACTCACTGCACTGCATCCACAGTGGTGCCAGTGCACTCTCTGGACTCACTGCAGTGCATCCCCAGTGGTGCCAGTGCACTCTGTGGACTCACCGCACTGCATCTAGAGTGGTGCCAGTGCACTCTCTGGACTCACTGCACTGCATCCCCAGTGGTGCCAGTGCACTCTCTGGACTCACTGCACTGCATCCCCAGTGGTGCCAGTGCACTCTCTGGTCTAACTGAACTGCATCCCCAATTGATCTAGTGCACTCTCTGGACTCACTGCACTGCATCCCCAGTGGTGCCAGTGCACTCTCTGGAGTCACTGCAGTGCATCCACAGTGGCGCCAGTGCACTCTCTGGACTCACCGCACTGCATCCAGAGTGGTGCCAGTGCACTCTCTGGACTCAATGCACTGCATCCCCAGTGGTGCCAGTGCACTCTCTGGACTCACTGTACTGCATCCCCAGTGGTGCCAGTGCACTCTCTGGACTCACTACACTGCATCCCCAGTGGTGCCAGTGCACTCTCTGGACTAACTGAACTGCATCCCCAATTGATCCAGTGCACTCTCTGGACTCACTGCACTGCATCCCCAGTGGTACCAGTGCACTCTCTGGAGTCACTGCAGTGCATGCCCAGTGGTGCCAGTGCACTCTGTGGACTCACTGTACTGCATCCACAGTGGCGCCAGTGCACTCTCTGGACTCACTGCAGTGCATCCCCAGTGGTGCCAATGCACTCTCTGGACTCACTGCACTGCATCCCCAAGGTGCCAGTGCACTCTCTGCACTCACTACACTGCATCCCCAGTGGTGCCAGTGCACTCTCTGGACTCACTGCAGTGCATCCCCAGTGGTGCCAGTGCACTCTCTGGAATCACTGCACTGCATCCCCAGTGGTGCCAGTGCACTATCTGGACTCACTGCACTGCATACCCAGTGCTGACAGTGCACTCTCTGGACTCACTGCAGTGCATCCCCAGTGTTGCCAGTGCACTCTCTAGAGTCACTGCAGAGCATCCCCAGTGGTGCCAGTGCACTCTCTGGAATCACTGCACTGCATCCCCAGTGGTGCCAGTGCACTCTGTGGACTCACTGTACTGCATCCCCAGTGGTGCCAGTGCACTCTCTGGACTCACAGCACTGCATTCCCAGTGGTGCCAGTGCACTCTCTGGACTCACTGCAGTACATCCCCAATGGTGCCAGTGTACTCTCTGCACTCACTGCAGTGCATCCCCAGTGGTGCCAGTGCACTCTCTGGACTCACTGCACTGCATCCCCAGTTGTGCCAGTTCACTCTCTGGAGTCACTGTACTGAATCCCCAGTGGTGCCAGTGCACTCTCTGGACTCACTGCACTGCATCCCCAGTGGAGCCAGTGCACTCTCTGGACTCAATGCACTGCATCCCCAGTGGTGCCAGTGCACTCTCTGGAGTCACTGCAGTGCATCCCCAGTGGTGCCAGTGCACTCTCTGGACTCACTGTACTGCATCCACAGTGGCGCCAGTGCACTCTCTGGACTCACTGCAGTGCATCCCCAGTGGTGCCAGTGCACTCTCTGGACTCACTGCACTGCATCCCCAGTGGTGCCAGTGCACTCTCTGGACTCACTGCACTGCATCCCCAGTGGTGACAGTGCACTCTCTGCACTCACTGCACTGCATCCCCAGTGGTGCCAGTGCACTCTCTGTAGTCATTGCGCTGCATCCCCAGTGGTACCAGTGCACTCTCTGGACTCACTGCACTGCATCCCCAATTGATCCAGTGCACTCTCTGGAGTCCTTTCAGTGCATCCCCAGTGGTGCCAATGCACTCTCTGGACTCACTGCACTGCATCCCCAAGGTGGCAGTGCACTCTCTGCACTCACTACACTGCATCCCCAGTGGTGCCATTGCACTCTCTGGACTCACTGCAGTGCATCCCCAGTGGTGCCAGTGCACTCTCTGGACTCACAGCAGTGCATTCCCAGTGGTGCCAGTGCACTCTCTGGACTCACTGCACTGCATCCCCAGTGGTGCCAGTGCACTCTCTGGACTCACTGCACTGCATCCCCAGTGGTGCCAGTGCTCTCTCTGGACTCACTGCACTGCATCCCCAGTGGTGCCAGTGCACTCCCTGGACTCACTGCACTGCATCCCCAGTGCTGACAGTGCACTCTCTGGACTCACTGCAGTGCATCCCCAGTGGTGCCAGTGCACTCTCTGGACTCACTGCAGTGCATCCCCAGTGGTGCCAGTGCACTCTCTGGACTCACTGCACTGCATTCCCAGTGGTGCCAGTGCACTCTCTGGACTCACTGCAGTGCATCCCCAGTGGTGCCAGTGCACTCTCTGGACTCACTGCACTGCATCCCCAGTGGTGCCAGTGCTCTCTCTGGACTCACTGCACTGCATCCCCAGTGGTGCCAGTGCACTCTCTGGACTCACTGCACTGCATCACCAGTGGTGCCAGTGCACTCTCTGGACTCACTGCTCTGCATCCCCAGTGGTGCCAGTGCACTCTCTGGAGTCACTGCAGTGCTTCTCCAGTGGTGCCAGTGCACTCTCTGGACTCACTGCACTGCATCCCCAGTGGTGCCGGTGCACTCTCTGGAGTCACTGCAGTGCATCCCCAGTGGTGCCAGTGCACTCTCTGGAGTCTCTGCAGTGCATCCGCAGTGGTGCCAGTGCTCTCTCTGGACTCACTGTACTGCATCCCCAGTGGTGCCAGTGCACTCTCTGGACTCACTGCACTGCATCCCCAGTGGTGCCAGTGCACTCTCTGGACTCACTGCAGTACATCCCCAATGGTGCCAGTGTACTCTGTGCACTCACTGCAGTGCATCCCCAGTGGTGCCAGTGCACTCTCTGGACTCACTGCAGTGCATCCCCAGTGGTGCCAGTGCACTCTCTGGAATCACTGCACTGCATCCCCAGTGGTGCCAGTGCACCCTCTGGACTAACTGAACTGCATCCCCAATTGATCCAGTGCACTCTCTGGACTCACTGCACTGCATCCCCAGTGGTGCCAGTGCACTCTCTGGAGTCACTGCAGTGCATCCCCAGTGGTGCCAGTGCACTCTGTGGACTCACCGCACTGCATCCAGAGTGGTGCCAGTGCACTCTCTGGACTCACTGCACTGCATCCCCAGTGGTGCCAGTGCACTCTCTGGACTCACTGCACTGCATCGCCAGTGGTGCCAGTGCACTCTCTGGTCTAACTGAACTGCATCCCCAATTGATCCAGTGCACTCTCTGGACTCACTGCACTGCATCCCAAGTGGTGCCAGTGCACTCTCTGGAGTCACTGCAGTGCATCCACAGTGGCGCCAGTGCACTCTCTGGACTCACCGCACTGCATCCAGAGTGGTGCCAGTGCACTCTCTGGACTCACTGCACTGCATCCCCAGTGGTGCCAGTGCACTCTCTGGACTCACTGCAGTGCATCCCCAGTGTTGCCAGTGCACTCTCTGGACTCACTGCAGTGCATCCCCAGTGGTGCCAGTGCACTCTCTGGACTCACTGCAGTACATCCCCAATGGTGCCAGTGTACTCTCTGCACTCACTGCAGTGCATCCCCAGTGGTGCCAGTGCACTCTCTGGACTCACTGCATTGCATCCCCAGTGGTGCCAGTTCACTCTCTGGAGTCACTGCACTGCATCCCCAGTAGTGCCAGTGCACCCTCTGGACTAACTGAACTGCATCCCCAATTGATCCAGTGCACTCTCTGCACTCACTGCACTGCATCCCCAGTGGTGCCAGTGCACTCTCTGGACTCACCGCACTGCATCCCCAGTGGTGCCAGTGCACTCTCTGGACTCACCGCACTGCATCCCCAGTGGTGCCAGTGCACTCTCTGGACTCGCTGCACTGCATCCCCAGTGGTGCCAGTGCACTCTCTGCACTCACTGCACTGCATCCCCAGTGGTGCCAGTGCACTCTCTGGACTCACTGCAGTGCATCCCCAGTGGTGCCAGTGCACTCTCTGGACTCACTGCACTGCATCCCCAGTGGTGCCAGTGCACTCTCTGGACTCACTGCAGTGCATCCCCAGTGGTGCCAGTGCACTCTCTGGACTCACAGCACTGCATCCCCAGTGGTGCCAGTGCACTCTCTGGACTCACTGCAGTGCATCCCCAGTGGTGCCAGTGCACTCTCTGGACTCACTGCAGTGCATCCCCAGTGGTGCCAGTGCACTCTCTGGAGTCTCTTCAGTGCATCCCCAGTGGTGCCAGTGCACTCTGTGGACTCACTGTACTGAATCCACAGTGGTGCCAGTGCACTCTCTGGACTCACTGCAGTGCATCCGCAGTGGTGCCAGTGCACTCTCTGGACTCACTGCAGTGCATCCCCAGTGGTGCCAGTGCACTCTATGGACTTCTCACTGCACTGCATCCCCAGTGGTGCCAGTGCACTCTCTGGACTCACTGCACTGCATCCCCAGTGGTGCCAGTGCACTCTCTGTAGTCATTGCGCTGCATCCCCAGTGGTGCCAGTGCACTCTCTGGACTCACTGCACTGCATCACCAGTGGTGCCAGTGCACTCTCTGGACTCACTGCTCTGCATCCCCAGTGGTGCCAGTGCACTCTCTGGAGTCACTGCAGTGCTTCCCCAGTGGTGCCAGTGCACTCTCTGGACTCACTGCAGTGCATCCCCAGTGGTGCCGGTGCACTCTCTAGAGTCACTGCAGTGCATCCCCAGTGGTGCCAGTGCACTCTCTGGAGTCTCTGCAGTGCATCCCCAGTGGTGCCAGTGCACTCTGTGGACTCACTGTACTGCATCACCAGTGGTGCCAGTGCACTCTCTGGACTCACTGCACTGCATCCCCAGTGGTGCCAGTGCACTCTCTGGACTCACTGCAGTACATCCCCAATGGTGCCAGTGTACTCTCTGCACTCACTGCAGTGCATCCCCAGTGGTGCCAGTGCACTCTCTGGACTCACTGCAGTGCATCCCCAGTGGTGCCAGTTCACTCTCTGGAGTCACTGCACTGCATCCCCAGTAGTGCCAGTGCACCCTCTGGACTAACTGAACTGCATCCCCAATTGATCCAGTGCACTCTCTGGACTCACTGCACTGCATCCCCAGTGGTGCCAGTGCACTCTCTGGTCTAACTGAACTGCATCCCCAATTGATCTAGTGCACTCTCTGGACTCACTGCACTGCATCCCCAGTGGTGCCAGTGCACTCTCTGGAGTCACTGCAGTGCATCCACAGTGGCGCCAGTGCACTCTCTGGACTCACCGCACTGCATCCAGAGTGGTGCCAGTGCACTCTCAGTACTCACTGCACTGCATCCCCAGTGGTGCCAGTGCACTCTCTGGACTCACTGCAGTGCATCCCCAGTGGTGCTAGTGCACTCTCTGGACTCACTGCACTGCATCCCCAGTGGTGCCAGTTCACTCTCTGGACTCACTGTACTGCATCCCCAGTGGTGCCAGTGCACTCTCTGGACTCACTGCACTGCATCCCCAGTGGTGCCAGTGCACTCTCTGGACTAACTGAACTGCATCCCCAATTGATCCAGTGCACTCTCTGGAGTCACTGCAGTGCATGCCCAGTGGTGCCAGTGCACTCTCTGGAGTCACTGCAGTGCATGCCCAGTGGTGCCAGTGCACTCTGTGGACTCACTGTACTGCATCCACAGTGGCGCCAGTGCACTCTCTGGACTCACTGCAGTGCATCCCCAGTGGTGCCAGTGCACTCTCTGGAGTCACTGCAGTGCATGCCCAGTGGTGCCAGTGCACTCTCTGGACTCACTGTACTGCATCCACAGTGGCGCCAGTGCACTCTCTGGACTCACCGCACTGCATCCAGAGTGGTGCCAGTGCACTCTCTGGACTCACTGCACTGCATCCCCAGTGGTGCCAGTGCACTCTCTGGACTCACTGCACTGCATCCCCAGGGGTGCCAGTGCACTCTCTGTAGTCATTGCGGTGCATTCCCAGTGGTACCAGTGCACTCTCTGGACTCACTGCACTGCATCCCCAGTGGGGCCAGTGCACTCTTTGGAGTCATTTCAGTGCATCCCCAGTTGTGCCAGTGCACTTTATGGACTCACTGCAGTGCATCCCCAGTGGTGCCAGTGCACTCTCTGGACTCACTGCAGTGCATCCCCAGTGGTGCCAATGCACTCTCTGGACTCACTGCACTGCATCCCCAAGGTGCCAGTGCACTCTCTGCACTCACTACACTGCATCCCCAGTGGTGCCAGTGCACTCTCTGGACTCACTGCACTGCATCCCCAGTGGTGCCAGTGCACTCTCTGGACTCACTGCACTGCATCCCCAGTGGTGCCAGTGCACTATCTGGACTCACTGCACTGCATACCCAGTGCTGACAGTGCACTCTCTGGACTCACTGCAGTGCATCCCCAGTGGTGCCAGTGCACTCTCTAGAGTCACTGCAGAGCATCCCCAGTGGTGCCAGTGCACTCTCTGGAATCACTGCACTGCATCCCCAGTGGTGCCAGTGCACTCTGTGGACTCTCTGTACTGCATCCCCAGTGGTGCCAGTGCACTCTCTGGAGTCTCTGCTGTGCATCCCCAGTGGTGCCAGTGCACTCTGTGGACTCACTGTACTGCATCCCCAGTGGTGCCAGTGCACTCTCTGGACTCACAGCACTGCATTCCCAGTGGTGCCAGTGCACTGTCTGGACTCACTGCAGTACATCCCCAATGGTGCCAGTGTACTCTCTGCACTCACTGCAGTGCATCCCCAGTGGTGCCAGTGCACTCTCTGGACTCACTGCACTGCATCCCCAGTTGTGCCAGTTAACTCTCTGGAGTCACTGTACTGCATCTCCAGTGGTGCCATTGCACTCTCTGGACTCACTGCACTGCATCCCCAGTGGAGCCAGTGCACTCTCTGGACTCAATGCACTGCATCCCCAGTGGTGCCAGTGCTCTCTCTGGAGTCACTGCAGTGCATCCCCAGTGGTGCCAGTGCACTCTCTGGACTCACTGCACTGCATCCCCAGTGGTGCCAGTGCACTCTCTGCACTCACTGCACTGCATCCCCAGTGGTGCCAGTGCACTCTCTATAGTCATTGCGCTGCATCCCCAGTGGTACCAGTGCACTCTCTGGACTCACTGCACTGCATCCCCAATTAATCCAGTGCACTCTCTGGAGTCATTTCAGTGCATCCCCAGTGGTGCCAATGCACTCTCTGGACTCACTGCACTGCATCCCCAAGGTGCCAGTGCACTCTCTGCACTCACTACACTGCATCCCCAGTGGTGCCAGTGCACTCTCTGGACTCACTGCAGTGCATCCCCAGTGGTGCCAGTGCACTCTCTGGACTCACTGCACTGCATCCCCAAAGGTGCCAGTGCACTCTCTGGACTCACTGCACTGCATCCCCAGTGGTGCCAGTGCACTATCTGGACTCACTGCACTGCATCCCCAGTGCTGACAGTGCACTCTCTAGACTCACTGCACTGCATCCCCAGTGGTGCCAGTGCACTCTCTGGACTCACTGCAGTGCATCCCCAGTGGTGCCAGTGCACTCTCTGGACTCACTGCACTGCATTCCCAGTGGTGCCAGTGCACTCTCTGGACTCACTGCAGTGCATCCCCAGTGGTGCCAGTGCACTCTCTGGACTCACTGCAGTGCATCCCCAGTGGTGCCAGTGCTCTCTCTGGACTCACTGCACTGCATCCCCAGTGGTGCCAGTGCACTCTCTGGACTCACTGCACTGCATCACCAGTGGTGCCAGTGCACTCTCTGGACTCACTGCTCTGCATCCCCAGTGGTGCCAGTGCACTCTCTGGAGTCACTGCAGTGCATCCCCAGTGGTGCCAGTGCACTCTCTGGAGTCACTGCAGTGCATCCCCAGTGGTGCCAGTGCTCTCTCTGGACTCACTGTACTGCATCACCAGTGGTGCCAGTGCACTCTCTGCACTCACTGCAGTGCATCCCCAGTGGTGCCAGTGCACTCTCTGGACTCACTGAAGTGCATCCCCAGTGGTGCCAGTGCACTCTGTGGACTCACTGTACTGCATCCCCAGTGGTGCCAGTGCACTCTCTGGACTAACTGAACTGCATCCCCAATTGATCCAGTGCACTCTCTGGACTCACTGCACTGCATCCCCAGTGGTGCCAGTGCACTCTCTGGAGTCACTGCAGTGCATCCCCAGTGGTGCCAGTGCACTCTGTGGACTCACCGCACTGCATCCAGAGTGGTGTCAGTGCACTCTCTGGAGTCACTGCACTGCATCCCCAGTGGTGCCAGTGCACTCTCTGGACTCACTGCAGTGCATCCCCAGTGGTGCCAGTGCACTCTCTGGTCTAACTGAACTGCATCCCCAATTGATCCAGTGCACTCTCTGGACTCACTGCACTGCATCCCCAGTGGTGCCAGTGCACTCTCTGGAGTCACTGCAGTGCATCCACAGTGGTGCCGGTGCACTCTCTAGAGTCACTGCAGTGCATCCCCAGTGGTGCCAGTGCACTCTCTGGAGTCTCTGCAGTGCATCCCCAGTGGTGGCAGTGCACTCTCTGGACTCACTGCACTGCATCCCCAGTGGTGCCGGTGCACTCTCTAGAGTCACTGCAGTGCATCCCCAGTGGTGCCAGTGCACTCTCTGGAGTCTCTGCAGTGCATCCCCAGTGGTGCCAGTGCACTCTCTGGACTCACTGTACTGCATCCCCAGTGGTGCCAGTGCACTCTCTGGACTCACCGCACTGCATCCCCAGTGGTGCCAGTGCACTCTCTGGACTCACTGCACTGCATCCCCAGTGGTGCCAGTGCACTCTCTGGACTCACCGCACTGCATCCCCAGTGGTGCCAGTGCACTCTCTGGACTCGCTGCACTGCATCCCCAGTGGTGCCAGTGCACTCTCTGGACTCGCTGCACTGCATCCCCAGTGGTGCCAGTGCACTCTCTGCACTCGCTGCACTGCATCCCCAGTGGTGCCAGTGCACTCTCTGGACTCACCGCACTGCATCCCCAGTGGTGCCAGTGCACTCTCTGGACTCACCGCACTGCATCCCCAGTGGTGCCAGTGCACTCTCTGGACTCGCTGCACTGCATCCCCAGTGGTGCCAGTGCACTCTCTGCACTCACTGCACTGCATCCCCAGTGGTGCCAGTGCACTCTCTGGACTCACTGCAGTGCATCCCCAGTGGTGCCAGTGCACTCTCTGGACTCACTGCACTGCATCCCCAGTGGTGCCAGTGCACTCTCTGGACTCACTGCAGTGCATCCCCAGTGGTGCCAGTGCACTCTCTGGACTCACAGCACTGCATCCCCAGTGGTGCCAGTGCACTCTCTGGACTCACTGCAGTGCATCCCCAGTGGTGCCAGTGCACTCTCTGGACTCACTGCACTGCATCCCCAGTGGTGCCAGTGCACTCTCTGGAGTCTCTTCAGTGCATCCCCAGTGGTGCCAGTGCACTCTGTGGACTCACTGTTCTGAATCCACAGTGGTGCCAGTGCACTCTCTGGACTCACTGCAGTGCATCCGCAGTGGTGCCAGTGCACTCTCTGGACTCACTGCAGTGCATCCCCAGTGGTGCCAGTGCACTCTATGGACTTCTCACTGCACTGCATCCCCAGTGGTGCCAGTGCACTCTCTGGACTCACTGCACTGCATCCCCAGTGGTGCCAGTGCACTCTCTGTAGTCATTGCGCTGCATCCCCAGTGGTGCCAGTGCACTCTCTGGACTCACTGCACTACATCCCCAGTGGTGCCAGTGCACTCTCTGGAGTCACTGCAGTGCTTCCCCAGTGGTGCCAGTGCACTCTCTGGACTCACTGCACTGCATCCCCAGTGGTGCCGGTGCACTCTCTAGCGTCATTGCAGTGCATCCCCAGTGGTGCCAGTGCACTCTCTGGACTCACTGCAGTGCATCCCCAGTGGTGCCAGTGCACTCTGTGGACTCACTGTATTGCATCCCCAGTGGTGCCAGTGCACTCTCTGGACTCACCGCACTGCATCCCCAGTGGTGCCAGTGCACTCTGTGGACTCACTGCACTGCATCCCCAGTGGTGCCAGTGCACTCTCTGGACTCACCGCACTGCATCCCCAGTGGTGCCAGTGCACTCTCTGGACTTACAGCACTGCATCCCCAGTGGTGCCAGTGCACTCTGTGGACTCACTGCACTGCATACCCTGTGGTGCCAGTGCACTCTCTGGACTCACTGCACTGCATCCCCAGTGGTGCCAGTGCTCTCTCTGGACTCACTGCACTGCATCCCCAGTGGTGCCAGTGCACTCTCTGGACTCACTGCACTGCATCCCCAGTGGTGCCAGTGCACTCTCTGGACTCACTGCTCTGCATCCCCAGTGGTGCCAGTGCACTCTCTGGACTCACTGCAGTGCATCCCCAGTGGTGCCGGTGCACTCTCTAGAGTCACTGCAGTGCATCCCCAGTGGTGCCAGTGCACTCTCTGGAGTCTCTGCAGTGCATCCCCAGTGGTGCCAGTGCACTCTGTGGACTCACTGTACTGCATCCCCAGTGGTGCCAGTGCACTCTCTGGACTCACTGCACATCATACCCAGTGGTGCCAGTGCACTCTCTGGACTCACTGCAGTACATCCCCAATGGTGCCAGTGTACTCTCTGCACTCACTGCAGTGCATCCCCAGTGGTGCCAGTGCACTCTCTGGACTCACTGCAGTGCATCCCCAGTGGTGCCAGTTCACTCTCTGGAGTCACTGCACTGCATCCCCAGTAGTGCCAGTGCACCCTCTGGACTAACTGAACTGCATCCCCAATTGATCCAGTGCACTCTCTGCACTCACTGCACTGCATCCCCAGTGGTGCCAGTGCACTCTCTGGACTCACCGCACTGCATCCCCAGTGGTGCCAGTGCACTCTCTGGACTCACCGCACTGCATCCCCAGTGGTGCCAGTGCACTCTCTGGACTCGCTGCACTGCGTCCCCAGTGGTGCCAGTGCACTCTCTGCACTCACTGCACTGCATCCCCAGTGGTGCCAGTGCACTCTCTGGACTCACTGCACTGCATCCCCAGTGGTGCCAGTGCACTCTCTGGACTCACTGCAGTGCATCCCCAGTGGTGCCAGTGCACTCTCTGGACTCACAGCACTGCATCCCCAGTGGTGCCAGTGCACTCTCTGGACTCACTGCAGTGCATCCCCAGTGGTGCCAGTGCACTCTCTGGACTCACTGCAGTGCATCCCCAGTGGTGCCAGTGCACTCTCTGGAGTCTCTTCAGTGCATCCCCAGTGGTGCCAGTGCACTCTGTGGACTCACTGTAGTGAATCCACAGTGGTGCCAGTGCACTCTCTGGACTCACTGCAGTGCATCCGCAGTGGTGCCAGTGCACTCTCTGGACTCACTGCAGTGCATCCCCAGTGGTGCCAGTGCACTCTATGGACTTCTCACTGCACTGCATCCCCAGTGGTGCCAGTGCACTCTCTGGACTCACTGCACTGCATCCCCAGTGGTGCCAGTGCACTCTCTGTAGTCATTGCGCTGCATCCCCAGTGGTGCCAGTGCACTCTCTGGACTCACTGCACTACATCCCCAGTGGTGCCAGTGCACTCTCTGGAGTCACTGCAGTGCTTCCCCAGTGGTGCCAGTGCACTCTCTGGACTCACTGCACTGCATCCCCAGTGGTGCCGGTGCACTCTCTAGCGTCACTGCAGTGCATCCCCAGTGGTGCCAGTGCACTCTCTGGACTCACTGCAGTGCATCCCCAGTGGTGCCAGTGCACTCTGTGGACTCACTGTACTGCATCCCCTGTGGTGCCAGTGCACTCTCTGGACTTACAGCACTGCATCCCCAGTGGTGCCAGTGCACTCTGTGGACTCACTGCACTGCATACCCTGTGGTGCCAGTGCTCTGTCTGGACTCACTGCACTGCATCCCCAGTGGTGTCAGTGCACTCTCTGGACTCACTGCACTGCATCACCAGTGGTGCCAGTGCACTCTCTGGACTCACTGCTCTGCATCCCCAGTGGTGCCAGTGCACTCTCTGGACTCACTGCAGTGCATCCCCAGTGGTGCCGGTGCACTCTCTAGAGTCACTGCAGTGCATCCCCAGTGGTGCCAGTGCACTCTCTGGAGTCTCTGCAGTGCATCCCCAGTGGTGCCAGTGCACTCTGTGGACTCACTGTACTGCATCCCCAGTGGTGCCAGTGCACTCTCTGGACTCACTGCACTGCATCCCCAGTGGTGCCAGTGCACTCTCTGGACTCACTGCAGTACATCCCCAATGGTGCCAGTGTACTCTCTGCACTCACTGCAGTGCATCCCCAGTGGTGCCAGTGCACTCTCTGGACTCACTGCAGTGCATCCCCAGTGGTGCCAGTTCACTCTCTGGAGTCACTGCACTGCATCCCCAGTAGTGCCAGTGCACCCTCTGGACTAACTGAACTGCATCCCCAATTGATCCAGTGCACTCTCTGGACTCACTGCACTGCATCCACAGTGGTGCCAGTGCACTCTCTGGACTCACTGCAGTGCATCCCCAGTGGTGCCAGTGCACTCTGTGGACTCACCGCACTGCATCTAGAGTGGTGCCAGTGCACTCTCTGGACTCACTGCACTGCATCCCCAGTGGTGCCAGTGCACTCTCTGGACTCACTGCACTGCATCCCCAGTGGTGCCAGTGCACTCTCTGGTCTAACTGAACTGCATCCCCAATTGATCTAGTGCACTCTCTGGACTCACTGCACTGCATCCCCAGTGGTGCCAGTGCACTCTCTGGAGTCACTGCAGTGCATCCACAGTGGCGCCAGTGCACTCTCTGGACTCACCGCACTGCATCCAGAGTGGTGCCAGTGCACTCTCTGGACTCAATGCACTGCATCCCCAGTGGTGCCAGTGCACTCTCTGGACTCACTGTACTGCATCCCCAGTGGTGCCAGTGCACTCTCTGGACTCACTACACTGCATCCCCAGTGGTGCCAGTGCACTCTCTGGACTAACTGAACTGCATCCCCAATTGATCCAGTGCACTCTCTGGACTCACTGCACTGCATCCCCAGTGGTACCAGTGCACTCTCTGGAGTCACTGCAGTGCATGCCCAGTGGTGCCAGTGCACTCTGTGGACTCACTGTACTGCATCCACAGTGGCGCCAGTGCACTCTCTGGACTCACTGCAGTGCATCCCCAGTGGTGCCAATGCACTCTCTGGACTCACTGCACTGCATCCCCAAGGTGCCAGTGCACTCTCTGCACTCACTACACTGCATCCCCAGTGGTGCCAGTGCACTCTCTGGACTCACTGCAGTGCATCCCCAGTGGTGCCAGTGCACTCTCTGGAATCACTGCACTGCATCCCCAGTGGTGCCAGTGCACTATCTGGACTCACTGCACTGCATACCCAGTGCTGACAGTGCACTCTCTGGACTCACTGCAGTGCATCCCCAGTGTTGCCAGTGCACTCTCTAGAGTCACTGCAGAGCATCCCCAGTGGTGCCAGTGCACTCTCTGGAATCACTGCACTGCATCCCCAGTGGTGCCAGTGCACTCTGTGGACTCACTGTACTGCATCCCCAGTGGTGCCAGTGCACTCTCTGGACTCACAGCACTGCATTCCCAGTGGTGCCAGTGCACTCTCTGGACTCACTGCAGTACATCCCCAATGGTGCCAGTGTACTCTCTGGACTCACTGCAGTGCATCCCCAGTGGTGCCAGTGCACTCTCTGGACTCACTGCACTGCATCCCCAGTGGTGCCAGTGCACTCTCTGGACTCACTGCACTGCATCCCCAGTGGTGACAGTGCACTCTCTGCACTCACTGCACTGCATCCCCAGTGGTGCCAGTGCACTCTCTGTAGTCATTGCGCTGCATCCCCAGTGGTACCAGTGCACTCTCTGGACTCACTGCACTGCATCCCCAATTGATCCAGTGCACTCTCTGGAGTCATTTCAGTGCATCCCCAGTGGTGCCAATGCACTCTCTGGACTCACTGCACTGCATCCCCAAGGTGGCAGTGCACTCTCTGCACTCACTACACTGCATCCCCAGTGGTGCCATTGCACTCTCTGGACTCACTGCAGTGCATCCCCAGTGGTGCCAGTGCACTCTCTGGACTCACAGCAGTGCATTCCCAGTGGTGCCAGTGCACTCTCTGGACTCACTGCACTGCATCCCCAGTGGTGCCAGTGCACTCTCTGGACTCACTGCACTGCATCCCCAGTGGTGCCAGTGCTCTCTCTGGACTCACTGCACTGCATCCCCAGTGGTGCCAGTGCACTCCCTGGACTCACTGCACTGCATCCCCAGTGCTGACAGTGCACTCTCTGGACTCACTGCAGTGCATCCCCAGTGGTGCCAGTGCACTCTCTGGACTCACTGCAGTGCATCCCCAGTGGTGCCAGTGCACTCTCTGGACTCACTGCACTGCATTCCCAGTGGTGCCAGTGCACTCTCTGGACTCACTGCAGTGCATCCCCAGTGGTGCCAGTGCACTCTCTGGACTCACTGCACTGCATCCCCAGTGGTGCCAGTGCTCTCTCTGGACTCACTGCACTGCATCCCCAGTGGTGCCAGTGCACTCTCTGGACTCACTGCACTGCATCACCAGTGGTGCCAGTGCACTCTCTGGACTCACTGCTCTGCATCCCCAGTGGTGCCAGTGCACTCTCTGGAGTCACTGCAGTGCTTCTCCAGTGGTGCCAGTGCACTCTCTGGACTCACTGCACTGCATCCCCAGTGGTGCCGGTGCACTCTCTGGAGTCACTGCAGTGCATCCCCAGTGGTGCCAGTGCACTCTCTGGAGTCTCTGCAGTGCATCCGCAGTGGTGCCAGTGCTCTCTCTGGACTCACTGTACTGCATCCCCAGTGGTGCCAGTGCACTCTCTGGACTCACTGCACTGCATCCCCAGTGGTGCCAGTGCACTCTCTGGACTCACTGCAGTACATCCCCAATGGTGCCAGTGTACTCTGTGCACTCACTGCAGTGCATCCCCAGTGGTGCCAGTGCACTCTCTGGACTCACTGCAGTGCATCCCCAGTGGTGCCAGTGCACTCTCTGGAATCACTGCACTGCATCCCCAGTGGTGCCAGTGCACCCTCTGGACTAACTGAACTGCATCCCCAATTGATCCAGTGCACTCTCTGGACTCACTGCACTGCATCCCCAGTGGTGCCAGTGCACTCTCTGGAGTCACTGCAGTGCATCCCCAGTGGTGCCAGTGCACTCTGTGGACTCACCGCACTGCATCCAGAGTGGTGCCAGTGCACTCTCTGGACTCACTGCACTGCATCCCCAGTGGTGCCAGTGCACTCTCTGGACTCACTGCACTGCATCGCCAGTGGTGCCAGTGCACTCTCTGGTCTAACTGAACTGCATCCCCAATTGATCCAGTGCACTCTCTGGACTCACTGCACTGCATCCCAAGTGGTGCCAGTGCACTCTCTGGAGTCACTGCAGTGCATCCACAGTGGCGCCAGTGCACTCTCTGGACTCACCGCACTGCATCCAGAGTGGTGCCAGTGCACTCTCTGGACTCACTGCACTGCATCCCCAGTGGTGCCAGTGCACTCTCTGGACTCACTGCAGTGCATCCCCAGTGTTGCCAGTGCACTCTCTGGACTCACTGCAGTGCATCCCCAGTGGTGCCAGTGCACTCTCTGGACTCACTGCAGTACATCCCCAATGGTGCCAGTGTACTCTCTGCACTCACTGCAGTGCATCCCCAGTGGTGCCAGTGCACTCTCTGGACTCACTGCATTGCATCCCCAGTGGTGCCAGTTCACTCTCTGGAGTCACTGCACTGCATCCCCAGTAGTGCCAGTGCACCCTCTGGACTAACTGAACTGCATCCCCAATTGATCCAGTGCACTCTCTGCACTCACTGCACTGCATCCCCAGTGGTGCCAGTGCACTCTCTGGACTCACCGCACTGCATCCCCAGTGGTGCCAGTGCACTCTCTGGACTCACCGCACTGCATCCCCAGTGGTGCCAGTGCACTCTCTGGACTCGCTGCACTGCATCCCCAGTGGTGCCAGTGCACTCTCTGCACTCACTGCACTGCATCCCCAGTGGTGCCAGTGCACTCTCTGGACTCACTGCAGTGCATCCCCAGTGGTGCCAGTGCACTCTCTGGACTCACTGCACTGCATCCCCAGTGGTGCCAGTGCACTCTCTGGACTCACTGCAGTGCATCCCCAGTGGTGCCAGTGCACTCTCTGGACTCACAGCACTGCATCCCCAGTGGTGCCAGTGCACTCTCTGGACTCACTGCAGTGCATCCCCAGTGGTGCCAGTGCACTCTCTGGACTCACTGCAGTGCATCCCCAGTGGTGCCAGTGCACTCTCTGGAGTCTCTTCAGTGCATCCCCAGTGGTGCCAGTGCACTCTGTGGACTCACTGTACTGAATCCACAGTGGTGCCAGTGCACTCTCTGGACTCACTGCAGTGCATCCGCAGTGGTGCCAGTGCACTCTCTGGACTCACTGCAGTGCATCCCCAGTGGTGCCAGTGCACTCTATGGACTTCTCACTGCACTGCATCCCCAGTGGTGCCAGTGCACTCTCTGGACTCACTGCACTGCATCCCCAGTGGTGCCAGTGCACTCTCTGTAGTCATTGCGCTGCATCCCCAGTGGTGCCAGTGCACTCTCTGGACTCACTGCACTACATCCCCAGTGGTGCCAGTGCACTCTCTGGAGTCTAAGCAGTGCTTCCCCAGTGGTGCCAGTGCACTCTCTGGACTCACTGCACTGCATCCCCAGTGGTGCCGGTGCAGTCTCTAGCGTCACTGCAGTGCATCCCCAGTGGTGCCAGTGCACTCTCTGGACTCACTGCAGTGCATCCCCAGTGGTGCCAGTGCACTCTGTGGACTCACTGTACTGCATCCCCAGTGGTGCCAGTGCACTCTCTGGACTCACCGCACTGCATCCCCAGTGGTGCCAGTGCACTCTGTGGACTCACTGCACTGCATCCCCAGTGGTGCCAGTGCACTCTCTGGACTCACCGCACTGCATCCCCAGTGGTGCCAGTGCACTCTCTGGACTTACAGCACTGCATCCCCAGTGGTGCCAGTGCACTCTGTGGACTCACTGCACTGCATACCCTGTGGTGCCAGTGCACTCTCTGGACTCACTGCACTGCATCCCCAGTGGTGCCAGTGCACTCTCTGGACTCACTGCACTGCATCCCCAGTGGTGCCAGTGCACTCTCTGGACTCACTGCACTGCATCACCAGTGGTGCCAGTGCACTCTCTGGACTCACTGCTCTGCATCCCCAGTGGTGCCAGTGCACTCTCTGGACTCACTGCAGTGCATCCCCAGTGGTGCCGGTGCACTCTCTAGAGTCACTGCAGTGCATCCCCAGTGGTGCCAGTGCACTCTCTGGAGTCTCTGCAGTGCATCCCCAGTGGTGCCAGTGCACTCTCTGGACTCACTGTACTGCATCCCCAGTGGTGCCAGTGCACTCTCTGGACTCACTGCACTGCATCCCCAGTGGTGCCAGTGCACTCTCTGGACTCACTGCAGTACATCCCCAATGGTGCCAGTGTACTCTCTGCACTCACTGCAGTGCATTCCCAGTGGTGCCAGTGCACTCTCTGGACTCACTGCAGTGCATCCCCAGTGGTGCCAGTTCACTCTCTGGAGTCACTGCACTGCATCCCCAGTAGTGCCAGTGCACCCTCTGGACTAACTGAACTGCATCCCCAATTGATCCAGTGCACTCTCTGGACTCACTGCACTGCATCCCCAGTGGTGCCAGTGCACTCTCTGGACTCACTGCAGTGCATCCCCAGTGGTGCCAGTGCACTCTGTGGACTCACCGCACTGCATCTAGAGTGGTGCCAGTGCACTCTCTGGACTCACTGCACTGCATCCCCAGTGGTGCCAGTGCACTCTCTGGACTCACTGCACTGCATCCCCAGTGGTGCCAGTGCACTCTCTGGACTCACTGCAGTGCATCCACAGTGGCGCCAGTGCACTCTCTGGACTCACCGCACTGCATCCAGAGTGGTGCCAGTGCACTCTCTGGACTCACTGCACTGCATCCCCAGTGGTGCCAGTGCACTCTCTGGACTCACTGTACTGCATCCCCAGTGGTGCCAGTGCACTCTCTGGACTCACTGCACTGCATCCCCAGTGGTGCCAGTGCACTCTCTGGACTAACTGAACTGCATCCCCAATTGATCCAGTGCACTCTCTGGACTCACTGCACTGCATCCCCAGTGGTGCCAGTGCACTCTCTGGACTCACTGCACTGCATCCCCAGTGGTGCCAGTGCACTCTCTGTAGTCATTGCGCTGCATCCCCAGTGGTGCCAGTGCACTCTCTGGACTCACTGCACTGCATCCCCAGTGGTGCCAGTGCACTCTCTGGACTCACTGCACTGCATCCCCAAGGTGCCAGTGCACTCTCTGCACTCACTACACTGCATCCCCAGTGGTGCCAGTGCACTCTCTGGACTCACTGCAGTGCATCCCCAGTGGTGCCAGTGCACTCTCTGGACTCACTGCAGTGCATCCCCAGTGGTGCCAGTGCACTATCTGGACTCACTGCACTGCATACCCAGTGCTGACAGTGCACTCTCTGGACTCACTGCAGTGCATCCCCAGTGGTGCCAGTGCACTCTCTAGAGTCACTGCAGAGCATCCCCAGTGGTGCCAGTGCACTCTCTGGAATCACTGCACTGCATCCCCAGTGGTGCCAGTGCACTCTGTGGACTCACTGTACTGCATCCCCAGTGGTGCCAGTGCACTCTCTGGACTCACAGCACTGCATTCCCAGTGGTGCCAGTGCACTCTCTGGACTCACTGCACTGCATCCCCAGTGGAGCCAGTGCACTCTCTGGACTCAATGCATTGCATCCCCAGTGGTGCCAGTGCACTCTCTGGAGTCACTGCAGTGCATCCCCAGTGGTGCCAGTGCACTCTCTGGACTCACTGTACTGCATCCACAGTGGCGCCAGTGCACTCTCTGGACTCACTGCAGTGCATCCCCAGTGGTGCCAGTGCACTCTCTGGACTCACTGCACTGCATCCCCAGTGGTGCCAGTGCACTCTCTGGACTCACTGCACTGCATCCCCAGTGGTGCCAGTGCACTCTCAGCACTCACTGCACTGCATCCCCAGTGGTGCCAGTGCACTCTCTGTAGTCATTGCGCTGCATCCCCAGTGGTACCAGTGCACTCTCTGGACTCACTGCACTGCATCCCCAATTGATCCAGTGCACTCTCTGGAGTCATTTCAGTGCATCCCCAGTGGTGCCAATGCACTCTCTGGACTCACTGCACTGCATCCCCAAGGTGGCAGTGCACTCTCTGCACTCACTACACTGCATCCCCAGTGGTGCCAGTGCACTCTCTGGACTCACAGCAGTGCATTCCCAGTGGTGCCAGTGCACTCTCTGGACTCACTGCACTGCATCCCCAGTGGTGCCAGTGCACTCTCTGGACTCACTGCACTGCATCCCCAGTGGTGCCAGTGCTCTCTCTGGACTCACTGCACTGCATCCCCAGTGGTGCCAGTGCACTCTCTGGACTCACTGCACTGCATCCCCAGTGCTGACAGTGCACTCTCTGGACTCACTGCAGTGCATCCCCAGTGGTGCCAGTGCACTCTCTGGACTCACTGCAGTGCATCCCCAGTGGTGCCAGTGCACTCTCTGCACTCACTGCACTGCATTCCCAGTGGTGCCAGTGCACTCTCTGGACTCACTGCAGTGCATCCCCAGTGGTGCCAGTGCACTCTCTGGACTCACTGCACTGCATCCGCAGTGGTGCCAGTGCTCTCTCCGGACTCACTGCACTGCATCCCCAGTGGTGCCAGTGCACTCTCTGGACTCACTGCACTGCATCCCCAGTGGTGCCAGTGCACTCTCTGGACTCACTGCTCTGCATCCCCAGTGGTGCCAGTGCACTCTCTGGAGTCACTGCAGTGCTTCTCCAGTGGTGCCAGTGCACTCTCTGGACTCACTGCACTGCATCCCCAGTGGTGCCGGTGCACTCTCTGCAGTCACTGCAGTGCATCCCCAGTGGTGCCAGTGCACTCTCTGGAGTCTCTGCAGTGCATCCCCAGTGGTGCCAGTGCTCTCTCTGGACTCACTGTACTGCATCCCCAGTGGTGCCAGTGCACTCTCTGGACTCACTGCACTGCATCCCCAGTGGTGCCACTGCACTCTCTGGACTCACTGCAGTACATCCCCAATGGTGCCAGTGTACTCTGAGCACTCACTGCAGTGCATCCCCAGTGGTGCCAGTGCACTCTCTGGACTCACTGCAGTGCATCCCCAGTGGTGCCAGTGCACTCTCTGGAATCACTGCACTGCATCCCCAGTGGTGCCAGTGCACCCTCTGGACTAACTGAACTGCATCCCCAATTGATCCAGTGCACTCTCTGGACTCACTGCACTGCATCCCCAGTGGTGCCAGTGCACTCTCTGGACTCACTGCAGTGCATCCCCAGTGGTGCCAGTGCACTCTGTGGACTCACCGCACTGCATCCAGAGTGGTGCCAGTGCACTCTCTGGACTCACTGCACTGCATCCCCAGTGGTGCCAGTGCACTCTCTGGACTCACTGCACTGCATCGCCAGTGGTGCCAGTGCACTCTCTGGTCTAACTGAACTGCATCCCCAATTGATCCAGTGCACTCTCTGGACTCACTGCACTGCATCCCAAGTGGTGCCAGTGCACTCTCTGGAGTCACTGCAGTGCATCCACAGTGGCGCCAGTGCACTCTCTGGACTCACCGCACTGCATCCAGAGTGGTGCCAGTGCACTCTCTGGACTCACTGCACTGCATCCCCAGTGGTGCCAGTGCACTCTCTGGACTCACTGCAGTGCATCCCCAGTGGTGCCAGTGCACTCTCTGGACTCACTGCAGTGCATCCCCAGTGGTGCCAGTGCACTCTCTGGACTCACTGCACTGCATCCCCAGTGGTGCCAGTGCACTCTCTGCACTCACTGCAGTGCATCCCCAGTGGTGCCAGTGCACTCTCTGGACTCACAGCACTGCATCCCCAGTGGTGCCAGTGCACTCTCTGGACTCACTGCAGTGCATCCCCAGTGGTGCCAGTGCACTCTCTGGACTCACTGCAGTGCATCCCCAGTGGTGCCAGTGCACTCTCTGGACTCACTGCACTGCATCCCCAGTGGTGCCAGTGCACTCTCTGGAGTCTCTTCAGTGCATCCCCAGTGGTGCCAGTGCACTCTGTGGACTCACTGTACTGCATCCCCAGTGGTGCCAGTGCACTCTCTGGACTCACTGCAGTGCATCCACAGTGGCGCCAGTGCACTCTCTGGACTCACTGCAGTGCATCCCCAGTGGTGCCAGTGCACTCTCTGGACTCACTGCACTGCATCCCCAGTGGTGCCAGTGCACTCTCTGGACTCACTGCAGTGCATCCCCAGTGGTGCCAGTGCACTCTCTGCACTCACTGCACTGCATCCCCAGTGGTGCCAGTGCACTCTCTGTAGTCATTGCGCTGCATCCCCAGTGGTACCAGTGCACTCTCTGGACTCACTGCACTGCATCCCCAATTGATCCAGTGCACTCTCTGGAGTCATTTCAGTGCATCCCCAGTGGTGCCAATGCACTCTCTGGACTCACTGCACTGCATCCCCAAGGTGGCAGTGCACTCTCTGCACTCACTACACTGCATCCCCAGTGGTGCCAGTGCACTCTCTGGACTCACTGCAGTGCATCCCCAGTGGTGCCAGTGCACTCTCTGGACTCACAGCAGTGCATTCCCAGTGGTGCCAGTGCACTCTCTGGACTCACTGCACTGCATCCCCAGTGGTGCCAGTGCACTCTCTGGACTCACTGCACTGCATCCCCAGTGGTGCCAGTGCTCTCTCTGGACTCACTGCACTGCATCCCCAGTGGTGCCAGTGCACTCTCTGGACTCACTGCACTGCATCCCCAGTGCTGACAGTGCACTCTCTGGACTCACTGCACTGCATCCCCAGTGGTGCCAGTGCACTCTCTGGACTCACTGCAGTGCATCCCCAGTGGTGCCAGTGCACTCTCTGGACTCACTGCACTGCATTCCCAGTGGTGCCAGTGCACTCTCTGGACTCACCGCAGTGCATCCCCAGTGGTGCCAGTGCACTCTCTGGACTCACTGCACTGCATCCCCAGTGGTGCCAGTGCTCTCTCTGGACTCACTGCACTGCATCCCCAGTGGTGCCAGTGCACTCTCTGGACTCACTGCACTGCATCACCAGTGGTGCCAGTGCACTCTCTGGACTCACTGCTCTGCATCCCCAGTGGTGCCAGTGCACTCTCTGGAGTCACTGCAGTGCTTCTCCAGTGGTGCCAGTGCACTCTCTGGACTCACTGCACTGCATCCCCAGTGGTGCCGGTGCACTCTCTAGAGTCACTGCAGTGCATCCCCAGTGGTGCCAGTGCACTCTCTGGAGTCTCTGCAGTGCATCCCCAGTGGTGCCAGTGCACTCTCTGGACTCACTGCAGTGCATCCCCAGTGGTGCCAGTGCACTCTCTGGAATCACTGCACTGCATCCCCAGTGGTGCCAGTGCACCCTCTGGACTAACTGAACTGTATCCCCAATTGATCCAGTGCACTCTCTGGACTCACTGCACTGCATCCCCAGTGGTGCCAGTGCACTCTGTGGACTCACCGCACTGCATCCAGAGTGGTGCCAGTGCACTCTCTGGACTCACTGCTCTGCATCCCCAGTGCTGACAGTGCACTCTCTGGACTCACTGCAGTGCATCCCCAGTGGTGCCAGTGCACTCTCTGGTCTAACTGAACTGCATCCCCAATTGATCCAGTGCACTCTCTGGACTCACTGCACTGCATCCCAAGTGGTGCCAGTGCACTCTCTGGAGTCACTGCAGTGCATCCACAGTGGCGCCAGTGCACTCTCTGGACTCACCGCACTGCATCCAGAGTGGTGCCAGTGCACTCTCTGGACTCACTGCAGTGCATCCCCAGTGGTGCCAGTGCACTCTCTGGACTCACTGCAGTGCATCCCCAGTGGTGCCAGTACACTCTCTGGACTCACTGCAGTGCATCCCCAGTGGTGCCAGTGCACTCTCTGGACTCACTGCACTGCATCCCCAGTGGTGCCAGTGCACTCTCTGGACTCACTGCAGTGCATCCCCAGTGGTGCCAGTGCACTCTCTGGACTCACAGCACTGCATCCCCAGTGGTGCCAGTGCACTCTCTGGACTCACTGCAGTGCATCCCCAGTGGTGCCAGTGCACTCTCTGGACTCACTGCAGTGCATCCCCAGTGGTGCCAGTGCACTCTCTGGACTCACTGCACTGCATCCCCAGTGGTGCCAGTGCACTCTCTGGAGTCTCTTCAGTGCATCCCCAGTGGTGCCAGTGCACTCTGTGGACTCACTGTACTGCATCCCCAGTGGTGCCAGTGCACTCTCTGGACTCACTGCAGTGCATCCCCAGTGGTGCCAGTGCACTCTCTGGACTCACTGCAGTGCATCCCCAGTGGTGCCAGTGCACTCTATGGACTTCTCACTGCACTGCATCCCCAGTGGTGCCAGTGCACTCTCTGGACTCACTGCACTGCATCCCCAGTGGTGCCAGTGCACTCTCTGTAGTCATTGCGCTGCATCCCCAGTGGTGCCAGTGCACTCTCTGGACTCACTGCACTACATCCCCAGTGGTGCCAGTGCACTCTCTGGAGTCACTACAGTGCTTCCCCAGTGGTGCCAGTGCACGCTCTGGACTCACTGCACTGCATCCCCAGTGGTGCCGGTGCACTCTCTAGCGTCACTGCAGTGCATCCCCAGTGGTGCCAGTGCACTCTCTGGACTCACTGCAGTGCATCCCCAGTGGTGCCAGTGCACTCTGTGGACTCACTGTACTGCATCCCCAGTGGTGCCAGTGCACTCTCTGGACTCACCGCACTGCATCCCCAGTGGTGCCAGTGCACTCTGTGGACTTACAGCACTGCATTCCCAGTGGTGCCAGTGCACTCTGTGGACTCACTGCACTGCATACCCTGTGGTGCCAGTGCACTCTCTGGACTCACTGCACTGCATCCCCAGTGGTGCCAGTGCACTCTCTGGACTCACTGCACTGCATCCCCAGTGGTGCCAGTGCTCTCTCTGGACTCACTGCACTGCATCCCCAGTGGTGCCAGTGCACTCTCTGGACTCACTGCACTGCATCACCAGTGGTGCCAGTGCACTCTCTGCACTCACTGCTCTGCATCCCCAGTGGTGCCAGTGCACTCTCTGGAGTCACTGCAGTGCTTCCCCAGTGGTGCCAGTGCACTCTCTGGACTCACTGCAGTGCATCCCCAGTGGTGCCGGTGCACTCTCTAGAGTCACTGCAGTGCATCCCCAGTGGTGCCAGTGCACTCTCTGGAGTCTCTGCAGTGCATCCCCAGTGGTGCCAGTGCACTCTGTGGACTCACTGTACTGCATCACCAGTGGTGCCAGTGCACTCTCTGGACTCACTGCACTGCATCCTCAGTGGTGCCAGTGCACTCTCTGGACTCACTGCAGTACATCTCCAATGGTGCCAGTGTACTCTCTGCACTCACTGCAGTGCATCCCCAGTGGTGCCAGTGCACTCTCTGGACTCACTGTACTGCATCCCCAGTGGTGCCAGTGCACTCTCTGGAGTCACTGCAGTGCATCCCCAGTGGTGCCAGTGCACTCTGTGGACTCACCGCACTGCATCCAGAGTGGTGCCAGTGCACTCTCTGGACTCACTGCAGTGCATCCCCAGTGGTGCCAGTGCACTCTCTGGACTCACTGCACTGCATCCCCAGTGGTGCCAGTGCACTCTCTGGACTAACTGAACTGCATCCCCAATTGATCCAGTGCACTCTCTGGAGTCTCTGCAGTGCATCCCCAGTGGTGCCAGTGCACTCTCTGGACTCACTGCAGTGCATCCCCAGTGGTGCCAGTGCACTGTGTGGACTCACCGCACTGCATCCAGAGTGGTGCCAGTGCACTCTCTGGACTCACTGCACTGCATCCCCAGTGGTGCCAGTGCACTCTCTGGACTCACTGCACTGCATCCCCAGTGGTGCCAGTGCACTCTCTGGTCTAACTGAACTGCATCCCCAATTGATCTAGTGCACTCTCTGGACTCACTGCACTGCATACCCAGTGGTGCCAGTGCACTCTCTGGAGTCACTGCAGTGCATCCCCAGTGGTGCCAGTGCACTCTGTGGACTCACCGCACTGCATCCAGAGTGGTGCCAGTGCACTCTCTGGACTCACTGCACTGCATCCCCAGTGGTGCCAGTGCACTCTCTGGACTCACTGCAGTGCATCCCCAGTGGTGCCAGTGCACTCTCTGGTCTAACTGAACTGCATCCCCAATTGATCCAGTGCACTCTCTGGACTCACTGCACTGCATCCCCAGTGGTGCCAGTGCACTCTCTGGAGTCACTGCAGTGCATCCACAGTGGCGCCAGTGCACTCTCTGGACTCACCGCACTGCATCCCCAGTGGTGCCAGTGCACTCTCTGGACTCACTGCACTGCATCCCCAGTGGTGCCAGTGCACTCTCTGGACTCACTGCAGTGCATCCCCAGTGGTGCCAGTGCACTCTCTGGATTCACTGCACTGCATCCCCAGTGGTGCCAGTTCACTCTCTGGACTCACTGTACTGCATCCCCAGTGGTGCCAGTGCACTCTCTGGACTCACTGCACTGCATCCCCAGTGGTGCCAGTGCACTCTCTGTAGTCATTGCGGTGCATTCCCAGTGGTACCAGTGCACTCTCTGGACTCACTGCACTGCATCCCCAGTGGGGCCAGTGCACTCTTTGGAGTCATTTCAGTGCATCCCCAGTTGTGCCAGTGCACTCTGTGGACTCACTGCAGTGCATCCCCAGTGGTGCCAGTGCACTCTCTGGACTCACTGCAGTGCATCCCCAGTGGTGCCAGTGCACTCTCTGGAATCACTGCACTGCATCCCCAGTGGTGCCAGTGCACTATCTGGACTCACTGCACTGCATACCCAGTGCTGACAGTGCACTCTCTGGACTCACTGCAGTGCATCCCCAGTGGTGCCAGTGCACTCTCTAGAGTCACTGCAGAGCATCCCCAGTGGTGCCAGTGCACTCTCTGGAATCACTGCACTGCATCCCCAGTGGTGCCAGTGCACTCTGTGGACTCACTGTACTGCATCCCCAGTGGTGCCAGTGCACTCTCTGGACTCACTGCACTGCATCCCCAGTGGTGCCAGTGCACTCTCTGGACTTACTGAACTGCATCCCCAATTGATCCAGTGCACTCTCTGGACTCACTGCACTGCATCCCCAGTGGTGCCAGTGCACTCTCTGGAGTCACTGCAGTGCATGCCCAGTGGTGCCAGTGCACTCTGTGGTCTCACTGTACTGCATCCACAGTGGCGCCAGTGCACTCTCTGGACTCACCGCACTGCATCCAGAGTGGTGCCAGTGCACTCTCTGGACTCACTGCAGTGCATCCCCAGTGGTGCCAGTGCACTCTCTGGACTCACTGCACTGCATCCCCAGTGGTGCCAGTGCACTCTCTGGAGTCATTGCGGTGCATTCCCAGTGGTACCAGTGCACTCTCTGGACTCACTGCACTGCATCCCCAGTGGGGCCAGTGCACTCTTTGGAGTCATTTCAGTGCATCCCCAGTTGTGCCAGTGCACTCTCTGGACTCACTGCAGTGCATCCCCAGTGGTGCCAGTGCACTCTCTGGACTCACTGCAGTGCATCCCCAGTGGTGCCAATGCACTCTCTGGACTCACTGCACTGCATCCCCAAGGTGCCAGTGCACTCTCTGCACTCACTACACTGCATCCCCAGTGGTGCCAGTGCACTCTCTGGACTCACTGCAGTGCATCCCCAGTGGTGCCAGTGCACTCTCTGGAATCACTGCACTGCATCCCCAGTGGTGCCAGTGCACTCTCTGGACTCACTGCACTGCATACCCAGTGCTGACAGTGCACTCTCTGGACTCACTGCAGTGCATCCCCAGTGGTGCCAGTGCACTCTCTAGAGTCACTGCAGAGCATCCCCAGTGGTGCCAGTGCACTCTCTGGAATCACTGCACTGCATCCCCAGTGGTGCCAGTGCACTCTGTGGACTCACTGTACTGCATCCCCAGTGGTACCAGTGCACTCTCTGGAGTCTCTGCAGTGCATCCCCAGTGGTGCCAGTGCACTCTGTGGACTCACTGTACTGCATCCCCAGTGGTGCCAGTGCACTCTCTGGACTCACAGCACTGCATTCCCAGTGGTGCCAGTGCACTCTCTGGACTCACTGCAGTACATCCCCAATGGTTACAGTGTACTCTCTGCACTCACTGCAGTGCATCCCCAGTGGTGCCAGTGCACTCTCTGGACTCACTGCACTGCATCCCCAGTTGTGCCAGTTCACTCTCTGGAGTGACTGTACTGCATCCCCAGTGGTGCCAGTGCACTCTCTGGACTCACTGCACTGCATCCCCAGTGGAGCCAGTGCACTCTCTGGACTCAATGCACTGCATCCCCAGTGGTGCCAGTGCACTCTCTGGAGTCACTGCAGTGCATCCCCAGTGGTGCCAGTGCACTCTCTGGACTCACTGTACTGCATCCACAGTGGCGCCAGTGCACTCTCTGGACTCACTGCAGTGCATCCCCAGTGGTGCCAGTGCACTCTCTGGACTCACTGCACTGCATCCCCAGTGGTGCCAGTGCACTCTGTGGACTCACTGCACTGCATCCCCATTGGTGCCAGTGCACTCTCTGCACTCACTGCAGTGCATCCCCAGTGGTGCCAGTGCACTCTCTGTAGTCATTGCGCTGCATCCCCAGTGGTACCAGTGCACTCTCTGGACTCACTGCACTGCATCCCCAGTGGGGCCAGTGCACTCTCTGGAGTCATTTCAGTGCATCCCCAGTGGTGCCAATGCACTCTCTGGACTCACTGCACTGCATCCCCAAGGTGCCAGTGCACTCTCTGCACTCACTACACTGCATCCCCAGTGGTGCCAGTGCACTCTCTGGACTCACTGCAGTGCATCCCCAGTGGTGCCAGTGCACTCTCTGGACTCACAGCAGTGCATTCCCAGTGGTGCCAGTGCACTCTCTGGACTCACTGCACTGCATCCCCAGTGGTGCCAGTGCACTATCTGGACTCACTGCACTGCATCCCCAGTGCTGACAGTGCACTCTCTGGACTCACTGCACTGCATCCCCAGTGGTGCCAGTGCA
The DNA here is from genome assembly GCF_964211835.1 of Anser anser. Taxonomy (NCBI): domain Eukaryota; kingdom Metazoa; phylum Chordata; class Aves; order Anseriformes; family Anatidae; genus Anser; species Anser anser. The sequence goes on from NW_028154147.1 coordinate 204,502, forward strand.
CTCTCTGGACTCACTGCAGTGCATCCCCAGTGGTGCCAGTGCACTCTCTGGACTCACTGCAGTGCATCCCCAGTGGTGCCAGTGCACTCTCTGGAGTCATTTCAGTGCATCCCCAGTGGTGCCAGTGCACTCTCTGGACTCACTGCAGTGCATCCCCAGTGGTGCCAGTGCACTCTCTGGACTCACTGCACTGCATCCCCAGTGGTGCCAGTTCACTCTCTGGACTCACTGTACTGCATCCCCAGTGGTGCCAGTGCACTCTCTGGACTCACTGCACTGCATCCCCAGTGGTGCCAGTGCACTCTCTGTAGTCATTGCGGTGCATTCCGAGTGGTACCAGTGCACTCTCTGGACTCACTGCACTGCATCCCCAGTGGGGCCAGTGCACTCTTTGGAGTCATTTCAGTGCATCCCCAGTTGTGCCAGTGCACTCTGTGGACTCACTGCAGTGCATCCCCAGTGGTGCCAGTGCACTCTCTGGACTCACTGCCGTGCATCCCCAGTGGTGCCAGTGGACTCTCTGGAATCACTGCACTGCATCCCCAGTGGTGCCAGTGCACTATCTGGACTCACTGCACTGCATACCCAGTGCTGACAGTGCACTCTCTGGACTCACTGCAGTGCATCCCCAGTGGTGCCAGTGCACTCTCTGGAATCACTGCACTGCATCCCCAGTGGTGCCAGTGCACTCTCTGGAATCACTGCACTGCATCCCCAGTGGTGCCAGTGCACTCTGTGGACTCACTGTACTGCATCACCAGTGGTGCCAGTGCACTCTCTGGACTCACTGCACTGCATCCCCAGTGGTGCCAGTGCACTCTCTGGACTTACTGAACTGCATCCCCAATTGATCCAGTGCACTCTCTGGACTCACTGCACTGCATCCCCAGTGGTGCCAGTGCACTCTCTGGAGTCACTGCAGTGCATGCCCAGTGGTGCCAGTGCACTCTGTGGTCTCACTGTAATGCATCCCCAGTGGTGCCAGTGCACTCTGTGGACTCACCGCACTGCATCCAGAGTGGTGCCAGTGCACTCTCTGGACTCACTGCAGTGCATCCCCAGTGGTGCCAGTGCACTCTCTGGACTCACTGCACTGCATCCCCAGTGGTGCCAGTGCACTCTCTGGAGTCATTGCGGTGCATTCCCAGTGGTACCAGTGCACTCTCTGGACTCACTGCACTGCATCCCCAGTGGGGCCAGTGCACTCTTTGGAGTCATTTCAGTGCATCCCCAGTTGTGCCAGTGCACTCTCTGGACTCACTGCAGTGCATCCCCAGTGGTGCCAGTGCACTCTCTGGACTCACTGCAGTGCATCCCCAGTGGTGCCAATGCACTCTCTGGACTCACTGCACTGCATCCCCAAGGTGCCAGTGCACTCTCTGCACTCACTACACTGCATCCCCAGTGGTGCCAGTGCACTCTCTGGACTCACTGCAGTGCATCCCCAGTGGTGCCAGTGCACTCTCTGGAATCACTGCACTGCATCCCCAGTGGTGCCAGTGCACTATCTGGACTCACTGCACTGCATACCCAGTGCTGACAGTGCACTCTCTGGACTCACTGCAGTGCATCCCCAGTGGTGCCAGTGCACTCTCTAGAGTCACTGCAGAGCATCCCCAGTGGTGCCAGTGCATTCTCTGGAATCACTGCACTGCATCCCCAGTGGTGCCAGTGCACTCTGTGGACTCACTGTACTGCATCCCCAGTGGTGCCAGTGCACTCTCTGGAGTCTCTGCAGTGCATCCCCAGTGGTGCCAGTGCACTCTGTGGACTCACTGTACTGCATCCCCAGTGGTGCCAGTGCACTCTCTGGACTCACAGCACTGCATTCCCAGTGGTGCCAGTGCACTCTCTGGACTCACTGCAGTACATCCCCAATGGTGCCAGTGTACTCTCTGCACTCACTGCAGTGCATCCCCAGTGGTGCCAGTGCACTCTCTGGACTCACTGCACTGCATCCCCAGTTGTGCCAGTTCACTCTCTGGAGTGACTGTACTGCATCCCCAGTGGTGCCAGTGCACTCTCTGGACTCACCGCACTGCATCCCCAGTGGAGCCAGTGCACTCTCTGGACTCAATGCACTGCATCCCCAGTGGTGCCAGTGCACTCTCTGGAGTCACTGCAGTGCATCCCCAGTGGTGCCAGTGCACTCTCTGGACTCACTCTACTGCATCCACAGTGGCGCCAGTGCACTCTCTGGACTCACTGCAGTGCATCCCCAGTGGTGCCAGTGCACTCTCTGGACTCACTGCACTGCATCCCCAGTGGTGCCAGTGCACTCTGTGGACTCACTGCACTGCATCCCCATTGGTGCCAGTGCACTCTCTGCACTCACTGCAGTGCATCCCCAGTGGTGCCAGTGCACTCTCTGTAGTCATTGCGCTGCATCCCCAGTGGTACCAGTGCACTCTCTGGACTCACTGCACTGCATCCCCAGTGGGGCCAGTGCACTCTCTGGAGTCATTTCAGTGCATCCCCAGTGGTGCCAATGCACTCTCTGGACTCACTGCAGTGCATCCCCAAGGTGCCAGTGCACTCTCTGCACTCACTACACTGCATCCCCAGTGGTGCCAGTGCACTCTCTGGACTCACTGCAGTGCATTCCCAGTGGTGCCAGTGCACTCTCTGGACTCACAGCAGTGCATTCCCAGTGGTGCCAGTGCACTCTCTGGACTCACTGCACTGCATCCCCAGTGGTGCCAGTGCACTATCTGGACTCACTGCACTGCATCCCCAGTGCTGACAGTGCACTCTCTGGACTCACTGCACTGCATCCCCAGTGGTGCCAGTGCACTCTCTGGACTCACTGCAGTGCATCCCCAGTGGTGCCAGTGCACTCTGTGGACTCACCGCACTGCATCCCCAGTGGTGCCAGTGCACTCTCTGGACTCACCGCACTGCATCCCCAGTGCTGACAGTGCACTCTCTGGACTCACTGCACTGCATCCCCAGTGGTGCCAGTGCACTCTCTGGACTCACTGCAGTGCATCCCCAGTGGTGCCAGTGCACTCTCTAGAGTCACTGCAGTGCATCCCCAGTGGTGCCAGTGCACTCTCTGGACTCATTGCACTGCATCCCCAGTGGTGCCAGTGTACTCTCTGGACTCACTGCACTGCATCACCAGTGGTGCCAGTTCACTCTCTGGAGTCACTGTACTGCATCCCCAGTGGTGCCAGTGCACTCTCTGGACTCACTGCACTGCATCCCCAGTGGTGCCAGTGCACTCTCTGGACTCACTGCAGTGCATCCCCAGTGGTGCCAGTGCACTCTCTGGACTCACTGCACTGCATCCCCAGTGGTGCCAGTGCACTCTCTGGACTCACTGCAGTGCATCCCCAGTGGTGCCAGTGCACTCTCTGGACTCACTGCAGTGCATCCCCAATGGTGCCAGTGCACTCTCTGGACTCACTGCAGTGCATCCCCAGTGGTGCCAGTGCACTCTCTGGACTCACAGCACTGCATCCCCAGTGGTGCCAGTGCACTCTCTGGACTCACTGCAGTGCATCCCCAGTGGTGCCAGTGCACTCTCTGGAGTCACTGCACTGCATTCCCAGTGGTGCCAGGGCACTCTCTGGAGTCTCTGCAGTGCATCCCCAGTGGTGCCAGTGCACTCTGTGGTCTCACTGTACTGCATCCTCAGTGGTGCCAGTGCACTCTCTGGACTCACAGCACTGCATCCCCAGTGGTGCCATTGCACTCTCTGGACTCACTGCAGTACATCCCCAATGGTGCCAGTGTACTCTCTGCACTCACTGCAGTGCATCCCCAGTGTTGCCAGTGCACTCTCGGGACTCACTGCAGTGCATCCCCAGTGGTGCCAGTGCACTCACTGGACTCACTGCACTGCATCCCCAGTGGTGCCAGTGCACTCTCTGGACTCACTGCACTGCATCCCCAGTGGTGCCAGTGCACTCTCTGGACTAACTGAACTGCATCCCCAATTGATCCAGTGCACTCTCTGGACTCACTGCACTGCATCCCCAGTGGTGCCAGTGCACTCTCTGGAGTCACTGCAGTGCATCCCCAGTGGTGCCAGTGCACTCTCTGGACTCACTGTACTGCATCCACAGTGGTGCCAGTGCACTCTCTGGACTCACTGCACTGCATCCAGAGTGGTGCCAGTGCACTCTCTGGACTCACTGCACTGCATTCCCAGTGGTGCCAGTGCACTCTCTGGACTCACTGCAGTGCATCCCCAGTGGTGCCAGTGCACTCACTGGACTCACTGCACTGCATCCCCAGTGGTGCCAGTGCACTCTCTGGACTCACTGCACTGCATCCCCAGTGGTGCCAGTGCACTCTCTGGACTAACTGAACTGCATCCCCAATTGATCCAGTGCACTCTCTGGACTCACTGCACTGCATCCCCAGTGGTGCCAGTGCACTCTCTGGAGTCACTGCAGTGCATCCCCAGTGGTGCCAGTGCACTCTCTGGACTCACTGTACTGCATCCACAGTGGTGCCAGTGCACTCTCTGGACTCACTGCACTGCATCCAGAGTGGTGCCAGTGCACTCTCTGGACTCACTGCACTGCATTCCCAGTGGTGCCAGTGCACTCTCTGGACTCACTGCAGTGCATCCCCAGTGGTGCCAGTACACTCTCTGGACTCACTGCACTGCATCCCCAGTGGTGCCAGTGCTCTCTCTGGACTCACTGCACTGCATACCCAGTGGTGCCAGTGCACTCTCTGGACTCACTGCACTGCATCCCCAGTGGTGCCAGTGCACTCTCTGGACTCACTGCTCTGCATCTCCAGTGGTGCCAGTGCACTCTCTGGAGTCACTGCAGTGCTTCTCCAGTGGTGCCAGTGCACTCTCTGGACTCACTGCACTGCATCCCCAGTGGTGCCGGTGCACTCTCTAGAGTCACTGCAGTGCATTCCCAGTGGTGCCAGTGCACCCTCTGGAGTCTCTGCAGTGCATCCCCAGTGGTGCCAGTGCTCTCTCTGGACTCACTGTACTGCATCACCAGTGGTGCCAGTGCACTCTCTGGACTCACTGCTCTGCATCCCCAGTGGTGCCAGTGCACTCTCTGGAGTCACTGCAGTGCTTCTCCAGTGGTGCCAGTGCACTCTCTGGACTCACTGCACTGCATCCCCAGTGGTGCCGGTGCACTATCTGGACTCACTGCACTGCATCCCCAGTGGTGCCAGTGCACTATCTGGACTCACTGCACTGCATACCCAGTGCTGACAGTGCACTCTCTGGACTCACTGCAGTGCATCCCCAGTGGTGCCAGTGCACTCTCTAGAGTCACTGCAGAGCATCCCCAGTGGTGCCAGTGCACTCTCTGGAATCACTGCACTGCATCCCCAGTGGTGCCAGTCCACTCTGTGGACTCGCTGTACTGCATCCCCAGTGGTGCCAGTGCACTCTCTGGAGTCTCTGCAGTGCATCCCCAGTGGTGCCAGTGCACTCTGTGGACTCACTGTACTGCATCCCCAGTGCTGCCAGTGCACTCTCTGGACTCACAGCACTGCATCCCCAGTGGTGCCAGTGCACTCTCTGGACTCACTGCACTGCATCCCCAGTGGTGCCAGTGCACTCTCAGGAATCACTGCACTGCATCCCCAGTGGTGCCAGTGCACTCTCTGGACTCACTGCACTGCATCCCCAGTTGTGCCAGTTCACTCTCTGTAGTCATTGCGCTGCATCCCCAGTGGTGCCAGTGCACTCTCTGGACTCACTGCAGTGCATCCCCAGTGGTGCCAGTGCACTCTCTGGACTCACTGCAGTGCATCCCCAGTGGTGCCAGTGCACTCTCTGGACTCACTGCAGTGCATCCCCAGTGGTGCCAGTGCACTCTCTGGACTCACTGCACTGCATCCCCAGTGGTGCCAGTGCACTCTCTGGACTCACTGCAGTGCATCCCCAGTGGTGCCAGTGCACTCTCTGGACTCACTGCAGTGCATCCCCAATGGTGCCAGTGCACTCTCTGGACTCACTGCAGTGCATCCCCAGTGGTGCCAGTGCACTCTCTGGACTCACAGCACTGCATCCCCAGTGGTGCCAGTGCACTCTCTGGACTCACTGCAGTGCATCCCCAGTGGTGCCAGTGCACTCTCTGGAGTCACTGCACTGCATTCCCAGTGGTGCCAGGGCACTCTCTGGAGTCTCTGCAGTGCATCCCCAGTGGTGCCAGTGCACTCTGTGGTCTCACTGTACTGCATCCTCAGTGGTGCCAGTGCACTCTCTGGACTCACAGCACTGCATCCCCAGTGGTGCCATTGCACTCTCTGGACTCACTGCAGTACATCCCCAATGGTGCCAGTGTACTCTCTGCACTCACTGCAGTGCATCCCCAGTGTTGCCAGTGCACTCTCGGGACTCACTGCAGTGCATCCCCAGTGGTGCCAGTGCACTCACTGGACTCACTGCACTGCATCCCCAGTGGTGCCAGTGCACTCTCTGGACTCACTGCACTGCATCCCCAGTGGTGCCAGTGCACTCTCTGGACTAACTGAACTGCATCCCCAATTGATCCAGTGCACTCTCTGGACTCACTGCACTGCATCCCCAGTGGTGCCAGTGCACTCTCTGGAGTCACTGCAGTGCATCCCCAGTGGTGCCAGTGCACTCTCTGGACTCACTGTACTGCATCCACAGTGGTGCCAGTGCACTCTCTGGACTCACTGCACTGCATCCAGAGTGGTGCCAGTGCACTCTCTGGACTCACTGCACTGCATTCCCAGTGGTGCCAGTGCACTCTCTGGACTCACTGCAGTGCATCCCCAGTGGTGCCAGTGCACTCACTGGACTCACTGCACTGCATCCCCAGTGGTGCCAGTGCACTCTCTGGACTCACTGCACTGCATCCCCAGTGGTGCCAGTGCACTCTCTGGACTAACTGAACTGCATCCCCAATTGATCCAGTGCACTCTCTGGACTCACTGCACTGCATCCCCAGTGGTGCCAGTGCACTCTCTGGAGTCACTGCAGTGCATCCCCAGTGGTGCCAGTGCACTCTCTGGACTCACTGTACTGCATCCACAGTGGTGCCAGTGCACTCTCTGGACTCACTGCACTGCATCCAGAGTGGTGCCAGTGCACTCTCTGGACTCACTGCACTGCATTCCCAGTGGTGCCAGTGCACTCTCTGGACTCACTGCAGTGCATCCCCAGTGGTGCCAGTACACTCTCTGGACTCACTGCACTGCATCCCCAGTGGTGCCAGTGCTCTCTCTGGACTCACTGCACTGCATACCCAGTGGTGCCAGTGCACTCTCTGGACTCACTGCACTGCATCACCAGTGGTGCCAGTGCACTCTCTGGACTCACTGCTCTGCATCTCCAGTGGTGCCAGTGCACTCTCTGGAGTCACTGCAGTGCTTCTGCAGTGGTGCCAGTGCACTCTCTGGACTCACTGCACTGCATCCCCAGTGGTGCCGGTGCACTCTCTAGAGTCACTGCAGTGCATTCCCAGTGGTGCCAGTGCACCCTCTGGAGTCTCTGCAGTGCATCCCCAGTGGTGCCAGTGCTCTCTCTGGACTCACTGTACTGCATCACCAGTGGTGCCAGTGCACTCTCTGGACTCACTGCTCTGCATCCCCAGTGGTGCCAGTGCACTCTCTGGAGTCACTGCAGTGCTTCTCCAGTGGTGCCAGTGCACTCTCTGGACTCACTGCACTGCATCCCCAGTGGTGCCGGTGCACTATCTGGACTCACTGCACTGCATCCCCAGTGGTGCCAGTGCACTATCTGGACTCACTGCACTGCATACCCAGTGCTGACAGTGCACTCTCTGGACTCACTGCAGTGCATCCCCAGTGGTGCCAGTGCACTCTCTAGAGTCACTGCAGAGCATCCCCAGTGGTGCCAGTGCACTCTCTGGAATCACTGCACTGCATCCCCAGTGGTGCCAGTCCACTCTGTGGACTCGCTGTACTGCATCCCCAGTGGTGCCAGTGCACTCTCTGGAGTCTCTGCAGTGCATCCCCAGTGGTGCCAGTGCACTCTGTGGACTCACTGTACTGCATCCCCAGTGCTGCCAGTGCACTCTCTGGACTCACAGCACTGCATCCCCAGTGGTGCCAGTGCACTCTCTGGACTCACTGCACTGCATCCCCAGTGGTGCCAGTGCACTCTCAGGAATCACTGCACTGCATCCCCAGTGGTGCCAGTGCACTCTCTGGACTCACTGCACTGCATCCCCAGTTGTGCCAGTTCACTCTCTGTAGTCATTGCGCTGCATCCCCAGTGGTGCCAGTGCACTCTCTGGACTCACTGCACTGCATCCCCAGTGGAGCCAGTGCACTCTCTGGACTCACTGTACTGCATCCACAGTGGCGCCAGTGCACTCTCTGGACTCACTGCAGTGCATCCCCAGTGGTGCCAGTGCACTCTCTGGACTCACTGCAGTGCATCCCCAGTGGTGCCAGTGCACTCTGTGGACTCACTGCACTGCATCCCCAGTGGTGCCAGTGCACTCTCTGCACTCACTGCACTGCATCCCCAGTGGTGCCAGTGCACTCTCTGTAGTCATTGCGCTGCATCCCCAGTGGTACCAGTGCACTCTCTGGACTCACTGCACTGCATCCCCAGTGGGGCCAGTGCACTCTCTGGAGTCATTTCAGTGCATCCCTAGTGGTGCCAATGCACTCTCTGGACTCACTGCACTGCATCCCCAAGGTGCCAGTGCACTCTCTGCACTCACTACACTGCGTCCCCATTGGTGCCAGTGCACTCTCTGGACTCACTGCAGTGCATCCCCAGTGGTGCCAGTGCACTCTCTGGACTCACAGCAGTGCATTCCCAGTGGTGCCAGTGCACTCTCTGGACTCACTGCACTGCATCCCCAGTGGTGCCAGTGCACTCTCTGGACTCACTGCACTGCATCCCCAGTGCTGACAGTGCACTCTCTGGACTCACTGCACTGCATCCCCAGTGGTGCCAGTGCACTCTATGGACTCCCCGCACTGCATCCCCAGTGGTGCCAGTGCACTCTCTGGACTCACTGCACTGCATCCCCAGTGGTGCCAGTGCACTCTCTGGACTAACTGAACTGCATCCCCAGTTGATCCAGTGCACTCTCTGGACTCACCGCGCTGCATCCAGAGTGGTGCCAGTGCACTCTCTGCACTCACTGCAGTGCACCCCCTGTGGTGCCAGTGCACTCTCTGGACTCACTGCACTGCATCACCAGTGGTGCCAGTGCACTCTCTGGAGTCACTGCAGTGCATCCCCAGTGGTGCCAGTGCACTCTGTGGACTCACTGCACTGCATCCCCAGTGGTGCCAGTGCACTCTCTGGACTCACCGCACTGCATCCCCAGTGGTGCCAGTGCACTCTCTGGACTCACTGCACTGCATCCCCAGTGGTGCCAGTGCACTCTCTGGACTCACTGCAGTGCATCCCCAGTGGTGCCAGTGCACTCTCTAGAGTCACTGCAGTGCATCCCCAGTGGTGCCAGTGCACTATCTGGAGTCACTGCACTGCATTCCCAGTGGTGCCAGTGCACTCTCTGGAGTCTCTGCAGTGCATCCCCAGTGGTGCCAGTGCACTCTGTGGTCTCACTGTACTGCATCCTCAGTGGTGCCAGTGCACTCTCTGGACTCACTGCACTGCATCCCCAGTGGTGCCAGTGCACTCTCTGGACTCACTGCAGTGCATCCCCAGTGGTGCCAGTGCACTCTCTGGACTCACTGCACTGCATCCCCAGTGGTGCCAGTGCACTCTCTGGACTCACTGCAGTGCATCCCCAGTGGTGCCAGTGCACTCTCTGCACTCACTGCACTGCATCCCCAGTGGTGCCAGTGCACTCTCTGGACTCACTGCAGTGCATCCCCAGTGGTGCCAGTGCACTCTCTGGACTCACAGCACTGCATCCCCAGTGGTGCCAGTGCACTCTCTGGACTCACTGCAGTGCATCCCCAGTGGTGCCAGTGCACTCTCTGGAGTCACTGCACTGCATTCCCAGTGGTGCCAGTGCACTCTCTGGAGTCTCTGCAGTGCATCCCCAGTGGTGCCAGTGCACTCTGTGGACTCACTGTACTGCATCCCCAGTGGTGCCAGTGCACTCTCTGGAGTCTCTGCAGTGCATCCCCAGTGGTGCCAGTGCACTCTGTGGACTCACTGTACTGCATCCCCAGTGCTGCCAGTGCACTCTCTGGACTCACAGCACTGCATCCCCAGTGGTGCCAGTGCACTCTCTGGACTCACTGCACTGCATCCCCAGTGGTGCCAGTGCACTCTCTGTAGTCATTGCGCTGCATCCCCAGTGGTGCCAGTGCACTCTCTGGACTCACTGCACTGCATCCCCAGTTGTGCCAGTTCACTCTCTGGACTCACTGTACTGCATCCCCAGTGGTGCCAGTGCACTCTCTGGACTCACTGCACTGCATCCCCAGTGGAGCCAGTGCACTCTCTGGACTCAATGCACTGCATCCCCAGTGGTGCCAGTGCACTCTCTGGAGTCACTGCAGTGCATCCCCAGTGGTGCCAGTGCACTCTCTGGACTCACTGTACTGCATCCACAGTGGCGCCAGTGCACTCTCTGGACTCACTGCAGTGCATCCCCAGTGGTGCCAGTGCACTCTCTGGACTCACTGCAGTGCATCCCCAGTGGTGCCAGTGCACTCTGTGGACTCACTGCACTGCATCCCCAGTGGTGCCAGTGCACTCTCTGCACTCACTGCACTGCATCCCCAGTGGTGCCAGTGCACTCTCTGTAGTCTCTGCAGTGCATCCCCAGTGGTGCCAGTGCTCTCTCTGGACTCACTGTACTGCATCCCCAGTGGTGCCAGTGCACTCTCTGGAGTCATTTCAGTGCATCCCCAGTGGTGCCAATGCACTCTCTGGACTCACTGCACTGCATCCCCAAGGTGCCAGTGCACTCTCTGCACTCACTACACTGCGTCCCCATTGGTGCCAGTGCACTCTCTGGACTCACTGCAGTGCATCCCCAGTGGTGCCAGTGCACTCTCTGGACTCACAGCAGTGCATTCCCAGTGGTGCCAGTGCACTCTCTGGACTCACTGCACTGCATCCCCAGTGGTGCCAGTGCACTATCTGGACTCACTGCACTGCATCACCAGTGCTGACAGTGCACTCTCTGGACTCACTGCACGGCATCCCCAGTGGTGCCAGTGCACTCTCTGGACTCACTGCACTGCATCCCCAGTGGTGCCAGTGCACTCTCTGGACTCACTGCACTGCATCCCCAGTGGTGCCAGTGCACTCTCTGGAGTCTCTGCAGTGCATCCCCAGTGGTGCCAGTGCACTCTGTGGACTCACTGAACTGCATCCCCAATTGATCCAGTGCACTCTCTGGACTCACTGCACTGCATCCCCAGTGGTGCCAGTGCACTCTCTGGACTCACTGCAGTGCATCCCCAGTGGTGCCAGTTCACTCTCTGGAGTCACTGTACTGCATCCCCAGTGGTGCCAGTGCACTCTCTGGACTCACTGCAGTGCATCCCCAGTGGTGCCAGTGCACTCTCTGGACTAACTGAACTGCATCCCCAGTTGATCCAGTGCACTCTCTGGACTCACCGCGCTGCATCCAGAGTGGTGCCAGTGCACTCTCTGCACTCACTGCAGTGCACCCCCAGTAGTGCCAGTGCACTCTCTGGACTCACTGCACTGCATCACCAGTGGTGCCAGTGCACTCTCTGGAGTCACTGCAGTGCATCCCCAGTGGTGCCAGTGCACTCTGTGGACTCACTGCACTGCATCCCCAGTGGTGCCAGTGCACTCTCTGGACTCACCGCACTGCATCCCCAGTGGTGCCAGTGCACTCTCTGGACTCACTGCACTGCATCCCCAGTGGTGCCAGTGCACTCTCTGGACTCACTGCAGTGCATCCCCAGTGGTGCCAGTGCACTCTCTAGAGTCACTGCAGTGCATCCCCAGTGGTGCCAGTGCACTCTCTGGAGTCACTGCACTGCATTCCCAGTGGTGCCAGTGCACTCTCTGGAGTCTCTGCAGTGCATCCCCAGTGGTGCCAGTGCACTCTGTGGTCTCACTGTACTGCATCATCAGTGGTGCCAGTGCACTCTCTGGACTCACTGCACTGCATCCCCAGTGGTGCCAGTGTACTCTCTGGACTCACTGCAGTGCATCCCCAGTGGTGCCAGTGCACTCTCTGGACTCACTGCACTGCATCCCCAGTGGTGCCAGTGCACTCTCTGGACTCACTGCAGTGCATCCCCAGTGGTGCCAGTGCACTCTCTGCACTCACTGCACTGCATCCCCAGTGGTGCCAGTGCACTCTCTGGACTCACTGCAGTGCATCCCCAGTGGTGCCAGTGCACTCTCTGGACTCACAGCACTGCATCCCCAGTGGTGCCAGTGCACTCTCTGGACTCACTGCAGTGCATCCCCAGTGGTGCCAGTGCACTCTCTGGAGTCACTGCACTGCATTCCCAGTGGTGCCAGTGCACTCTGTGGTCTCACTGTACTGCATCCCCAGTGGTGCCAGTGCACTCTGTGGTCTCACTGTACTGCATCCTCAGTGGTGCCAGTGCACTCTCTGGACTCACAGCACTGCATCCCCAGTGGTGCCATTGCACTCTCTGGACTCACTGCAGTACATCCCCAATGGTGCCAGTGTACTCTCTGCACTCACTGCAGTGCATCCCCAGTGGTGCCAGTGCACTCTCTGGACTCACTGCAGTGCATCCCCAGTGGTGCCAGTGCACTCACTGGAGTCACTGTACTGCATCCCCAGTGGTGCCAGTGCACTCTCTGGACTCACTGCACTGCATCCCCAGTGATGCCAGTGCACTCTCTGGACTAACTGAACTGCATCCTAAATTGATCCAGTGCACTCTCTGGACTCACTGCACTGCATCCCCAGTGGTGCCAGTGCACTCTCTGGAGTCACTGCAGTGCATCCCCAGTGGTGCCAGTGCACTCTCTGGACTCACTGTACTGCATCCACAGTGGTGCCAGTGCACTCTCTGGACTCACCGCACTGCATCCCCAGTGGTGCCAGTGCACTCTCTGGACTCACTGCAGTGCATCCCCAGTGGTGCCAGTGCACTCTCTGGACTCACTGCAGTGCATCACCAGTGGTGCCAGTGCACTCTCTGGACTCACTGCAGTGCATCCCCAGTGCTGCCAGTGCACTCTATGTAGTCGTTGCGCTGCATCCCCAGTGGTGCCAGTGCACTCTCTGGACTCACTGCACTGCATCCCCAGTGGTGCCAGTGCACTCTCTGGACTCACTGCAGTGCATCCCCAGTGGTGCCAGTGCACTCTGTGGACGCACTGTACTGCATCCCCAGTGGTGCCAGTGCACTCTGTGGACTCACTGCACTGCATCCCCAGTGGTGCCAGTGCACTCTCTGCACTCACTGCACTGCATCCCCAGTGGTGCCAGTGTACTCTCTGGACTCACTGCACTGCATCCCCAGTGGAGCCAGTTCACTCTCTGGACTCACTGCACTGCATCCCCAGTGGTGCCAGTGCACTCTCTGGAGTCTCTGCAGTGCATCCCCAGTGGTGCCAGTGCACTCTGTGGACTCACTGTACTGCATCCCCAGTGGTGCCAGTTCACTCTCTGGACTCACTGCAGTACATCCCCAATGGTGCCAGTGTACTCTCTGCACTCACTGCAGTGCATCCCCAGTGGTGCCAGTGCACTCTCTGGACTCACTGCAGTGCATCCCCAGTGGTGCCAGTGCACTCACTGGAGTCACTGTACTGCATCCCCAGTGGTGCCAGTGCACTCTCTGGACTCACTGCACTGCATCCCCAGTGATGCCAGTGCACTCTCTGGACTAACTGAACTGCATCCTAAATTGATCCAGTGCACTCTCTGGACTCACTGCACTGCATCCCCAGTGGTGCCAGTGCACTCTCTGGAGTCACTGCAGTGCATCCCCAGTGGTGCCAGTGCACTCTCTGGACTCACTGTACTGCATCCACAGTGGTGCCAGTGCACTCTCTGGACTCACCGCACTGCATCCCCAGTGGTGCCAGTGCACTCTCTGGACTCACTGCAGTGCATCCCCAGTGGTGCCAGTGCACTCTCTGGACTCACTGCAGTGCATCACCAGTGGTGCCAGTGCACTCTCTGGACTCACTGCAGTGCATCCCCAGTGCTGCCAGTGCACTCTATGTAGTCGTTGCGCTGCATCCCCAGTGGTGCCAGTGCACTCTCTGGACTCACTGCACTGCATCCCCAGTGGTGCCAGTGCACTCTCTGGAGTCACTGCAGTGCATCCCCAGTGGTGCCAGTGCACTCTCTGGACTCACTGCACTGCATCCCCAGTGGTGCCAGTGCACTCTCTAGAGTCACTGCAGTGCATCCCCAGTGGTGCCAGTGCACTCTCTGGACTCACTGCAGTACATCCCCAGTGGTGCCAGTGCACTCTGTGGACGCACTGTACTGCATCCCCAGTGGTGCCAGTGCACTCTGTGGACTCACTGCACTGCATCCCCAGTGGTGCCAGTGCACTCTCTGCACTCACTGCACTGCATCCCCAGTGGTGCCAGTGTACTCTCTGGACTCACTGCACTGCATCCCCAGTGGAGCCAGTTCACTCTCTGGACTCACTGCACTGCATCCCCAGTGGTGCCAGTGCACTCTCTGGAGTCTCTGCAGTGCATCCCCAGTGGTGCCAGTGCACTCTGTGGACTCACTGTACTGCATCCCCAGTGGTGCCAGTTCACTCTCTGGACTCACTGCAGTACATCCCCAATGGTGCCAGTGTACTCTCTGCACTCACTGCAGTGCATCCCCAGTGGTGCCAGTGCACTCTCTGGACTCACTGCAGTGCATCCCCAGTGGTGCCAGTTCACTCTCTGGAGTCACTGTACTGCATCCCCAGTGGTGCCAGTGCACTCTGTGGACTCACTGCACTGCATCCCCAGTGGTGCCAGTGCACTCTCTGGACTAACTGAACTGCATCCCCAATTGATCCAGTGCACTCTCTGGACTCACTGCACTGCATCCCCAGTGGTGCCAGTGCACTCTCTGGAGTCTCTTCAGTGCATCCCCAGTGGTGCCAGTGCACTCTGTGGACTCACTGTACTGCATCCCCAGTGGTGCCAGTGCACTCTCTGGACTCACTGTACTGCATCCACAGTGGCGCCAGTGCACTCTCTGGACTCACTGCAGTGCATCCCCAGTGGTGCCAGTGCACTCTCTGGACTCACTGCACTGCATCCCCAGTGGTGCCAGTGCACTCTCTGGACTCACTGCACTGCATCCCCAGTGGTGCCAGTGCACTCTCTGCACTCACTGCACTGCATCCCCAGTGGTGCCAGTGCACTCTCTGTAGTCATTGCGCTGCATCCCCAGTGGTACCAGTGCACTCTCTGGACTCACTGCACTGCATCCCCAATTGATCCAGTGCACTCTCTGGAGTCATTTCAGTGCATCCCCAGTGGTGCCAATGCACTCTCTGGACTCACTGCACTGCATCCCCAAGGTGGCAGTGCACTCTCTGCACTCACTACACTGCATCCCCAGTGGTGCCAGTGCACTCTCTGGACTCACTGCAGTGCATCCCCAGTGGTGCCAGTGCACTCTCTGGACTCACAGCAGTGCATTCCCAGTGGTGCCAGTGCACTCTCTGGACTCACTGCACTGCATCCCCAGTGGTGCCAGTGCTCTCTCTGGACTCACTGCACTGCATCCCCAGTGGTGCCAGTGCACTCTCTGGACTCACTGCACTGCATCCCCAGTGCTGACAGTGCACTCTCTGGACTCACTGCACTGCATCCCCAGTGGTGCCAGTGCACTCTCTGGACTCACTGCACTGCATCCCCAGTGGTGCCAGTGCACTCTCTGGACTCACTGCACTGCATTCCCAGTGGTGCCAGTGCACTCTCTGGACTCACTGCAGTGTATCCCCAGTGGTGCCAGTGCACTCTCTGGACTCACTGCACTGCATCCCCAGTGGTGCCAGTGCTCTCTCTGGACTCACTGCACTGCATCCCCAGTGGTGCCAGTGCACTCTCTGGACTCACTGCACTGCATCACCAGTTGTGCCAGTGCACTCTCTGGACTCACTGCTCTGCATCCCCAGTGGTGCCAGTGCACTCTCTGGAGTCACTGCAGTGCTTCTCCAGTGGTGCCAGTGCACTCTCTGGACTCACTGCACTGCATCCCCAGTGGTGCCGGTGCACTCTCTAGAGTCACTGCAGTGCATCCCCAGTGGTGCCAGTGCACTCTCTGGAGTCTCTGCAGTGCATCCCCAGTGGTGCCAGTGCACTCTCTGGACTCACTGCAGTGCATCCCCAGTGGTGCCAGTGCACTCTCTGGAATCACTGCACTGCATCCCCAGTGGTGCCAGTGCACCCTCTGGACTAACTGAACTGTATCCCCAATTGATCCAGTGCACTCTCTGGACTCACTGCACTGCATCCCCAGTGGTGCCAGTGCACTCTCTGGAGTCACTGCAGTGCATCCCCAGTGGTGCCAGTGCACTCTGTGGACTCACCGCACTGCATCCAGAGTGGTGCCAGTGCACTCTCTGGACTCACTGCACTGCATCCCCAGTGGTGCCAGTGCACTCTCTAGAGCCACTGCAGCGCATCCCCAGTGGTGCCAGTGCACTCTCTGGACTCACTGCAGTACATCCCCAGTGGTGCCAGTGCACTCTGTGGACGCACTGTACTGCATCCCCAGTGGTGCCAGTGCACTCTGTGGACTCACTGCACTGCATCCCCAGTGGTGCCAGTGCACTCTCTGCACTCACTGCACTGCATCCCCAGTGGTGCCAGTGTACTCTCTGGACTCACTGCACTGCATCCCCAGTGGAGCCAGTTCACTCTCTGGACTCACTGCACTGCATCCCCAGTGGTGCCAGTGCACTCTCTGGAGTCTCTGCAGTGCATCCCCAGTGGTGCCAGTGCACTCTGTGGACTCACTGTACTGCATCCCCAGTGGTGCCAGTGCACTCTCTGGACTCACTGCACTGCATCCCCAGTGGTGCCAGTTCACTCTCTGGACTCACTGCAGTACATCCCCAATGGTGCCAGTGTACTCTCTGCACTCACTGCAGTGCATCCCCAGTGGTGCCAGTGCACTCTCTGGACTCACTGCAGTGCATCCCCAGTGGTGCCAGTTCACTCTCTGGAGTCACTGTACTGCATCCCCAGTGGTGCCAGTGCACTCTGTGGACTCACTGCACTGCATCCCCAGTGGTGCCAGTGCACTCTCTGGACTAACTGAACTGCATCCCCAATTGATCCAGTGCACTCTCTGGACTCACTGCACTGCATCCCCAGTGGTGCCAGTGCACTCTCTGGAGTCTCTTCAGTGCATCCCCAGTGGTGCCAGTGCACTCTGTGGACTCACTGTACTGCATCCCCAGTGGTGCCAGTGCACTCTCTGGACTCACTGTACTGCATCCACAGTGGCGCCAGTGCACTCTCTGGACTCACTGCAGTGCATCCCCAGTGGTGCCAGTGCACTCTCTGGACTCACTGCACTGCATCCCCAGTGGTGCCAGTGCACTCTCTGGACTCACTGCACTGCATCCCCAGTGGTGCCAGTGCACTCTCTGCACTCACTGCACTGCATCCCCAGTGGTGCCAGTGCACTCTCTGTAGTCATTGCGCTGCATCCCCAGTGGTACCAGTGCACTCTCTGGACTCACTGCACTGCATCCCCAATTGATCCAGTGCACTCTCTGGAGTCATTTCAGTGCATCCCCAGTGGTGCCAATGCACTCTCTGGACTCACTGCACTGCATCCCCAAGGTGGCAGTGCACTCTCTGCACTCACTACACTGCATCCCCAGTGGTGCCAGTGCACTCTCTGGACTCACTGCAGTGCATCCCCAGTGGTGCCAGTGCACTCTCTGGACTCACAGCAGTGCATTCCCAGTGGTGCCAGTGCACTCTCTGGACTCACTGCACTGCATCCCCAGTGGTGCCAGTGCACTCTCTGGACTCACTGCACTGCATCCCCAGTGGTGCCAGTGCTCTCTCTGGACTCACTGCACTGCATCCCCAGTGGTGCCAGTGCACTCTCTGGACTCACTGCACTGCATCCCCAGTGCTGACAGTGCACTCTCTGGACTCACTGCACTGCATCCCCAGTGGTGCCAGTGCACTCTCTGGACTCACTGCAGTGCATCCCCAGTGGTGCCA
This sequence comes from Anser anser, assembly GCF_964211835.1. Taxonomy (NCBI): domain Eukaryota; kingdom Metazoa; phylum Chordata; class Aves; order Anseriformes; family Anatidae; genus Anser; species Anser anser. The sequence goes on from NW_028154147.1 coordinate 222,551, forward strand.
GTGCACTCTCTGGACTCACTGCACTGCATTCCCAGTGGTGCCAGTGCACTCTCTGGACTCACTGCAGTGCATCCCCAGTGGTGCCAGTGCACTCTCTGGACTCACTGCACTGCATCCCCAGTGGTGCCAGTGCTCTCTCTGGACTCACTGCACTGCATCCCCAGTGGTGCCAGTGCACTCTCTGGACTCACTGCACTGCATCACCAGTGGTGCCAGTGCACTCTCTGGACTCACTGCTCTGCATCCCCAGTGGTGCCAGTGCACTCTCTGGAGTCACTGCAGTGCTTCTCCAGTGGTGCCAGTGCACTCTATGGACTCACCGCACTGCATCCAGAGTGGTGCCAGTGCACTCTCTGGACTCACTGCACTGCATCCCCAGTGGTGCCAGTGCACTCTCTGGACTCACTGCAGTGCATCCCCAGTGGTGCCAGTGCACTCTCTGGTCTAACTGAACTGCATCCCCAATTGATCCAGTGCACTCTCTGGACTCACTGCACTGCATCCCAAGTGGTGCCAGTGCACTCTCTGGAGTCACTGCACTGCATCCACAGTGGCGCCAGTGCACTCTCTGGACTCACCGCACTGCATCCAGAGTGGTGCCAGTGCACTCTCTGGACTCACTGCAGTGCATCCCCAGTGGTGCCAGTGCACTCTCTGGACTCACTGCAGTGCATCCCCAGTGGTGCCAGTGCACTCTCTGGACTCACTGCAGTGCATCCCCAGTGGTGCCAGTGCACTCTCTGGACTCACTGCACTGCATCCCCAGTGGTGCCAGTGCACTCTCTGGACTCACTGCAGTGCATCCCCAGTGGTGCCAGTGCACTCTCTGGACTCACAGCACTGCATCCCCAGTGGTGCCAGTGCACTCTCTGGACTCACTGCAGTGCATCCCCAGTGGTGCCAGTGCACTCTCTGGACTCACTGCAGTGCATCCCCAGTGGTGCCAGTGCACTCTCTGGACTCACTGCACTGCATCCCCAGTGGTGCCAGTGCACTCTCTGGAGTCTCTTCAGTGCATCCCCAGTGGTGCCAGTGCACTCTGTGGACTCACTGTACTGCATCCCCAGTGGTGCCAGTGCACTCTCTGGACTCACTGCAGTGCATCCCCAGTGGTGCCAGTGCACTCTCTGGACTCACTGCAGTGCATCCCCAGTGGTGCCAGTGCACTCTATGGACTTCTCACTGCACTGCATCCCCAGTGGTGCCAGTGCACTCTCTGGACTCACTGCACTGCATCCCCAGTGGTGCCAGTGCACTCTCTGTAGTCATTGCGCTGCATCCCCAGTGGTGCCAGTGCACTCTCTGGACTCACTGCACTACATCCCCAGTGGTGCCAGTGCACTCTCTGGAGTCACTACAGTGCTTCCCCAGTGGTGCCAGTGCACGCTCTGGACTCACTGCACTGCATCCCCAGTGGTGCCGGTGCACTCTCTAGCGTCACTGCAGTGCATCCCCAGTGGTGCCAGTGCACTCTCTGGACTCACTGCAGTGCATCCCCAGTGGTGCCAGTGCACTCTGTGGACTCACTGTACTGCATCCCCAGTGGTGCCAGTGCACTCTCTGGACTCACCGCACTGCATCCCCAGTGGTGCCAGTGCACTCTGTGGACTTACAGCACTGCATCCCCAGTGGTGCCAGTGCACTCTGTGGACTCACTGCACTGCATACCCTGTGGTGCCAGTGCACTCTCTGGACTCACTGCACTGCATCCCCAGTGGTGCCAGTGCACTCTCTGGACTCACTGCACTGCATCCCCAGTGGTGCCAGTGCTCTCTCTGGGCTCACTGCACTGCATCCCCAGAGGTGCCAGTGCACTCTCTGGACTCACTGCACTGCATCACCAGTGGTGCCAGTGCACTCTCTGCACTCACTGCTCTGCATCCCCAGTGGTGCCAGTGCACTCTCTGGAGTCACTGCAGTGCTTCCCCAGTGGTGCCAGTGCACTCTCTGGACTCACTGCAGTGCATCCCCAGTGGTGCCGGTGCACTCTCTAGAGTCACTGCAGTGCATCCCCAGTGGTGCCAGTGCACTCTCTGGAGTCTCTGCAGTGCATCCCCAGTGGTGCCAGTGCACTCTGTGGACTCACTGTACTGCATCACCAGTGGTGCCAGTGCACTCTCTGGACTCACTGCACTGCATCCTCAGTGGTGCCAGTGCACTCTCTGGACTCACTGCAGTACATCTCCAATGGTGCCAGTGTACTCTCTGCACTCACTGCAGTGCATCCCCAGTGGTGCCAGTGCACTCTCTGGACTCACTGTACTGCATCCCCAGTGGTGCCAGTGCACTCTCTGGAGTCACTGCAGTGCATCCCCAGTGGTGCCAGTGCACTCTGTGGACTCACCGCACTGCATCCAGAGTGGTGCCAGTGCACTCTCTGGACTCACTGCAGTGCATCCCCAGTGGTGCCAGTGCACTCTCTGGACTCACTGCACTGCATCCCCAGTGGTGCCAGTGCACTCTCTGGACTAACTGAACTGCATCCCCAATTGATCCAGTGCACTCTCTGGACTCACTGCACTGCATCCCCAGTGGTGCCAGTGCACTCTCTGGACTCACTGCAGTGCATCCCCAGTGGTGCCAGTGTACTGTGTGGACTCACCGCACTGCATCCAGAGTGGTGCCAGTGCACTCTCTGGACTCACTGCACTGCATCCCCAGTGGTGCCAGTGCACTCTCTGGACTCACTGCACTGCATCCCCAGTGGTGCCAGTGCACTCTCTGGTCTAACTGAACTGTATCCCCAATTGATCTAGTGCACTCTCTGGACTCACTGCACTGCATACCCAGTGGTGCCAGTGCACTCTCTGGAGTCACTGCAGTGCATCCCCAGTGGTGCCAGTGCACTCTGTGGACTCACCGCACTGCATCCAGAGTGGTGCCAGTGCACTCTCTGGACTCACTGCACTGCATCCCCAGTGGTGCCAGTGCACTCTCTGGACTCACTGCAGTGCATCCCCAGTGGTGCCAGTGCACTCTCTGGTCTAACTGAACTGCATCCCCAATTGATCCAGTGCACTCTCTGGACTCACTGCACTGCATCCCCAGTGGTGCCAGTGCACTCTCTGGAGTCACTGCAGTGCATCCACAGTGGCGCCAGTGCACTCTCTGGACTCACCGCACTGCATCCCCAGTGGTGCCAGTGCACTCTCTGGACTCACTGCACTGCATCCCCAGTGGTGCCAGTGCACTCTCTGGACTCACTGCAGTGCATCCCCAGTGGTGCCAGTGCACTCTCTGGATTCACTGCACTGCATCCCCAGTGGTGCCAGTTCACTCTCTGGACTCACTGTACTGCATCCCCAGTGGTGCCAGTGCACTCTCTGGACTCACTGCACTGCATCCCCAGTGGTGCCAGTGCACTCTCTGTAGTCATTGCGGTGCATTCCCAGTGGTACCAGTGCACTCTCTGGACTCACTGCACTGCATCCCCAGTGGGGCCAGTGCACTCTTTGGAGTCATTTCAGTGCATCCCCAGTTGTGCCAGTGCACTCTGTGGACTCACTGCAGTGCATCCCCAGTGGTGCCAGTGCACTCTCTGGACTCACTGCAGTGCATCCCCAGTGGTGCCAGTGCACTCTCTGGAATCACTGCACTGCATCCCCAGTGGTGCCAGTGCACTATCTGGACTCACTGCACTGCATACCCAGTGCTGACAGTGCACTCTCTGGACTCACTGCAGTGCATCCCCAGTGGTGCCAGTGCACTCTCTAGAGTCACTGCAGAGCATCCCCAGTGGTGCCAGTGCACTCTCTGGAATCACTGCACTGCATCCCCAGTGGTGCCAGTGCACTCTGTGGACTCACTGTACTGCATCCCCAGTGGTGCCAGTGCACTCTCTGGACTCACTGCACTGCATCCCCAGTGGTGCCAGTGCACTCTCTGGACTTACTGAACTGCATCCCCAATTGATCCAGTGCACTCTCTGGACTCACTGCACTGCATCCCCAGTGGTGCCAGTGCACTCTCTGGAGTCACTGCAGTGCATGCCCAGTGGTGCCAGTGCACTCTGTGGTCTCACTGTACTGCATCCACAGTGGCGCCAGTGCACTCTCTGGACTCACCGCACTGCATCCAGAGTGGTGCCAGTGCACTCTCTGGACTCACTGCAGTGCATCCCCAGTGGTGCCAGTGCACTCTCTGGACTCACTGCACTGCATCCCCAGTGGTGCCAGTGCACTCTCTGGAGTCATTGCGGTGCATTCCCAGTGGTACCAGTGCACTCTCTGGACTCACTGCACTGCATCCCCAGTGGGGCCAGTGCACTCTTTGGAGTCATTTCAGTGCATCCCCAGTTGTGCCAGTGCACTCTCTGGACTCACTGCAGTGCATCCCCAGTGGTGCCAGTGCACTCTCTGGACTCACTGCAGTGCATCCCCAGTGGTGCCAATGCACTCTCTGGACTCACTGCACTGCATCCCCAAGGTGCCAGTGCACTCTCTGCACTCACTACACTGCATCCCCAGTGGTGCCAGTGCACTCTCTGGACTCACTGCAGTGCATCCCCAGTGGTGCCAGTGCACTCTCTGGAATCACTGCACTGCATCCCCAGTGGTGCCAGTGCACTATCTGGACTCACTGCACTGCATACCCAGTGCTGACAGTGCACTCTCTGGACTCACTGCAGTGCATCCCCAGTGGTGCCAGTGCACTCTCTAGAGTCACTGCAGAGCATCCCCAGTGGTGCCAGTGCACTCTCTGGAATCACTGCACTGCATCCCCAGTGGTGCCAGTGCACTCTGTGGACTCACTGTACTGCATCCCCAGTGGTACCAGTGCACTCTCTGGAGTCTCTGCAGTGCATCCCCAGTGGTGCCAGTGCACTCTGTGGACTCACTGTACTGCATCCCCAGTGGTGCCAGTGCACTCTCTGGACTCACAGCACTGCATTCCCAGTGGTGCCAGTGCACTCTCTGGACTCACTGCAGTACATCCCCAATGGTGCCAGTGTACTCTCTGCACTCACTGCAGTGCATCCCCAGTGGTGCCAGTGCACTCTCTGGACTCACTGCACTGCATCCCCAGTTGTGCCAGTTCACTCTCTGGAGTGACTGTACTGCATCCCCAGTGGTGCCAGTGCACTCTCTGGACTCACTGCACTGCATCCCCAGTGGAGCCAGTGCACTCTCTGGACTCAATGCACTGCATCCCCAGTGGTGCCAGTGCACTCTCTGGAGTCACTGCAGTGCATCCCCAGTGGTGCCAGTGCACTCTCTGGACTCACTGTACTGCATCCACAGTGGCGCCAGTGCACTCTCTGGACTCACTGCAGTGCATCCCCAGTGGTGCCAGTGCACTCTCTGGACTCACTGCACTGCATCCCCAGTGGTGCCAGTGCACTCTGTGGACTCACTGCACTGCATCCCCATTGGTGCCAGTGCACTCTCTGCACTCACTGCAGTGCATCCCCAGTGGTGCCAGTGCACTCTCTGTAGTCATTGCGCTGCATCCCCAGTGGTACCAGTGCACTCTCTGGACTCACTGCACTGCATCCCCAGTGGGGCCAGTGCACTCTCTGGAGTCATTTCAGTGCATCCCCAGTGGTGCCAATGCACTCTCTGGACTCACTGCACTGCATCCCCAAGGTGCCAGTGCACTCTCTGCACTCACTACACTGCATCCCCAGTGGTGCCAGTGCACTCTCTGGACTCACTGCAGTGCATCCCCAGTGGTGCCAGTGCACTCTCTGGACTCACAGCAGTGCATTCCCAGTGGTGCCAGTGCACTCTCTGGACTCACTGCACTGCATCCCCAGTGGTGCCAGTGCACTATCTGGACTCACTGCACTGCATCCCCAGTGCTGACAGTGCACTCTCTGGACTCACTGCACTGCATCCCCAGTGGTGCCAGTGCACTCTCTGGACTCACTGCAGTGCATCCCCAGTGGTGCCAGTGCACTCTCTGGACTCACTGCAGTGCATCCCCAGTGGTGCCAGTGCACTCTCTGGAGTCATTTCAGTGCATCCCCAGTGGTGCCAGTGCACTCTCTGGACTCACTGCAGTGCATCCCCAGTGGTGCCAGTGCACTCTCTGGACTCACTGCACTGCATCCCCAGTGGTGCCAGTTCACTCTCTGGACTCACTGTACTGCATCCCCAGTGGTGCCAGTGCACTCTCTGGACTCACTGCACTGCATCCCCAGTGGTGCCAGTGCACTCTCTGTAGTCATTGCGGTGCATTCCCAGTGGTACCAGTGCACTCTCTGGACTCACTGCACTGCATCCCCAGTGGGGCCAGTGCACTCTTTGGAGTCATTTCAGTGCATCCCCAGTTGTGCCAGTGCACTCTGTGGACTCACTGCAGTGCATCCCCAGTGGTGCCAGTGCACTCTCTGGACTCACTGCCGTGCATCCCCAGTGGTGCCAGTGGACTCTCTGGAATCACTGCACTGCATCCCCAGTGGTGCCAGTGCACTATCTGGACTCACTGCACTGCATACCCAGTGCTGACAGTGCACTCTCTGGACTCACTGCAGTGCATCCCCAGTGGTGCCAGTGCACTCTCTGGAATCACTGCACTGCATCCCCAGTGGTGCCAGTGCACTCTCTGGAATCACTGCACTGCATCCCCAGTGGTGCCAGTGCAGTCTGTGGACTCACTGTACTGCATCACCAGTGGTGCCAGTGCACTCTCTGGACTCACTGCACTGCATCCCCAATTGATCCAGTGCACTCTCTGGACTCACTGCACTGCATCCCCAGTGGTGCCAGTGCACTCTCTGGAGTCACTGCAGTGCATGCCCAGTGGTGCCAGTGCACTCTGTGGTCTCACTGTAATGCATCCACAGTGGCGCCAGTGCACTCTCTGGACTCACCGCACTGCATCCAGAGTGGTGCCAGTGCACTCTCTGGACTCACTGCAGTGCATCCCCAGTGGTGCCAGTGCACTCTCTGGACTCACTGCACTGCATCCCCAGTGGTGCCAGTGCACTCTCTGGAGTCATTGCGGTGCATTCCCAGTGGTACCAGTGCACTCTCTGGACTCACTGCACTGCATCCCCAGTGGGGCCAGTGCACTCTTTGGAGTCATTTCAGTGCATCCCCAGTTGTGCCAGTGCACTCTCTGGACTCACTGCAGTGCATCCCCAGTGGTGCCAGTGCACTCTCTGGACTCACTGCAGTGCATCCCCAGTGGTGCCAATGCACTCTCTAGACTCACTGCACTGCATCCCCAAGGTGCCAGTGCACTCTCTGCACTCACTACACTGCATCCCCAGTGGTGCCAGTGCACTCTCTGGACTCACTGCAGTGCATCCCCAGTGGTGCCAGTGCACTCTCTGGAATCACTGCACTGCATCCCCAGTGGTGCCAGTGCACTATCTGGACTCACTGCACTGCATACCCAGTGCTGACAGTGCACTCTCTGGACTCACTGCAGTGCATCCCCAGTGGTGCCAGTGCACTCTCTAGAGTCACTGCAGAGCATCCCCAGTGGTGCCAGTGCATTCTCTGGAATCACTGCACTGCATCCCCAGTGGTGCCAGTGCACTCTGTGGACTCACTGTACTGCATCCCCAGTGGTGCCAGTGCACTCTCTGGAGTCTCTGCAGTGCATCCCCAGTGGTGCCAGTGCACTCTGTGGACTCACTGTACTGCATCCCCAGTGGTGCCAGTGCACTCTCTGGACTCACAGCACTGCATTCCCAGTGGTGCCAGTGCACTCTCTGGACTCACTGCAGTACATCCCCAATGGTGCCAGTGTACTCTCTGCACTCACTGCAGTGCATCCCCAGTGGTGCCAGTGCACTCTCTGGACTCACTGCACTGCATCCCCAGTTGTGCCAGTTCACTCTCTGGAGTGACTGTACTGCATCCCCAGTGGTGCCAGTGCACTCTCTGGACTCACCGCACTGCATCCCCAGTGGAGCCAGTGCACTCTCTGGACTCAATGCACTGCATCCCCAGTGGTGCCAGTGCACTCTCTGGACTCACTGCAGTGCATCCCCAGTGGTGCCAGTGCACTCTCTGGACTCACTCTACTGCATCCACAGTGGCGCCAGTGCACTCTCTGGACTCACTGCAGTGCATCCCCAGTGGTGCCAGTGCACTCTCTGGACTCACTGCACTGCATCCCCAGTGGTGCCAGTGCACTCTGTGGACTCACTGCACTGCATCCCCATTGGTGCCAGTGCACTCTCTGCACTCACTGCAGTGCATCCCCAGTGGTGCCAGTGCACTCTCTGTAGTCATTGCGCTGCATCCCCAGTGGTACCAGTGCACTCTCTGGACTCACTGCACTGCATCCCCAGTGGGGCCAGTGCACTCTCTGGAGTCATTTCAGTGCATCCCCAGTGGTGCCAATGCACTCTCTGGACTCACTGCACTGCATCCCCAAGGTGCCAGTGCACTCTCTGCACTCACTACACTGCATCCCCAGTGGTGCCAGTGCACTCTCTGGACTCACTGCAGTGCATCCCCAGTGGTGCCAGTGCACTCTCTGGACTCACAGCAGTGCATTCCCAGTGGTGCCAGTGCACTCTCTGGACTCACTGCACTGCATCCCCAGTGGTGCCAGTGCACTATCTGGACTCACTGCACTGCATCCCCAGTGGTGCCAGTGCACTCTCTGGACTCACTGCAGTGCATCCCCAGTGGTGCCAGTGCACTCTGTGGACTCACCGCACTGCATCCCCAGTGGTGCCAGTGCACTCTCTGGACTCACCGCACTGCATCCCCAGTGGTGCCAGTGCACTCTCTGGACTCACTGCACTGCATCCCCAGTGGTGCCAGTGCACTCTCTGGACTCACTGCAGTGCATCCCCAGTGGTGCCAGTGCACTCTCTAGAGTCACTGCAGTGCATCCCCAGTGGTGCCAGTGCACTCTCTGGACTCACTGCACTGCATCCCCAGTGGTGCCAGTGTACTCTCTGGACTCACTGCACTGCATCACCAGTGGTGCCAGTTCACTCTCTGGAGTCACTGTACTGCATCCCCAGTGGTGCCAGTGCACTCTCTGGACTCACTGCACTGCATCCCCAGTGGTGCCAGTGCACTCTCTGGACTCACTGCAGTGCATCCCCAGTGGTGCCAGTGCACTCTCTGGACTCACTGCACTGCATCCCCAGTGGTGCCAGTGCACTCTCTGGACTCACTGCAGTGCATCCCCAGTGGTGCCAGTGCACTCTCTGCACTCACTGCACTGCATCCCCAGTGGTGCCAGTGCACTCTCTGGACTCACTGCAGTGCATCCCCAGTGGTGCCAGTGCACTCTCTGGACTCACAGCACTGCATCCCCAGTGGTGCCAGTGCACTCTCTGGACTCACTGCAGTGCATCCCCAGTGGTGCCAGTGCACTCTCTGGAGTCACTGCACTGCATTCCCAGTGGTGCCAGTGCACTCTCTGGAGTCTCTGCAGTGCATCCCCAGTGGTGCCAGTGCACTCTGTGGTCTCACTGTACTGCATCCTCAGTGGTGCCAGTGCACTCTCTGGACTCACAGCACTGCATCCCCAGTGGTGCCATTGCACTCTCTGGACTCACTGCAGTACATCCCCAATGGTGCCAGTGTACTCTCTGCACTCACTGCAGTGCATCCCCAGTGTTGCCAGTGCACTCTCGGGACTCACTGCAGTGCATCCCCAGTGGTGCCAGTGCACTCACTGGACTCACTGCACTGCATCCCCAGTGGTGCCAGTGCACTCTCTGGACTCACTGCACTGCATCCCCAGTGGTGCCAGTGCACTCTCTGGACTAACTGAACTGCATCCCCAATTGATCCAGTGCACTCTCTGGACTCACTGCACTGCATCCCCAGTGGTGCCAGTGCACTCTCTGGAGTCACTGCAGTGCATCCCCAGTGGTGCCAGTGCACTCTCTGGACTCACTGTACTGCATCCACAGTGGTGCCAGTGCACTCTCTGGACTCACTGCACTGCATCCAGAGTGGTGCCAGTGCACTCTCTGGACTCACTGCACTGCATTCCCAGTGGTGCCAGTGCACTCTCTGGACTCACTGCAGTGCATCCCCAGTGGTGCCAGTGCACTCACTGGACTCACTGCACTGCATCCCCAGTGGTGCCAGTGCACTCTCTGGACTCACTGCACTGCATCCCCAGTGGTGCCAGTGCACTCTCTGGACTAACTGAACTGCATCCCCAATTGATCCAGTGCACTCTCTGGACTCACTGCACTGCATCCCCAGTGGTGCCAGTGCACTCTCTGGAGTCACTGCAGTGCATCCCCAGTGGTGCCAGTGCACTCTCTGGACTCACTGTACTGCATCCACAGTGGTGCCAGTGCACTCTCTGGACTCACTGCACTGCATCCAGAGTGGTGCCAGTGCACTCTCTGGACTCACTGCACTGCATTCCCAGTGGTGCCAGTGCACTCTCTGGACTCACTGCAGTGCATCCCCAGTGGTGCCAGTACACTCTCTGGACTCACTGCACTGCATCCCCAGTGGTGCCAGTGCTCTCTCTGGACTCACTGCACTGCATACCCAGTGGTGCCAGTGCACTCTCTGGACTCACTGCACTGCATCACCAGTGGTGCCAGTGCACTCTCTGGACTCACTGCTCTGCATCTCCAGTGGTGCCAGTGCACTCTCTGGAGTCACTGCAGTGCTTCTCCAGTGGTGCCAGTGCACTCTCTGGACTCACTGCACTGCATCCCCAGTGGTGCCGGTGCACTCTCTAGAGTCACTGCAGTGCATTCCCAGTGGTGCCAGTGCACCCTCTGGAGTCTCTGCAGTGCATCCCCAGTGGTGCCAGTGCTCTCTCTGGACTCACTGTACTGCATCACCAGTGGTGCCAGTGCACTCTCTAGAGTCACTGCAGAGCATCCCCAGTGGTGCCAGTGCATTCTCTGGAATCACTGCACTGCATCCCCAGTGGTGCCAGTGCACTCTGTGGACTCACTGTACTGCATCCCCAGTGGTGCCAGTGCACTCTCTGGAGTCTCTGCAGTGCATCCCCAGTGGTGCCAGTGCACTCTGTGGACTCACTGTACTGCATCCCCAGTGGTGCCAGTGCACTCTCTGGACTCACAGCACTGCATTCCCAGTGGTGCCAGTGCACTCTCTGGACTCACTGCAGTACATCCCCAATGGTGCCAGTGTACTCTCTGCACTCACTGCAGTGCATCCCCAGTGGTGCCAGTGCACTCTCTGGACTCACTGCACTGCATCCCCAGTTGTGCCAGTTCACTCTCTGGAGTGACTGTACTGCATCCCCAGTGGTGCCAGTGCACTCTCTGGACTCACCGCACTGCATCCCCAGTGGAGCCAGTGCACTCTCTGGACTCAATGCACTGCATCCCCAGTGGTGCCAGTGCACTCTCTGGACTCACTGCAGTGCATCCCCAGTGGTGCCAGTGCACTCTCTGGACTCACTCTACTGCATCCACAGTGGCGCCAGTGCACTCTCTGGACTCACTGCAGTGCATCCCCAGTGGTGCCAGTGCACTCTCTGGACTCACTGCACTGCATCCCCAGTGGTGCCAGTGCACTCTGTGGACTCACTGCACTGCATCCCCATTGGTGCCAGTGCACTCTCTGCACTCACTGCAGTGCATCCCCAGTGGTGCCAGTGCACTCTCTGTAGTCATTGCGCTGCATCCCCAGTGGTACCAGTGCACTCTCTGGACTCACTGCACTGCATCCCCAGTGGGGCCAGTGCACTCTCTGGAGTCATTTCAGTGCATCCCCAGTGGTGCCAATGCACTCTCTGGACTCACTGCAGTGCATCCCCAAGGTGCCAGTGCACTCTCTGCACTCACTACACTGCATCCCCAGTGGTGCCAGTGCACTCTCTGGACTCACTGCAGTGCATCCCCAGTGGTGCCAGTGCACTCTCTGGACTCACAGCAGTGCATTCCCAGTGGTGCCAGTGCACTCTCTGGACTCACTGCACTGCATCCCCAGTGGTGCCAGTGCACTATCTGGACTCACTGCACTGCATCCCCAGTGGTGCCAGTGCACTCTCTGGACTCACTGCAGTGCATCCCCAGTGGTGCCAGTGCACTCTGTGGACTCACCGCACTGCATCCCCAGTGGTGCCAGTGCACTCTCTGGACTCACCGCACTGCATCCCCAGTGGTGCCAGTGCACTCTCTGGACTCACTGCACTGCATCCCCAGTGGTGCCAGTGCACTCTCTGGACTCACTGCAGTGCATCCCCAGTGGTGCCAGTGCACTCTCTAGAGTCACTGCAGTGCATCCCCAGTGGTGCCAGTGCACTCTCTGGACTCACTGCACTGCATCCCCAGTGGTGCCAGTGTACTCTCTGGACTCACTGCACTGCATCACCAGTGGTGCCAGTTCACTCTCTGGAGTCACTGTACTGCATCCCCAGTGGTGCCAGTGCACTCTCTGGACTCACTGCACTGCATCCCCAGTGGTGCCAGTGCACTCTCTGGACTCACTGCAGTGCATCCCCAGTGGTGCCAGTGCACTCTCTGGACTCACTGCACTGCATCCCCAGTGGTGCCAGTGCACTCTCTGGACTCACTGCAGTGCATCCCCAGTGGTGCCAGTGCACTCTCTGCACTCACTGCACTGCATCCCCAGTGGTGCCAGTGCACTCTCTGGACTCACTGCAGTGCATCCCCAGTGGTGCCAGTGCACTCTCTGGACTCACAGCACTGCATCCCCAGTGGTGCCAGTGCACTCTCTGGACTCACTGCAGTGCATCCCCAGTGGTGCCAGTGCACTCTCTGGAGTCACTGCACTGCATTCCCAGTGGTGCCAGTGCACTCTCTGGAGTCTCTGCAGTGCATCCCCAGTGGTGCCAGTGCACTCTGTGGTCTCACTGTACTGCATCCTCAGTGGTGCCAGTGCACTCTCTGGACTCACAGCACTGCATCCCCAGTGGTGCCATTGCACTCTCTGGACTCACTGCAGTACATCCCCAATGGTGCCAGTGTACTCTCTGCACTCACTGCAGTGCATCCCCAGTGTTGCCAGTGCACTCTCGGGACTCACTGCAGTGCATCCCCAGTGGTGCCAGTGCACTCACTGGACTCACTGCACTGCATCCCCAGTGGTGCCAGTGCACTCTCTGGACTCACTGCACTGCATCCCCAGTGGTGCCAGTGCACTCTCTGGACTAACTGAACTGCATCCCCAATTGATCCAGTGCACTCTCTGGACTCACTGCACTGCATCCCCAGTGGTGCCAGTGCACTCTCTGGAGTCACTGCAGTGCATCCCCAGTGGTGCCAGTGCACTCTCTGGACTCACTGTACTGCATCCACAGTGGTGCCAGTGCACTCTCTGGACTCACTGCACTGCATCCAGAGTGGTGCCAGTGCACTCTCTGGACTCACTGCACTGCATTCCCAGTGGTGCCAGTGCACTCTCTGGACTCACTGCAGTGCATCCCCAGTGGTGCCAGTGCACTCACTGGACTCACTGCACTGCATCCCCAGTGGTGCCAGTGCACTCTCTGGACTCACTGCACTGCATCCCCAGTGGTGCCAGTGCACTCTCTGGACTAACTGAACTGCATCCCCAATTGATCCAGTGCACTCTCTGGACTCACTGCACTGCATCCCCAGTGGTGCCAGTGCACTCTCTGGAGTCACTGCAGTGCATCCCCAGTGGTGCCAGTGCACTCTCTGGACTCACTGTACTGCATCCACAGTGGTGCCAGTGCACTCTCTGGACTCACTGCACTGCATCCAGAGTGGTGCCAGTGCACTCTCTGGACTCACTGCACTGCATTCCCAGTGGTGCCAGTGCACTCTCTGGACTCACTGCAGTGCATCCCCAGTGGTGCCAGTACACTCTCTGGACTCACTGCACTGCATCCCCAGTGGTGCCAGTGCTCTCTCTGGACTCACTGCACTGCATACCCAGTGGTGCCAGTGCACTCTCTGGACTCACTGCACTGCATCACCAGTGGTGCCAGTGCACTCTCTGGACTCACTGCTCTGCATCTCCAGTGGTGCCAGTGCACTCTCTGGAGTCACTGCAGTGCTTCTCCAGTGGTGCCAGTGCACTCTCTGGACTCACTGCACTGCATCCCCAGTGGTGCCGGTGCACTCTCTAGAGTCACTGCAGTGCATTCCCAGTGGTGCCAGTGCACCCTCTGGAGTCTCTGCAGTGCATCCCCAGTGGTGCCAGTGCTCTCTCTGGACTCACTGTACTGCATCACCAGTGGTGCCAGTGCACTCTCTGGACTCACTGCTCTGCATCCCCAGTGGTGCCAGTGCACTCACTGGACTCACTGCAGTGCTTCTCCAGTGGTGCCAGTGCACTCTCTGGACTCACTGCACTGCATCCCCAGTGGTGCCGGTGCACTATCTGGACTCACTGCACTGCATCCCCAGTGGTGCCAGTGCACTATCTGGACTCACTGCACTGCATACCCAGTGCTGACAGTGCACTCTCTGGACTCACTGCAGTGCATCCCCAGTGGTGCCAGTGCACTCTCTAGAGTCACTGCAGAGCATCCCCAGTGGTGCCAGTGCACTCTCTGGAATCACTGCACTGCATCCCCAGTGGTGCCAGTCCACTCTGTGGACTCGCTGTACTGCATCCCCAGTGGTGCCAGTGCACTCTCTGGAGTCTCTGCAGTGCATCCCCAGTGGTGCCAGTGCACTCTGTGGACTCACTGTACTGCATCCCCAGTGCTGCCAGTGCACTCTCTGGACTCACAGCACTGCATCCCCAGTGGTGCCAGTGCACTCTCTGGACTCACTGCACTGCATCCCCAGTGGTGCCAGTGCACTCTCAGGAATCACTGCACTGCATCCCCAGTGGTGCCAGTGCACTCTCTGGACTCACTGCACTGCATCCCCAGTTGTGCCAGTTCACTCTCTGTAGTCATTGCGCTGCATCCCCAGTGGTGCCAGTGCACTCTCTGGACTCACTGCACTGCATCCCCAGTGGAGCCAGTGCACTCTCTGGACTCAATGCACTGCATCCCCAGTGGTGCCAGTGCACTCTCTGGAGTCACTGCAGTGCATCCCCAGTGGTGCCAGTGCACTCTCTGGACTCACTGTACTGCATCCACAGTGGCGCCAGTGCACTCTCTGGACTCACTGCAGTGCATCCCCAGTGGTGCCAGTGCACTCTCTGGACTCACTGCAGTGCATCCCCAGTGGTGCCAGTGCACTCTGTGGACTCACTGCACTGCATCCCCAGTGGTGCCAGTGCACTCTCTGCACTCACTGCACTGCATCCCCAGTGGTGCCAGTGCACTCTCTGTAGTCATTGCGCTGCATCCCCAGTGGTACCAGTGCACTCTCTGGACTCACTGCACTGCATCCCCAGTGGGGCCAGTGCACTCTCTGGAGTCATTTCAGTGCATCCCCAGTGGTGCCAATGCACTCTCTGGACTCACTGCACTGCATACCCAAGATGCCAGTGCACTCTCTGCACTCACTACACTGCGTCCCCATTGGTGCCAGTGCACTCTCTGGACTCACTGCAGTGCATCCCCAGTGGTGCCAGTGCACTCTCTGGACTCACAGCAGTGCATTCCCAGTGGTGCCAGTGCACTCTCTGGACTCACTGCACTGCATCCCCAGTGGTGCCAGTGCACTATCTGGACTCACTGCACTGCATCCCCAGTGCTGACAGTGCACTCTCTGGACTCACTGCACTGCATCCCCAGTGGTGCCAGTGCACTCTATGGACTCCCCGCACTGCATCCCCAGTGGTGCCAGTGCACTCTCTGGACTCACTGCACTGCATCCCCAGTGGTGCCAGTGCACTCTCTGGACTAACTGAACTGCATCCCCAGTTGATCCAGTGCACTCTCTGGACTCACCGCGCTGCATCCAGAGTGGTGCCAGTGCACTCTCTGCACTCACTGCAGTGCACCCCCTGTGGTGCCAGTGCACTCTCTGGACTCACTGCACTGCATCACCAGTGGTGCCAGTGCACTCTCTGGAGTCACTGCAGTGCATCCCCAGTGGTGCCAGTGCACTCTGTGGACTCACTGCACTGCATCCCCAGTGGTGCCAGTGCACTCTCTGGACTCACCGCACTGCATCCCCAGTGGTGCCAGTGCACTCTCTGGACTCACTGCACTGCATCCCCAGTGGTGCCAGTGCACTCTCTGGACTCACTGCAGTGCATCCCCAGTGGTGCCAGTGCACTCTCTAGAGTCACTGCAGTGCATCCCCAGTGGTGCCAGTGCACTATCTGGAGTCACTGCACTGCATTCCCAGTGGTGCCAGTGCACTCTCTGGAGTCTCTGCAGTGCATCCCCAGTGGTGCCAGTGCACTCTGTGGTCTCACTGTACTGCATCCTCAGTGGTGCCAGTGCACTCTCTGGACTCACTGCACTGCATCCCCAGTGGTGCCAGTGCACTCTCTGGACTCACTGCAGTGCATCCCCAGTGGTGCCAGTGCACTCTCTGGACTCACTGCACTGCATCCCCAGTGGTGCCAGTGCACTCTCTGGACTCACTGCAGTGCATCCCCAGTGGTGCCAGTGCACTCTCTGCACTCACTGCACTGCATCCCCAGTGGTGCCAGTGCACTCTCTGGACTCACTGCAGTGCATCCCCAGTGGTGCCAGTGCACTCTCTGGACTCACAGCACTGCATCCCCAGTGGTGCCAGTGCACTCTCTGGACTCACTGCAGTGCATCCCCAGTGGTGCCAGTGCACTCTCTGGAGTCACTGCACTGCATTCCCAGTGGTGCCAGTGCACTCTCTGGAGTCTCTGCAGTGCATCCCCAGTGGTGCCAGTGCACTCTGTGGACTCACTGTACTGCA
The DNA here is from genome assembly GCF_964211835.1 of Anser anser. Lineage (NCBI taxonomy): Eukaryota > Metazoa > Chordata > Aves > Anseriformes > Anatidae > Anser > Anser anser. The sequence goes on from NW_028154147.1 coordinate 239,217, forward strand.
TCCCCAGTGGTGCCAGTGCACTCTCTGGAGTCTCTGCAGTGCATCCCCAGTGGTGCCAGTGCACTCTGTGGACTCACTGTACTGCATCCCCAGTGCTGCCAGTGCACTCTCTGGACTCACAGCACTGCATCCCCAGTGGTGCCAGTGCACTCTCTGGACTCACTGCACTGCATCCCCAGTGGTGCCAGTGCACTCTCAGGAATCACTGCACTGCATCCCCAGTGGTGCCAGTGCACTCTCTGGACTCACTGCACTGCATCCCCAGTTGTGCCAGTTCACTCTCTGGACTCACTGTACTGCATCCCCAGTGGTGCCAGTGCACTCTCTGGACTCACTGCACTGCATCCCCAGTGGAGCCAGTGCACTCTCTGGACTCAATGCACTGCATCCCCAGTGGTGCCAGTGCACTCTCTGGAGTCACTGCAGTGCATCCCCAGTGGTGCCAGTGCACTCTCTGGACTCACTGTACTGCATCCACAGTGGCGCCAGTGCACTCTCTGGACTCACTGCAGTGCATCCCCAGTGGTGCCAGTGCACTCTCTGGACTCACTGCAGTGCATCCCCAGTGGTGCCAGTGCACTCTGTGGACTCACTGCACTGCATCCCCAGTGGTGCCAGTGCACTCTCTGCACTCACTGCACTGCATCCCCAGTGGTGCCAGTGCACTCTCTGGAGTCTCTGCAGTGCATCCCCAGTGGTGCCAGTGCTCTCTCTGGACTCACTGTACTGCATCCCCAGTGGTGCCAGTGCACTCTCTGGAGTCATTTCAGTGCATCCCCAGTGGTGCCAATGCACTCTCTGGACTCACTGCACTGCATCCCCAAGGTGCCAGTGCACTCTCTGCACTCACTACACTGCGTCCCCATTCGTGCCAGTGCACTCTCTGGACTCACTGCAGTGCATCCCCAGTGGTGCCAGTGCACTCTCTGGACTCACAGCAGTGCATTCCCAGTGGTGCCAGTGCACTCTCTGGACTCACTGCACTGCATCCCCAGTGGTGCCAGTGCACTATCTGGACTCACTGCACTGCATCACCAGTGCTGACAGTGCACTCTCTGGACTCACTGCACTGCATCCCCAGTGGTGCCAGTGCACTCTCTGGACTCACTGCACTGCATCCCCAGTGGTGCCACTGCACTCTCTGGAGTCTCTGCAGTGCATCCCCAGTGGTGCCAGTGCACTCTGTGGACTCACTGAACTGCATCCCCAATTGATCCAGTGCACTCTCTGGACTCACTGCACTGCATCCCCAGTGGTGCCAGTGCACTCTCTGCACTCACTGCTCTGCATCCCCAGTGGTGCCAGTGCACTCTCTGGAGTCACTGCAGTGCTTCCCCAGTGGTGCCAGTGCACTCTCTGGACTCACTGCAGTGCATCCCCAGTGGTGCCGGTGCACTCTCTAGAGTCACTGCAGTGCATCCCCAGTGGTGCCAGTGCACTCTCTGGAGTCTCTGCAGTGCATCCCCAGTGGTGCCAGTGCACTCTGTGGACTCACTGTACTGCATCACCAGTGGTGCCAGTGCACTCTCTGGACTAACTGAACTGCATCCTCAGTGGTGCCAGTGCACTCTCTGGACTCACTGCAGTACATCTCCAATGGTGCCAGTGTACTCTCTGCACTCACTGCAGTGCATCCCCAGTGGTGCCAGTGCACTCTCTGGACTCACTCTACTGCATCCCCAGTGGTGCCAGTGCACTCTCTGGAGTCACTGCAGTGCATCCCCAGTGGTGCCAGTGCACTCTGTGGACTCACCGCACTGCATCCAGAGTGGTGCCAGTGCACTCTCTGGACTCACTGCAGTGCATCCCCAGTGGTGCCAGTGCACTCTCTGGACTCACTGCACTGCATCCCCAGTGGTGCCAGTGCACTCTCTGGACTAACTGAACTGCATCCCCAATTGATCCAGTGCACTCTCTGGACTCACTGCACTGCATCCCCAGTGGTGCCAGTGCACTCTCTGGACTCACTGCAGTGCATCCCCAGTGGTGCCAGTGCACTGTGTGGACTCACCGCACTGCATCCAGAGTGGTGCCAGTGCACTCTCTGGACTCACTGCACTGCATCCCCAGTGGTGCCAGTGCACTCTCTGGACTCACTGCACTGCATCCCCAGTGGTGCCAGTGCACTCTCTGGTCTAACTGAACTGCATCCCCAATTGATCTAGTGCACTCTCTGGACTCACTGCACTGCATACCCAGTGGTGCCAGTGCACTCTCTGGAGTCACTGCAGTGCATCCCCAGTGGTGCCAGTGCACTCTGTGGACTCACCGCACTGCATCCAGAGTGGTGCCAGTGCACTCTCTGGACTCACTGCAGTGAATCACCAGTGGTGCCAGTGCACTCTCTGGACTCACTGCAGTGCATCCCCAGTGGTGCCAGTGCACTCTCTGGTCTAACTGAACTGCATCCCCAATTGATCCAGTGCACTCTCTGGACTCACTGCACTGCATCCCCAGTGGTGCCAGTGCACTCTCTGGAGTCACTGCAGTGCATCCACAGTGGCGCCAGTGCACTCTCTGGACTCACCGCACTGCATCCCCAGTGGTGCCAGTGCACTCTCTGGACTCACTGCACTGCATCCCCAGTGGTGACAGTGCACTCTCTGGACTCACTGCAGTGCATCCCCAGTGGTGCCAGTGCACTCTCTGGATTCACTGCACTGCATCCCCAGTGGTGCCAGTTCACTCTCTGGACTCACTGTACTGCATCCCCAGTGGTGCCAGTGCACTCTCTGGACTCACTGCACTGCATCCCCAGTGGTGCCAGTGCACTCTCTGTAGTCATTGCGGTGCATTCCCAGTGGTACCAGTGCACTCTCTGGACTCACTGCACTGCATCCCCAGTGGGGCCAGTGCACTCTTTGGAGTCATTTCAGTGCATCCCCAGTTGTGCCAGTGCACTCTGTGGACTCACTGCAGTGCATCCCCAGTGGTGCCAGTGCACTCTCTGGACTCACTGCAGTGCATCCCCAGTGGTGCCAGTGCACTCTCTGGAATCACTGCACTGCATCCCCAGTGGTGCCAGTGCACTATCTGGACTCACTGCACTGCATACCCAGTGCTGACAGTGCACTCTCTGGACTCACTGCAGTGCATCCCCAGTGGTGCCAGTGCACTCTCTAGAGTCACTGCAGAGCATCCCCAGTGGTGCCAGTGCACTCTCTGGAATCACTGCACTGCATCCCCAGTGGTGCCAGTGCACTCTGTGGACTCACTGTACTGCATCCCCAGTGGTGCCAGTGCACTCTCTGGACTCACTGCACTGCATCCCCAGTGGTGCCAGTGCACTCTCTGGACTTACTGAACTGCATCCCCAATTGATCCAGTGCACTCTCTGGACTCACTGCACTGCATCCCCAGTGGTGCCAGTGCACTCTCTGGAGTCACTGCAGTGCATGCCCAGTGGTGCCAGTGCACTCTGTGGTCTCACTGTACTGCATCCACAGTGGCGCCAGTGCACTCTCTGGACTCACCGCACTGCATCCAGAGTGGTGCCAGTGCACTCTCTGGACTCACTGCAGTGCATCCCCAGTGGTGCCAGTGCACTCTCTGGACTCACTGCACTGCATCCCCAGTGGTGCCAGTGCACTCTCTGGAGTCATTGCGGTGCATTCCCAGTGGTACCAGTGCACTCTCTGGACTCACTGCACTGCATCCCCAGTGGGGCCAGTGCACTCTTTGGAGTCATTTCAGTGCATCCCCAGTTGTGCCAGTGCACTCTCTGGACTCACTGCAGTGCATCCCCAGTGGTGCCAGTGCACTCTCTGGACTCACTGCAGTGCATCCCCAGTGGTGCCAATGCACTCTCTGGACTCACTGCACTGCATCCCCAAGGTGCCAGTGCACTCTCTGCACTCACTACACTGCATCCCCAGTGGTGCCAGTGCACTCTCTGGACTCACTGCAGTGCATCCCCAGTGGTGCCAGTGCACTCTCTGGAATCACTGCACTGCATCCCCAGTGGTGCCAGTGCACTATCTGGACTCACTGCACTGCATACCCAGTGCTGACAGTGCACTCTCTGGACTCACTGCAGTGCATCCCCAGTGGTGCCAGTGCACTCTCTAGAGTCACTGCAGAGCATCCCCAGTGGTGCCAGTGCACTCTCTGGAATCACTGCACTGCATCCCCAGTGGTGCCAGTGCACTCTGTGGACTCACTGTACTGCATCCCCAGTGGTACCAGTGCACTCTCTGGAGTCTCTGCAGTGCATCCCCAGTGGTGCCAGTGCACTCTGTGGACTCACTGTACTGCATCCCCAGTGGTGCCAGTGCACTCTCTGGACTCACAGCACTGCATTCCCAGTGGTGCCAGTGCACTCTCTGGACTCACTGCAGTACATCCCCAATGGTGCCAGTGTACTCTCTGCACTCACTGCAGTGCATCCCCAGTGGTGCCAGTGCACTCTCTGGACTCACTGCACTGCATCCCCAGTTGTGCCAGTTCACTCTCTGGAGTGACTGTACTGCATCCCCAGTGGTGCCAGTGCACTCTCTGGACTCACTGCACTGCATCCCCAGTGGAGCCAGTGCACTCTCTGGACTCAATGCACTGCATCCCCAGTGGTGCCAGTGCACTCTCTGGAGTCACTGCAGTGCATCCCCAGTGGTGCCAGTGCACTCTCTGGACTCACTGTACTGCATCCACAGTGGCGCCAGTGCACTCTCTGGACTCACTGCAGTGCATCCCCAGTGGTGCCAGTGCACTCTCTGGACTCACTGCACTGCATCCCCAGTGGTGCCAGTGCACTCTGTGGACTCACTGCACTGCATCCCCATTGGTGCCAGTGCACTCTCTGCACTCACTGCAGTGCATCCCCAGTGGTGCCAGTGCACTCTCTGTAGTCATTGCGCTGCATCCCCAGTGGTACCAGTGCACTCTCTGGACTCACTGCACTGCATCCCCAGTGGGGCCAGTGCACTCTCTGGAGTCATTTCAGTGCATCCCCAGTGGTGCCAATGCACTCTCTGGACTCACTGCACTGCATCCCCAAGGTGCCAGTGCACTCTCTGCACTCACTACACTGCATCCCCAGTGGTGCCAGTGCACTCTCTGGACTCACTGCAGTGCATCCCCAGTGGTGCCAGTGCACTCTCTGGACTCACAGCAGTGCATTCCCAGTGGTGCCAGTGCACTCTCTGGACTCACTGCACTGCATCCCCAGTGGTGCCAGTGCACTATCTGGACTCACTGCACTGCATCCCCAGTGGTGCCAGTGCACTCTCTGGACTCACTGCACTGCATCCCCAGTGGTGCCAGTGCACTCTCTGGACTCACTGCAGTGCATCCCCAGTGGTGCCAGTGCACTCTCTGGACTCACTGCAGTGCATCCCCAGTGGTGCCAGTGCACTCTCTGGAGTCATTTCAGTGCATCCCCAGTGATGCCAGTGCACTCTCTGGACTCACTGCAGTGCATCCCCAGTGGTGCCAGTGCACTCTCTGGACTCACTGCACTGCATCCCCAGTGGTGCCAGTTCACTCTCTGGACTCACTGTACTGCATCCCCAGTGGTGCCAGTGCACTCTCTGGACTCACTGCACTGCATCCCCAGTGGTGCCAGTGCACTCTCTGTAGTCATTGCGGTGCATTCCCAGTGGTACCAGTGCACTCTCTGGACTCACTGCACTGCATCCCCAGTGGGGCCAGTGCACTCTTTGGAGTCATTTCAGTGCATCCCCAGTTGTGCCAGTGCACTCTGTGGACTCACTGCAGTGCATCCCCAGTGGTGCCAGTGCACTCTCTGGACTCACTGCCGTGCATCCCCACTGGTGCCAGTGGACTCTCTGGAATCACTGCACTGCATCCCCAGTGGTGCCAGTGCACTATCTGGACTCACTGCACTGCATACCCAGTGCTGACAGTGCACTCTCTGGACTCACTGCACTGCATCCCCAGTGGTGCCAGTGCACTCTCTGGAATCACTGCACTGCATCCCCAGTGGTGCCAGTGCACTCTGTGGACTCACTGTACTGCATCACCAGTGGTGCCAGTGCACTCTCTGGACTCACTGCACTGCATCCCCAATTGATCCAGTGCACTCTCTGGACTCACTGCACTGCATCCCCAGTGGTGCCAGTGCACTCTCTGGAGTCACTGCAGTGCATGCCCAGTGGTGCCAGTGCACTCTGTGGTCTCACTGTAATGCATCCACAGTGGCGCCAGTGCACTCTCTGGACTCACCGCACTGCATCCAGAGTGGTGCCAGTGCACTCTCTGGACTCACTGCAGTGCATCCCCAGTGGTGCCAGTGCACTCTCTGGACTCACTGCACTGCATCCCCAGTGGTGCCAGTGCACTCTCTGGAGTCATTGCGGTGCATTCCCAGTGGTACCAGTGCACTCTCTGGACTCACTGCACTGCATCCCCAGTGGGGCCAGTGCACTCTTTGGAGTCATTTCAGTGCATCCCCAGTTGTGCCAGTGCACTCTCTGGACTCACTGCAGTGCATCCCCAGTGGTGCCAGTGCACTCTCTGGACTCACTGCAGTGCATCCCCAGTGGTGCCAATGCACTCTCTGGACTCACTGCACTGCATCCCCAAGGTGCCAGTGCACTCTCTGCACTCACTACACTGCATCCCCAGTGGTGCCAGTGCACTCTCTGGACTCACTGCAGTGCATCCCCAGTGGTGCCAGTGCACTCTCTGGAATCACTGCACTGCATCCCCAGTGGTGCCAGTGCACTATCTGGACTCACTGCACTGCATACCCAGTGCTGACAGTGCACTCTCTGGACTCACTGCAGTGCATCCCCAGTGGTGCCAGTGCACTCTCTAGAGTCACTGCAGAGCATCCCCAGTGGTGCCAGTGCATTCTCTGGAATCACTGCACTGCATCCCCAGTGGTGCCAGTGCACTCTGTGGACTCACTGTACTGCATCCCCAGTGGTGCCAGTGCACTCTCTGGAGTCTCTGCAGTGCATCCCCAGTGGTGCCAGTGCACTCTGTGGACTCACTGTACTGCATCCCCAGTGGTGCCAGTGCACTCTCTGGACTCACAGCACTGCATTCCCAGTGGTGCCAGTGCACTCTCTGGACTCACTGCAGTACATCCCCAATGGTGCCAGTGTACTCTCTGCACTCACTGCAGTGCATCCCCAGTGGTGCCAGTGCACTCTCTGGACTCACTGCACTGCATCCCCAGTTGTGCCAGTTCACTCTCTGGAGTGACTGTACTGCATCCCCAGTGGTGCCAGTGCACTCTCTGGACTCACCGCACTGCATCCCCAGTGGAGCCAGTGCACTCTCTGGACTCAATGCACTGCATCCCCAGTGGTGCCAGTGCACTCTCTGGAGTCACTGCAGTGCATCCCCAGTGGTGCCAGTGCACTCTCTGGACTCACTCTACTGCATCCACAGTGGCGCCAGTGCACTCTCTGGACTCACTGCAGTGCATCCCCAGTGGTGCCAGTGCACTCTCTGGACTCACTGCACTGCATCCCCAGTGGTGCCAGTGCACTCTGTGGACTCACTGCACTGCATCCCCATTGGTGCCAGTGCACTCTCTGCACTCACTGCAGTGCATCCCCAGTGGTGCCAGTGCACTCTCTGTAGTCATTGCGCTGCATCCCCAGTGGTACCAGTGCACTCTCTGGACTCACTGCACTGCATCCCCAGTGGGGCCAGTGCACTCTCTGGAGTCATTTCAGTGCATCCCCAGTGGTGCCAATGCACTCTCTGGACTCACTGCAGTGCATCCCCAAGGTGCCAGTGCACTCTCTGCACTCACTACACTGCATCCCCAGTGGTGCCAGTGCACTCTCTGGACTCACTGCAGTGCATCCCCAGTGGTGCCAGTGCACTCTCTGGACTCACAGCAGTGCATTCCCAGTGGTGCCAGTGCACTCTCTGGACTCACTGCACTGCATCCCCAGTGGTGCCAGTGCACTATCTGGACTCACTGCACTGCATCCCCAGTGCTGACAGTGCACTCTCTGGACTCACTGCACTGCATCCCCAGTGGTGCCAGTGCACTCTCTGGACTCACTGCAGTGCATCCCCAGTGGTGCCAGTGCACTCTGTGGACTCACCGCACTGCATCCCCAGTGGTGCCAGTGCACTCTCTGGACTCACCGCACTGCATCCCCAGTGGTGCCAGTGCACTCTCTGGACTCACTGCACTGCATCCCCAGTGGTGCCAGTGCACTCTCTGGACTCACTGCAGTGCATCCCCAGTGGTGCCAGTGCACTCTCTAGAGTCACTGCAGTGCATCCCCAGTGGTGCCAGTGCACTCTCTGGACTCACTGCACTGCATCCCCAGTGGTGCCAGTGTACTCTCTGGACTCACTGCACTGCATCACCAGTGGTGCCAGTTCACTCTCTGGAGTCACTGTACTGCATCCCCAGTGGTGCCAGTGCACTCTCTGGACTCACTGCACTGCATCCCCAGTGGTGCCAGTGCACTCTCTGGACTCACTGCAGTGCATCCCCAGTGGTGCCAGTGCACTCTCTGGACTCACTGCACTGCATCCCCAGTGGTGCCAGTGCACTCTCTGGACTCACTGCAGTGCATCCCCAGTGGTGCCAGTGCACTCTCTGGACTCACAGCACTGCATCCCCAGTGGTGCCAGTGCACTCTCTGGACTCACTGCAGTGCATCCCCAGTGGTGCCAGTGCACTCTCTGGAGTCACTGCAGTGCATTCCCAGTGGTGCCAGTGCACTCTCTGGAGTCTCTGCAGTGCATCCCCAGTGGTGCCAGTGCACTCTGTGGTCTCACTGTACTGCATCCTCAGTGGTGCCAGTGCACTCTCTGGACTCACAGCACTGCATCCCCAGTGGTGCCATTGCACTCTCTGGACTCACTGCAGTACATCCCCAATGGTGCCAGTGTACTCTCTGCACTCACTGCAGTGCATCCCCAGTGTTGCCAGTGCACTCTCGGGACTCACTGCAGTGCATCCCCAGTGGTGCCAGTGCACTCACTGGACTCACTGCACTGCATCCCCAGTGGTGCCAGTGCACTCTCTGGACTCACTGCACTGCATCCCCAGTGGTGCCAGTGCACTCTCTGGACTAACTGAACTGCATCCCCAATTGATCCAGTGCACTCTCTGGACTCACTGCACTGCATCCCCAGTGGTGCCAGTGCACTCTCTGGAGTCACTGCAGTGCATCCCCAGTGGTGCCAGTGCACTCTCTGGACTCACTGTACTGCATCCACAGTGGTGCCAGTGCACTCTCTGGACTCACTGCACTGCATCCAGAGTGGTGCCAGTGCACTCTCTGGACTCACTGCACTGCATTCCCAGTGGTGCCAGTGCACTCTCTGGACTCACTGCAGTGCATCCCCAGTGGTGCCAGTGCACTCACTGGACTCACTGCACTGCATCCCCAGTGGTGCCAGTGCACTCTCTGGACTCACTGCACTGCATCCCCAGTGGTGCCAGTGCACTCTCTGGACTAACTGAACTGCATCCCCAATTGATCCAGTGCACTCTCTGGACTCACTGCACTGCATCCCCAGTGGTGCCAGTGCACTCTCTGGAGTCACTGCAGTGCATCCCCAGTGGTGCCAGTGCACTCTCTGGACTCACTGTACTGCATCCACAGTGGTGCCAGTGCACTCTCTGGACTCACTGCACTGCATCCAGAGTGGTGCCAGTGCACTCTCTGGACTCACTGCACTGCATTCCCAGTGGTGCCAGTGCACTCTCTGGACTCACTGCAGTGCATCCCCAGTGGTGCCAGTACACTCTCTGGACTCACTGCACTGCATCCCCAGTGGTGCCAGTGCTCTCTCTGGACTCACTGCACTGCATACCCAGTGGTGCCAGTGCACTCTCTGGACTCACTGCACTGCATCACCAGTGGTGCCAGTGCACTCTCTGGACTCACTGCTCTGCATCTCCAGTGGTGCCAGTGCACTCTCTGGAGTCACTGCAGTGCTTCTCCAGTGGTGCCAGTGCACTCTCTGGACTCACTGCACTGCATCCCCAGTGGTGCCGGTGCACTCTCTAGAGTCACTGCAGTGCATTCCCAGTGGTGCCAGTGCACCCTCTGGAGTCTCTGCAGTGCATCCCCAGTGGTGCCAGTGCTCTCTCTGGACTCACTGTACTGCATCACCAGTGGTGCCAGTGCACTCTCTGGACTCACTGCTCTGCATCCCCAGTGGTGCCAGTGCACTCTCTGGAGTCACTGCAGTGCTTCTCCAGTGGTGCCAGTGCACTCTCTGGACTCACTGCACTGCATCCCCAGTGGTGCCGGTGCACTATCTGGACTCACTGCACTGCATCCCCAGTGGTGCCAGTGCACTATCTGGACTCACTGCACTGCATACCCAGTGCTGACAGTGCACTCTCTGGACTCACTGCAGTGCATCCCCAGTGGTGCCAGTGCACTCTCTAGAGTCACTGCAGAGCATCCCCAGTGGTGCCAGTGCACTCTCTGGAATCACTGCACTGCATCCCCAGTGGTGCCAGTCCACTCTGTGGACTCGCTGTACTGCATCCCCAGTGGTGCCAGTGCACTCTCTGGAGTCTCTGCAGTGCATCTCCAGTGGTGCCAGTGCACTCTGTGGACTCACTGTACTGCATCCCCAGTGCTGCCAGTGCACTCTCTGGACTCACAGCACTGCATCCCCAGTGCTGACAGTGCACTCTGTGGACTCACTGCACTGCATCCCCAGTGGTGCCAGTGCACTCTCAGGAATCACTGCACTGCATCCCCAGTGGAGCCAGTGCACTCTCTGGACTCACTGCACTGCATCCCCAGTTGTGCCAGTTCACTCTCTGTAGTCATTGCGCTGCATCCCCAGTGGTGCCAGTGCACTCTCTGGACTCACTGCACTGCATCCCCAGTGGAGCCAGTGCACTCTCTGGACTCAATGCACTGCATCCCCAGTGGTGCCAGTGCACTCTCTGGAGTCACTGCAGTGCATCCCCAGTGGTGCCAGTGCACTCTCTGGACTCACTGTACTGCATCCACAGTGGCGCCAGTGCACTCTCTGGACTCACTGCAGTGCATCCCCAGTGGTGCCAGTGCACTCTCTGGACTCACTGCAGTGCATCCCCAGTGGTGCCAGTGCACTCTGTGGACTCACTGCACTGCATCCCCAGTGGTGCCAGTGCACTCTCTGCACTCACTGCACTGCATCCCCAGTGGTGCCAGTGCACTCTCTGTAGTCATTGCGCTGCATCCCCAGTGGTACCAGTGCACTCTCTGGACTCACTGCACTGCATCCCCAGTGGGGCCAGTGCACTCTCTGGAGTCATTTCAGTGCATCCCCAGTGGTGCCAATGCACTCTCTGGACTCACTGCACTGCATCCCCAAGGTGCCAGTGCACTCTCTGCACTCACTACACTGCGTCCCCATTGGTGCCAGTGCACTCTCTGGACTCACTGCAGTGCATCCCCAGTGGTGCCAGTGCACTCTCTGGACTCACAGCAGTGCATTCCCAGTGGTGCCAGTGCACTATCTGGACTCACTGCACTGCATCCCCAGTGCTGACAGTGCACTCTCTGGACTCACTGCACTGCATCCCCAGTGGTGCCAGTGCACTCTATGGACTCCCCGCACTGCATCCCCAGTGGTGCCAGTGCACTCTCTGGACTCACTGCACTGCATCCCCAGTGGTGCCAGTGCACTCTCTGGACTAACTGAACTGCATCCCCAGTTGATCCAGTGCACTCTCTGGACTCACCGCGCTGCATCCAGAGTGGTGCCAGTGCACTCTCTGCACTCACTGCAGTGCACCCCCTGTGGTGCCAGTGCACTCTCTGGACTCACTGCACTGCATCACCAGTGGTGCCAGTGCACTCTCTGGAGTCACTGCAGTGCATCCCCAGTGGTGCCAGTGCACTCTGTGGACTCACTGCACTGCATCCCCAGTGGTGCCAGTGCACTCTCTGGACTCACCGCACTGCATCCCCAGTGGTGCCAGTGCACTCTCTGGACTCACTGCACTGCATCCCCAGTGGTGCCAGTGCACTCTCTGGACTCACTGCAGTGCATCCCCAGTGGTGCCAGTGCACTCTCTAGAGTCACTGCAGTGCATCCCCAGTGGTGCCAGTGCACTATCTGGAGTCACTGCACTGCATTCCCAGTGGTGCCAGTGCACTCTCTGGAGTCTCTGCAGTGCATCCCCAGTGGTGCCAGTGCACTCTGTGGTCTCACTGTACTGCATCCTCAGTGGTGCCAGTGCACTCTCTGGACTCACTGCACTGCATCCCCAGTGGTGCCAGTGCACTCTCTGGACTCACTGCAGTGCATCCCCAGTGGTGCCAGTGCACTCTCTGGACTCACTGCACTGCATCCCCAGTGGTGCCAGTGCACTCTCTGGACTCACTGCAGTGCATCCCCAGTGGTGCCAGTGCACTCTCTGCACTCACTGCACTGCATCCCCAGTGGTGCCAGTGCACTCTCTGGACTCACTGCAGTGCATCCCCAGTGGTGCCAGTGCACTCTCTGGACTCACAGCACTGCATCCCCAGTGGTGCCAGTGCACTCTCTGGACTCACTGCAGTGCATCCCCAGTGGTGCCAGTGCACTCTCTGGAGTCACTGCACTGCATTCCCAGTGGTGCCAGTGCACTCTCTGGAGTCTCTGCAGTGCATCCCCAGTGGTGCCAGTGCACTCTGTGGACTCACTGTACTGCATCCCCAGTGGTGCCAGTGCACTCTCTGGAGTCTCTGCAGTGCATCCCCAGTGGTGCCAGTGCACTCTGTGGACTCACTGTACTGCATCCCCAGTGCTGCCAGTGCACTCTCTGGACTCACAGCACTGCATCCCCAGTGGTGCCAGTGCACTCTCTGGACTCACTGCACTGCATCCCCAGTGGTGCCAGTGCACTCTCAGGAATCACTGCACTGCATCCCCAGTGGTGCCAGTGCACTCTCTGGACTCACTGCACTGCATCCCCAGTTGTGCCAGTTCACTCTCTGGACTCACTGCACTGCATCCCCAGTGGTGCCAGTGCACTCTCTGGACTCACTGCACTGCATCCCCAGTGGAGCCAGTGCACTCTCTGGACTCAATGCACTGCATCCCCAGTGGTGCCAGTGCACTCTCTGGAGTCACTGCAGTGCATCCCCAGTGGTGCCAGTGCACTCTCTGGACTCACTGTACTGCATCCACAGTGGCGCCAGTGCACTCTCTGGACTCACTGCAGTGCATCCCCAGTGGTGCCAGTGCACTCTCTGGACTCACTGCAGTGCATCCCCAGTGGTGCCAGTGCACTCTGTGGACTCACTGCACTGCATCCCCAGTGGTGCCAGTGCACTCTCTGCACTCACTGCACTGCATCCCCAGTGGTGCCAGTGCACTCTCTGGAGTCTCTGCAGTGCATCCCCAGTGGTGCCAGTGCTCTCTCTGGACTCACTGTACTGCATCCCCAGTGGTGCCAGTGCACTCTCTGGAGTCATTTCAGTGCATCCCCAGTGGTGCCAATGCACTCTCTGGACTCACTGCACTGCATCCCCAAGGTGCCAGTGCACTCTCTGCACTCACTACACTGCGTCCCCATTCGTGCCAGTGCACTCTCTGGACTCACTGCAGTGCATCCCCAGTGGTGCCAGTGCACTCTCTGGACTCACAGCAGTGCATTCCCAGTGGTGCCAGTGCACTCTCTGGACTCACTGCACTGCATCCCCAGTGGTGCCAGTGCACTATCTGGACTCACTGCACTGCATCACCAGTGCTGACAGTGCACTCTCTGGACTCACTGCACTGCATCCCCAGTGGTGCCAGTGCACTCTCTGGACTCACTGCACTGCATCCCCAGTGGTGCCACTGCACTCTCTGGAGTCTCTGCAGTGCATCCCCAGTGGTGCCAGTGCACTCTGTGGACTCACTGAACTGCATCCCCAATTGATCCAGTGCACTCTCTGGACTCACTGCACTGCATCCCCAGTGGTGCCAGTGCACTCTCTGGACTCACTGCAGTGCATCCCCAGTGGTGCCAGTTCACTCTCTGGAGTCACTGTACTGCATCCCCAGTGGTGCCAGTGCACTCTCTGGACTCACTGCAGTGCATCCCCAGTGGTGCCAGTGCACTCTCTGGACTAACTGAACTGCATCCCCAGTTGATCCAGTGCACTCTCTGGACTCACCGCGCTGCATCCAGAGTGGTGCCAGTGCACTCTCTGCACTCACTGCAGTGCACCCCCAGTAGTGCCAGTGCACTCTCTGGACTCACTGCACTGCATCACCAGTGGTGCCAGTGCACTCTCTGGAGTCACTGCAGTGCATCCCCAGTGGTGCCAGTGCACTCTGTGGACTCACTGCACTGCATCCCCAGTGGTGCCAGTGCACTCTCTGGACTCACCGCACTGCATCCCCAGTGGTGCCAGTGCACTCTCTGGACTCACTGCACTGCATCCCCAGTGGTGCCAGTGCACTCTCTGGACTCACTGCAGTGCATCCCCAGTGGTGCCAGTGCACTCTCTAGAGTCACTGCAGTGCATCCCCAGTGGTGCCAGTGCACTCTCTGGAGTCACTGCACTGCATTCCCAGTGGTGCCAGTGCACTCTCTGGAGTCTCTGCAGTGCATCCCCAGTGGTGCCAGTGCACTCTGTGGTCTCACTGTACTGCATCATCAGTGGTGCCAGTGCACTCTCTGGACTCACTGCACTGCATCCCCAGTGGTGCCAGTGTACTCTCTGGACTCACTGCAGTGCATCCCCAGTGGTGCCAGTGCACTCTCTGGACTCACTGCACTGCATCCCCAGTGGTGCCAGTGCACTCTCTGCACTCACTGCACTGCATCCCCAGTGGTGCCAGTGCACTCTCTGGACTCACTGCAGTGCATCCCCAGTGGTGCCAGTGCACTCTCTGGACTCACAGCACTGCATCCCCAGTGGTGCCAGTGCACTCTCTGGACTCACTGCAGTGCATCCCCAGTGGTGCCAGTGCACTCTCTGGAGTCACTGCACTGCATTCCCAGTGGTGCCAGTGCACTCTCTGGAGTCTCTGCAGTGCATCCCCAGTGGTGCCAGTGCACTCTGTGGTCTCACTGTACTGCATCCTCAGTGGTGCCAGTGCACTCTCTGGACTCACAGCACTGCATCCCCAGTGGTGCCATTGCACTCTCTGGACTCACTGCAGTACATCCCCAATGGTGCCAGTGTACTCTCTGCACTCACTGCAGTGCATCCCCAGTGGTGCCAGTGCACTCTCTGGACTCACTGCAGTGCATCCCCAGTGGTGCCAGTGCACTCACTGGAGTCACTGTACTGCATCCCCAGTGGTGCCAGTGCACTCTCTGGACTCACTGCACTGCATCCCCAGTGGTGCCAGTGCACTCTCTGGACTAACTGAACTGCATCCCCAATTGATCCAGTGCACTCTCTGGACTCACTGCACTGCATCCCCAGTGGTGCCAGTGCACTCTCTGGAGTCACTGCAGTGCATCCCCAGTGGTGCCAGTGCACTCTCTGGACTCACTGTACTGCATCCACAGTGGTGCCAGTGCACTCTCTGGACTCACCGCACTGCATCCAGAGTGGTGCCAGTGCACTCTCTGGACTCACTGCAGTGCATCCCCAGTGGTGCCAGTGCACTCTCTGGACTCACTGCAGTGCATCACCAGTGGTGCCAGTGCACTCTCTGGACTCACTGCAGTGCATCCCCAGTGCTGCCAGTGCACTCTATGTAGTCGTTGCGCTGCATCCCCAGTGGTGCCAGTGCACTCTCTGGACTCACTGCACTGCATCCCCAGTGGTGCCAGTGCACTCTCTGGAGTCACTGCAGTGCATCCCCAGTGGTGCCAGTGCACTCTCTGGACTCACTGCACTGCATCCCCAGTGGTGCCAGTGCACTCTCTAGAGTCACTGCAGTGCATCCCCAGTGGTGCCAGTGCACTCTCTGGACTCACTGCAGTACATCCCCAGTGGTGCCAGTGCACTCTCTGGACGCACTGTACTGCATCCCCAGTGGTGCCAGTGCACTCTGTGGACTCACTGCACTGCATCCCCAGTGGTGCCAGTGCACTCTCTGCACTCACTGCACTGCATCCCCAGTGGTGCCAGTGTACTCTCTGGACTCACTGCACTGCATCCCCAGTGGAGCCAGTTCACTCTCTGGACTCACTGCACTGCATCCCCAGTGGTGCCAGTGCACTCTCTGGAGTCTCTGCAGTGCATCCCCAGTGGTGCCAGTGCACTCTGTGGACTCACTGTACTGCATCCCCAGTGGTGCCAGTGCACTCTCTGGACTCACTGCACTGCATCCCCAGTGGTGCCAGTTCACTCTCTGGACTCACTGCAGTACATCCCCAATGGTGCCAGTGTACTCTCTGCACTCACTGCAGTGCATCCCCAGTGGTGCCAGTGCACTCTCTGGACTCACTGCAGTGCATCCCCAGTGGTGCCAGTTCACTCTCTGGAGTCACTGTACTGCATCCCCAGTGGTGCCAGTGCACTCTGTGGACTCACTGCACTGCATCCCCAGTGGTGCCAGTGCACTCTCTGGACTAACTGAACTGCATCCCCAATTGATCCAGTGCACTCTCTGGAGTCACTGCAGTGCATCCCCAGTGGTGCCAGTGCACTCTCTGGAGTCACTGCAGTGCATCCCCAGTGGTGCCAGTGCACTCTGTGGACTCACTGTACTGCATCCCCAGTGGTGCCAGTGCACTCTCTGGAGTCTCTGCAGTGCATCCCCAGTGGTGCCAGTGCACTCTGTGGACTCACTGTACTGCATCCCCAGTGGTGCCAATGCACTCTCTGGACTCACTGCACTGCATCCCCATGGTGCCAGTGCACTCTCTGGACTCACTGCAGTACATCCCCAATGGTGCCAGTGTACTCTCTGCACTCACTGCAGTGCATCCCCAGTGGTGCCAGTGCACTCTCTGGACTCACTGCACTGCATCCCCAGTGGTGCCAGTGCACTCTGTGGACGCACTGTACTGCATCCCCAGTGGTGCCAGTGCACTCTCTGGACTCACTGCACTGCATCCCCAGTGGTGCCAGTGCACTCTCTGGACTAACTGAACTGCATCCCCAATTGATCCAGTGCACTCTCTTTACTCACTGCACTGCATCCCCAGTGGTGCCAGTGCACTCTCTGGAGTCACTGCAGTGCATCGCCAGTGGTGCCAGTGCACTCTCAGGACTCACTGTACTGCATCCCCAGTGGTGCCAGTGCACTCACTGGAGTCACTGTACTGCATCCCCAGTGGTGCCAGTGCACTCTCTGGACTCACTGCACTGCATCCCCAGTGGTGCCAGTGCACTCTCTGGACTAACTGAACTGCATCCCCAATTGATCCAGTGCACTCTCTGGACTCACTGCACTGCATCCCCAGTGGTGCCAGTGCACTCTCTGGAGTCACTGCAGTGCATCCCCAGTGGTGCCAGTGCACTCTCTGGACTCGCTGTACTGCATCCACAGTGGTGCCAGTGCACTCTCTGGACTCACCGCACTGCATCCAGAGTGGTGCCAGTGCACTCTCTGGACTCACTGCACTGCATTCCCAGTGGTGCCAGTGCACTCTCTGGACTCACTGCAGTGCATCCCCAGTGGTGCCAGTGCTCTCTCTGGACTAACTGTACTGCATCCCCAGTGGTGCCAATGCACTCTCTGGACTCACTGCACTGCATCCCCAGTGCTGACAGTGCACTCTCCGGACTCACTGCACTGCATCCCCAGTGGTGCCAGTGCACTCTCTGGACTCACTGCAGTGCATCCCCAGTGGTGCCAGTGCACTCTCTGGACTCACTGCACTGCATTCCCAGTGGTGCCAGTGCACTCTCTGGACTCACTGCACTGCATCCCCAGTGGTGCCAGTGCTCTCTCTGGACTCACTGCACTGCATCCCCAGTGGTGCCAGTGCACTCTCTGGACTCACTGCACTGCATCACCAGTGGTGCCAGTGCACTCTCTGGACTCACTGCTCTGCATCCCCAGTGGGGCCAGTGCACTCTCTGGAGTCACTGCAGTGCTTCTCCAGTGGTGCCAGTGCACTATCTGGACTCACTGCACTGCATCTCCAGTGGTGCCGGTGCACTCTCTGGAGTCACTGCAGTGCATCCCCAGTGGTGCCAGTGCACTCTCTGGAGTCTCTGCAGTGCATCCCCAGTGGTGCCAGTGCTCTCTCTGGACTCACTGTACTGCATCCCCCGTGGTGCCAGTGCACTCTCTGGACTCACTGCACTGCATCCCCAGTGGTGCCAGTGCACTCTCTGGACTCACTGCAGTACATCCCCAATGGTGCCAGTGTACTCTCTGCACTCACTGCAGTGCATCCCCAGTGGTGCCAGTGCACTCTCTGGACTCACTGCAGTGCATCCCCAGTGGTGCCAGTGCACTCTCTGGACTCACTGCACTGCATCCCCAGTGGTGCCAGTGCACCCTCTGGACTAACTGAACTGCATTCCCAATTGATCCAGTGCACTCTCTGGACTCACTGCACTGCATCCCCAGTGGTGCCAGTGCACTCTCTGGAGTCACTGCAGTGAATCCCCAGTGGTGCCAGTGCACTCTGTGGACTCACCGCACTGCATCCAGAGTGCTGCCAGTGCACTCTCTGGACTCACTGCACTGCATCCCCAGTGGTGCCAGTGCACTCTCTGGACTCACTGCAGTGCATCCCCAGTGGTGCCAGTGCACTCTCTGGTCTAACTGAACTGCATCCCCAATTGATCCAGTGCACTCTCTGGACTCACTGCACTGCATCCCCAGTGGTGCCAGTGCACTCTCTGGACTCACTGCAGTGCATCCACAGTGGCGCCAGTGCACTCTCTGGACTCACCGCACTGCATCCAGAGTGGTGCCAGTGCACTCTCTGGACTCACTGCACTGCATCCCCAGTGGTGCCAGTGCACTCTCTGGACTCACTGCACTGCATCCCCAGTGGTGCCAGTGCACTCTCTGGACTCACTGCACTGCATCCACAGTGGTGCCAGTTCACTCTCTGGACTCACTGTACTGCATCCCCAGTGGTGCCAGTACACTCTCTGGACTCACAGACTGCATCCCCAGTGGTGCCAGTGCACTCTCTGGACTAACTGAACTGCATTCCCAATTGATCCAGTGCACTCTCTGGACTCACTGCACTGCATCCCCAGTGGTCCCAGTGCACTCTCTGGAGTCACTGCAGTGCATGCCCAGTGGTGCCAGTGCACTCTGTGGACTCACTGTACTGCATCCACAGTGGCGCCAGTGCACTCTCTGGACTCACCGCACTGCATCCAGAGTGGTGCCAGTGCACTCTCTGGACTCACTGCAGTGCATCCCCAGTGGTGCCAGTGCACTCTCTGGACTCACTGCACTGCATCCCCAGTGCTGCCAGTGCACTCTCTGTAGTCATTGCGGTGCATTCCCAGTGGTACCAGTGCACTCTCTGGACTCACTGCACTGCATCCCCAGTGGGGCCAGTGCACTCTTTGGAGTCATTTCAGTGCATCCCCAGTTGTGCCAGTGCACTCTCTGGACTCACTGCAGTGCATCCCCAGTGGTGCCAGTGCACTCTCTGGACTCACTGCAGTGCATCCCCAGTGGTGCCAATGCACTCTCTGGACTCACTGCACTGCATCCCCAAGGTGCCAGTGCACTCTCTGGACTCACTGCACTGCATTCCCAGTGGTGCCAGTGCACTCTCTGGACTCACTGCACTGCATCCCCAGTGGTGCCAGTGCACTCTCTGGAGTCTCTGCAGTGCATCCCCAGTGGTGCCAGTGCTCTCTCTGGACTAACTGTACTGCATCCCCAGTGGTGCCAATGCACTCTCTGGACTCACTGCACTGCATCCCCAGTGCTGACAGTGCACTCTCTGGACTCACTGCACTGCATCCCCAGTGGTGCCAGTGCACTCTCTGGACTCACTGCAGTGCATCCCCAGTGGTGCCAGTGCACTCTCTGGACTCACTGCACTGCATTCCCAGTGGTGCCAGTGCACTCTCTGGACTCACTGCAGTGCATCCCCAGTGGTGCCAGTGCACTCTCTGGACTCACTGCACTGCATCCCCAGTGGTGCCAGTGCTCTCTCTGGACTCACTGCACTGCATCCCCAGTGGTGCCAGTGCACTCTCTGGACTCACTGCACTGCATCACCAGTGGTGCCAGTGCACTCTATGGACTCACTGCTCTGCATCCCCAGTGGGGCCAGTGCACTCTCTGGAGTCACTGCAGTGCTTCTCCAGTGGTGCCAGTGCACTATCTGGACTCACTGCACTGCATCCCCAGTGGTGCCGGTGCACTCTCTGGAGTCACTGCAGTGAATCCCCAGTGGTGCCAGTGCACTCTGTGGACTCACCGCACTGCATCCAGAGTGCTGCCAGTGCACTCTCTGGACTCACTGCACTGCATCCCCAGTGGTGCCAGTGCACTCTCTGGACTCACTGCAGTGCATCCCCAGTGGTGCCAGTGCACTCTCTGGTCTAACTGAACTGCATCCCCAATTGATCCAGTGCACTCTCTGGACTCACTGCACTGCATCCCCAGTGGTGCCAGTGCACTCTCTGGACTCACTGCAGTGCATCCACAGTGGCGCCAGTGCACTCTCTGGACTCACTGCACTGCATCCCCAGTGGTGCCAGTGCACTCTCTGGACTCACTGCACTGCATCCCCAGTGGTGCTAGTGCACTCTCTGGACTCACTGCACTGCATCCACAGTGGTGCCAGTTCACTCTCTGGACTCACTGTACTGCATCCCCAGTGGTGCCAGTGCACTCTCTGGACTCACAGACTGGATCCCCAGTGGTGCCAGTGCACTCTCTGGACTAACTGAACTGCATTCCCAATTGATCCAGTGCACTCTCTGGACTCACTGCACTGCATCCCCAGTGGTCCCAGTGCACTCTCTGGAGTCACTGCAGTGCATGCCCAGTGGTGCCAGTGCACTCTGTGGACTCACTGTACTGCATCCACAGTGGCGCCAGTGCACTCTCTGGACTCACCGCACTGCATCCAGAGTGGTGCCAGTGCACTCTCTGGACTCACTGCAGTGCATCCCCAGTGGTGCCAGTGCACTCTCTGGACTCACTGCACTGCATCCCCAGTGCTGCCAGTGCACTCTCTGTAGTCATTGCGGTGCATTCCCAGTGGTACCAGTGCACTCTCTGGACTCACTGCACTGCATCCCCAGTGGGGCCAGTGCACTCTTTGGAGTCATTTCAGTGCATCCCCAGTTGTGCCAGTGCACTCTCTGGACTCACTGCAGTGCATCCCCAGTGGTGCCAGTGCACTCTCTGGACTCACTGCAGTGCATCCCCAGTTGTGCCAATGCACTCTCTGGACTCACTGCACTGCATCCCCAAGGTGCCAGTGCACTCTCTGGACTCACTGCACTGCATTCCCAGTGGTGCCAGTGCACTCTCTGGACTCACTGCACTGCATCCCCAGTGGTGCCAGTGCACTCTCTGGAGTCTCTGCAGTGCATCCCCAGTGGTGCCAGTGCTCTCTCTGGACTCACTGTACTGCATCCCCAGTGGTGCCAGTGCACTCTCTGGACTCACTGCACTGCATCCCCAGTGCTGACAGTGCACTCTCTGGACTCACTGCACTGCATCCCCAGTGGTGCCAGTGCACTCTCTGGACTCACTGCAGTGCATCCCCAGTGCTGACAGTGCACTCTCTGGACTCACTGCACTGCATTCCCAGTGGTGCCAGTGCACTCTCTGGACTCACTGCAGTGCATCCCCAGTGGTGCCAGTGCACTCTCTGGACTCACTGCACTGCATCCCCAGTGGTGCCAGTGCTCTCTCTGGACTCACAGCACTGCATCCCCAGTGGTGCCAGTGCACTCTCTGGACTCACTGCACTGCATCCCCAGTGGTGCCAGTGCACTCTCTGGACTCACTGCTCTGCATCCCCAGTGGGGCCAGTGCGCTCTCTGGAGTCACTGCAGTGCTTCTCCAGTGGTGCCAGTGCACTCTCTGGACTCACTGCACTGCATCCCCAGTGGTGCCGGTGCACTCTCTGGAGTCACTGCAGTGCATCCCCAGTGGTGCCAGTGCACTCTCTGGGGTCTCTGCAGTGCATCCCCAGTGGTGCCAGTGCTCTCTCTGGACTCACTGTACTGCATCCCCAGTGGTGCCAGTGCACTCTCTGGACTCACTGCACTGCATCCCCAGTGGTGCCAGTGCACTCTCTGGACTCATTGCAGTACATCCCCAATGGTGCCAGTGTACTCTCTGCACTCACTGCAGTGCATCCCCAGTGGTGCCAGTGCACTCTCTGGACTCACTGCAGTGCATCCCCAGTGGTGCCAGTGCACTCTCTGGACTCACTGCACTGCATCCCCAGTGGTGCCAGTGCACCCTCTGGACTAACTGAACTGCATCCCCAATTGATCCACTGCACTCTCTGGACTCACTGCACTGCATCCCCAGTGGTGCCAGTGCACTCTCTGGAGTCACTGCAGTGAATCACCAGTGGTGCCAGTGCACTCTGTGGACTCACCGCACTGCATCCAGAGTGCTGCCAGTGCACTCTCTGGACTCACTGCACTGCATCCCCAGTGGTGCCAGTGCACTCTCTGGACTCACTGCAGTGCATCCCCAGTGGTGCCAGTGCACTCTCTGGTCTAACTGAACTGCATCCCCAATTGATCCAGTGCACTCTCTGGACTCACTGCACTGCATCCCCAGTGGTGCCAGTGCACTCTCTGGACTCACTGCAGTGCATCCACAGTGGCGCCAGTGCACTCTCTGGACTCACCGCACTGCATCCAGAGTGGTGCCAGTGCACTCTCTGGACTCACTGCACTGCATCCCCAGTGGTGCCAGTGCACTCTCTGGACTCACTGCACTGCATCCCCAGTGGTGCCAGTGCACTCTCTGGACTCACTGCACTGCATCCCCAGTGGTGCCAGTTCACTCTCTGGACTCACTGTACTGCATCCCCAGTGGTGCCAGTGCACTCTCTGGACTCACAGCACTGCATCCCCAGTGGTGCCAGTGCACTCTCTGGACTAACTGAACTGCATTCCCAAATGATCCAGTGCACTCTCTGGACTCACTGCAGTGCATCCCCAGTGGTCCCAGTGCACTCTCTGGAGTCACTGCAGTGCATGCCCTGTGGTGCCAGTGCACTCTGTGGACTCACTGTACTGCATCCACAGTGGCGCCAGTGCACTCTCTGGACTCACCGCACTGCATCCAGAGTGGTGCCAGTGCACTCTCTGGACTCACTGCAGTGCATCCCCAGTGGTGCCAGTGCACTCTCTGGACTCACTGCACTGCATCCCCAGTGGTGCCCGTGCAATCTCAGTAGTCATTGCGGTGCATTCCCAGTGGTACCAGTGCACTCTCTGGACTCACTGCACTGCATCCCCAGTGGGGCCAGTGCACTCTTTGGAGTCATTTCAGTGCATCCCCAGTTGTGCCAGTGCACTCTCTGGACTCACTGCAGTGCATCCCCAGTGGTGCCAGTGCACTCTCTGGACTCACTGCAGTGCATCCCCAGTGGTGCCAATGCACTCTCTGGACTCACCGCACTGCATCCCCAAGGTGCCAGTGCACTCTCTGCACTCACTACACTGCATCCCCAGTGGTGCCAGTGCACTCTCTGGACTCACTGCAGTGCATCCCCAGTGGTGCCAGTGCACTCTCTGGAATCACTGCACTGCATCCCCAGTGGTGCCAGTGCACTATCTGGACTCACTGCACTGCATACCCAGTGCTGACAGTGCACTCTCTGGACTCACTGCAGTGCATCCCCAGTGGTGCCAGTGCACTCTCTAGAGTCACTGCAGAGCATCCCCAGTGGTGCCAGTGCACTCTCTGGAATCACTGCACTGCATCCCCAGTGGTGCCAGTGCACTCTGTGGACTCACTGTACTGCATCCCCAGTGGTGCCAGTGCACTCTCTGGACTCACTGCACTGCATCCCCAGTGGTGCCAGTGCACTCTCTGGACTAACTGAACTGCATCCCCAATTGATCCAGTGCACTCTCTGGACTCACTGCACTGCATCCCCAGTGGTGCCAGTGCACTCTCTGGAGTCACTGCAGTGCATGCCCAGTGGTGCCAGTGCACTCTGTGGACTCACTGTACTGCATCCACAGTGGCGCCAGTGCACTCTCTGGACTCACCGCATTGCATCCAGAGTGGTGCCAGTGCACTCTCTGGACTCACTGCAGTGCATCCCCAGTGGTGCCAGTGCACTCTCTGGACTCACTGCACTGCATCCCCAGTGGTGCCAATGCACTCTCTGTAGTCATTGCGGTGCATTCCCAGTGGTACCAGTGCACTCTCTGGACTCACTGCACTGCATCCCCAGTGGGGCCAGTGCACTCTTTGGAGTCATTTCAGTGCATCCCCAGTTGTGCCAGTGCACTCTCTGGACTCACTGCAGTGCATCCCCAGTGGTGCCAGTGCACTCTCTGGACTCACTGCACTGCATCCCCAGTGGTGCCAATGCACTCTCTGGACTCACTGCACTGCATCCCCAAGGTGCCAGTGCACTCTCTGGACTCACTACACTGCATCCCCAGTGGTGCCAGTGCACTCTCTGGACTCACTGCAGTGCATCCCCAGTGGTGCCAGTGCACTCTCTGGAATCACTGCACTGCATCCCCAGTGGTGCCAGTGCATTATCTGGACTCACTGCACTGCATACCCAGTGCTGACAGTGCACTCTCTGGACTCACTGCAGTGCATCCCCAGTGGTGCCAGTGCACTCTCTAGAGTCACTGCAGAGCATCCCCAGTGGTGCCAGTGCACTCTGTGGACTCACTGTACTGCATCCCCAGTGGTGCCAGTGCACTCTCTGGACTCACAGCACTGCATTCCCAGTGGTGCCAGTGCACTCTCTGGACTCACTGCAGTACATCCCCAATGGTGCCAGTGTACTCTCTGCACTCACTGCAGTGCATCCCCAGTGGTGCCAGTGCACTCTCTGGACTCACTGCACTGCATCCCCAGTTGTGCCAGTTCACTCTCTGGAGTGACTGTACTGCATCCCCAGTAGTGCCAGTGCACTCTCTGGACTCACTGCACTGCATCCCCAGTGGAGCCAGTGCACTCTCTGGACTCAATGCACTGCATCCCCAGTGGTGCCAGTGCACTCTCTGGAGTCACTGCAGTGCACCCCGAGTGGTGCCAGTGCACTCTCTGGACTCACTGTACTGCATCCACAGTGGCGCCAGTGCACTCTCTGGACTCACTGCAGTGCATCCCCACTGGTGCCAGTGCACTCTGTGGACTCACTGCACTGCATCCCCAGTGGTGCCAGTGCACTCTCTGCACTCACTGCACTGCATCCCCAGTGGTGCCAGTGCACTCTCTGTAGTCATTGCGCTGCATCCCCAGTGGTACCAGTGCACTCTCTGGACTCACTGCACTGCATCCCCAGTGGGGCCAGTGCACTCTCTGGAGTCATTTCAGTGCATCCCCAGTGGTGCCAATGCACTCTCTGGACTCACTGCACTGCATCCCCAAGGTGCCAGTGCACTCTCTGCACTCACTACACTGCATCCCCATTGGTGCCAGTGCACTCTCTGGACTCACTGCAGTGCATTCCCAGTGGTGCCAGTGCACTCTCTGGACTCACTGCAGTGCATCCCCAGTGGTGCCAGTGCACTCTCTGGACTCACTGCACTGCATCCCCAGTGCTGACAGTGCACTCTGTGGACTCACTGCACTGCATCCCCAGTGGTGCCAGTGCACTCTCTGGACTCACTGCAGTGCATCCCCAGTGGTGCCAGTTCACTCTCTGGAGTCACTGTACTGCATCCCCAGTGGTGCCAGTGCACTCTCTGGACTCACTGCAGTGCATCCCCAGTGGTGCCAGTGCACTCTCTGGACTAACTGAACTGCATCCCCAGTTGATCCAGTGCACTCTCTGGACTCACCGCGCTGCATCCAGAGTGGTGCCAGTGCACTCTCTGCACTCACTGCAGTGCATCCCCAGTGGTGCCAGTGCACTCTCTGGACTCACTGCACTGCATCACCAGTGGTGCCAGTGCACTCTCTGGAGTCACTGCAGTGCATCCCCAGTGGTGCCAGTGCACTCTGTGGACTCACTGCACTGCATCCCCAGTGGTGCCAGTGCACTCTCTGGACTCACTGCAGTGCATCCCCAGTGGTGCCAGTGCACTCTCTGGACTCACTGCACTGCATCCCCAGTGGTGCCAGTGCACTCTCTGGACTCACAGCACTGCATCCCCAGTGGTGCCAGTGCACTCTCTGGACTCACTGCAGTGCAACCCCAGTGGTGCCAGTGCACTCTCTGGAGTCACTGCACTGCATTCCCAGTGGTGCCAGTGCACTCTCTGGACTCACTGCACTGCATCCCCAGTGGTGCCAGTGCACTCTCTGGACTCACTGCAGTGCATCCCCAGTGGTGCCAGTGCACTCTCTGGACTCACTGCACTGCATCCCCAGTGGTGCCAGTGCACTCTCTGGACTCACAGCACTGCATCCCCAGTGGTGCCAGTGCACTCTCTGGACTCACTGCAGTGCAACCCCAGTGGTGCCAGTGCACTCTCTGGAGTCACTGCACTGCATTCCCAGTGGTGCCAGTGCACTCTCTGGAGTCTCTGCAGTGCATCCCCAGTGGTGCCAGTGCACTCTGTGGTCTCACTGTACTGCATCCTCAGTGGTGCCAGTGCACTCTCTGGACTCACAGCACTGCATCCCCATGGTGCCAGTGCACTCTCCGGACTCACTGCAGTACATCCCCAGTGGTGCCAGTGCACTCTCTGGACTCACTGCAGTGCATCCCCAGTGGTGCCAGTGCACTCACTGGAGTCACTGTACTGCATCCCCAGTGGTGCCAGTGCACTCTCTGGACTCACTGCACTGCATCCCCAGTGGAGCCAGTGCACTCTCTGGACTAACTGAACTGCATCCCCAATTGATCCAGTGCACTCTCTGGACTCACTGCACTGCATCCCCAGTGGTGCCAGTGCACTCTCTGGAGTCACTGCAGTGCATCCCCAGTGGTGCCAGTGCACTCTCTGGACTCACTGTACTGCATCCACAGTGGTGCCAGTGCACTCTCTGGACTCACCGCACTGCATCCAGAGTGGTGCCAGTGCACTCTCTGGACTCACTGCAGTGCATCCCCAGTGGTGCCAGTGCACTCTCTGGACTCACTGCAGTGCATCACCAGTGGTGCCAGTGCACTCTCTGGACTCACTGCAGTGCATCCCCAGTGGTGCCAGTGCACTCTATGTAGTCGTTGCGCTGCATCCCCAGTGGTGCCAGTGCACTCTCTGGACTCACTGCACTGCATCCCCAGTGGTGCCAGTGCACTCTCTGGAGTCACTGCAGTGCATCCCCTGTGGTGCCAGTGCATTCTCTGGACTCACTGCACTGCATCCCCAGTGGTGCCAGTGCACTCTCTAGAGTCACTGCAGTGCATCCCCAGTGGTGCCAGTGCACTCTCTGGACTCACTGCACTGCATCCCCAGTGGTGCCAGTGCACTCTGTGGACGCACTGTACTGCATCCCCAGTGGTGCCAGTGCACTCTGTGGACTCACTGCACTGCATCCCCAGTGGTGCCAGTGCACTCTCTGGACTCACTGCAGTACATCCCCAATGGTGCCAGTGTACTCTCTGCACTCACTGCAGTGCATCCCCAGTGGTGCCAGTGCACTCTCTGGACTCACTGCAGTGCATCCCCAGTGGTGCCAGTTCACTCTCTGGAGTCACTGTACTGCATCCCCAGTGGTGCCAGTGCACTCTCTGGACTCACTGCACTGCATCCCCAGTGGTGCCAGTGCACTCTCTGGACTAACTGAACTGCATCCCCAATTGATCCAGTGCACTCTCTGGACTCACTGCACTGCATCCCCAGTGGTGCCAGTGCACTCTCTGGAGTCACTGCAGTGCATCCCCAGTGGTGCCAGTGCACTCTGTGGACTCACTGTACTGCATCCCCAGTGGTGCCAGTGCACTCTCTGGAGTCTCTGCAGTGCATCCCCAGTGGTGCCAGTGCACTCTGTGGACTCACTGTACTGCATCCCCAGTGGTGCCAGTGCACTCTCTGGACTCACTGCACTGCATCCCCATGGTGCCAGTGCACTCTCTGGACTCACTGCAGTACATCCCCAATGGTGCCAGTGTACTCTCTGCACTCACTGCAGTGCATCCCCAGTGGTGCCAGTGCACTCTCTGGACTGACTGCAGTGCATATCCAGTGGTGCCAGTGAACTCTCTGCCCTCAATGTACTGCATCCCCAGTGGTGCCAGTGCACTCTCTGGACTCACTGCACTGCATCCCCAGTGGAGCCAGTGCACTCTCTGGACTCACTGCACTGCATCCCCAGTGGTGCCAGTGTACTCTCTGGACTCACTGCAGTGCATCCCCAGTGGTGCCAGTGCACTCTGTGGACTCACTGTACTGCATCCCCAGTGGTGCCAGTGCACTCTATGGACTCACCGCACTGCATCCAGAGTGGTGCCAGTGCACTCTCTGGACTCACTGCACTGCATTCCCAGTGGTGCCAGTGCACTCTATGGACTCACTGCAGTGCATCCCCAGTGGTGCCAGTGCACTCTCTGGACTCACTGCACTGCATCCCCAGTGGTGCCAGTGCTCTCTCTGGACTCACTGCACTGCATCCCCAGTGGTGCCAGTGCACTCTCTGGACTCACTGCAGTGCATCCCCAGTGGTGCCAGTGCACTCTCTGGACTCACTGCACTGCATCCCCAGTGGTGCCAGTGCACTCTCTAGAGTCACTGCAGTGCATCCCCAGTGGTGCCAGGGCACTCTCTGGACTCACTGCACTGCATCACCAGTGGTGCCAGTGCACTCTCTGGAGTCACTGCACTGCATCCCCAGTGGTGCCAGTGCACTCTGTGGACTCACTGCACTGCATCCAAAGTGGTGCCAGTGCACTCTCTGGACTCACTGCAGTGCATCCCCAGTGGTGCCAGTGCACTCTCTGGACTTACAGCACTGCATCCCCAGTGGTGCCAGTGCACTCTCTGGACTCACTGCGCTGCATCCCCAGTGGTGCCAGTGCACTCTCTGGACTCACTGTACTGCATCCCCAGTGGTGCCAGTGCACTCTCTGTAGTCATTGCGCTGCATCCCCAGTGGTGCCAGTGCACTCTCTGGACTCACTGCACTGCATCCCCAGTGGTGCCAGTGCACTCTCTGGAGTCACTGCAGTGCTTCCCCAGTGGTGCCAGTGCACTCTCTGGACTCACTGCACTGCATCCCCAGTGGTGCCGGTGCACTCTCTAGAGTCACTGCAGTGCATTCCCACTGGTGCCAGTGCACTCTCTGGAGTCTCTGCAGTGCATCCCCAGTGGTGCCAGTGCACTCTCTGGACTCACTGTACTGCATCCCCAGTGGTGCCAGTGCACTCTCTGGACTCACTGCACTGCATCCCCAGTGGTGCCAGTGCACTCTCTGGACTCACTGCACTGCATCCCCAGTGGTGCCAGAGCACTCTCTGGACTCACTGCACTGCATCCCCAGTGGTGCCAGTGCACTCTCTGGACTCACTGCACTGCATCCCCAGTGGTGCCAGTGCACTCTCTGGACTCACTGCAGTGCATCCCCAGTGGTGCCAGTGCACTCTCTGGACTCACTGCAGTACATCCCCAATGGTGCCAGTGTACTCTCTGCACTCACTGCACTGCATCCACAGTGGTGCCAGGGCACTCTCTGGACTCACTGCAGTGCATCCCCAGTGGTGCCAGTGCACTCTCTGGACTCACTGCAGTACATCCCCAATGGTGCCAGTGTACTCTCTGGACTCACTGCACTGCATACCCTGTGGTGCCAGTGCACTCTCTGGACTCACTGCAGTGCATCCCCAGTGGTGCCAGTGCACTCTCTGGACTCACTGCACTGCATCCCCAGTGGTGCCAGGGCACTCTCTGGACTCACTGCAGTGCATCCCCAGTGGTGCCAGTGCACTCTCTGGACTCACTGCAGTACATCCCCAATGGTGCCAGTGTACTCTCTGCACTCACTGCACTGCATCCCCAGTGGTGCCAGTGCACTCTCTGGACTCACCGCACTGCATCCAGAGTGGTGCCAGTGCACTCTCTGGACTCACTGCACTGCATTCCCAGTGGTGCCAGTGCACTCTCTGGACTCACTGCAGTGCATCCCCAGTGGTGCCAGTGCACTCTCTGGACTCACTGCACTGCATCCCCAGTGGTGCCAGTGCTCTCTCTGGACTCACTGCACTGCATCCCCAGTGGTGCCAGTGCACTCTCTGGACTCACTGCAGTGCATCCCCAGTGGTGCCAGTGCACTCTCTGGACTCACAGCAGTGCATCCCCAGTGGTGCCAGTGCACTCTCTGGACTCACTGCACTGCATCCCCAGTGGTGCCAGTGCACTCTCTAGAGTCACTGCAGTGCATCCCCAGTGGTGCCAGTGCACTCTCTGGACTCACTGCACTGCATCACCAGTGGTGCCAGTGCACTCTCTGGACTCACTGCACTGCATCCCCAGTGGTGCCAGTGCACTCTCTGGACTCACTGCACTGCATCCCCAGTGGTGCCAGTGCACTCTCTGGACTCACCGCACTGCATCCCCAGTGGTGCCAGTGCACTCTCTGGACTCACTGCACTGCATCCCCAGTGGTGCCAGTGCACTCTCTGGACTTACAGCACTGCATCCCCAGTGGTGCCAGTGCACTATCTGGACTCACTGTGCTGCATCCCCAGTGGTGCCAGTGCACTCTCTGGACTCACCGCACTGCATCCCCAGTGGTGCCAGTGCACTCTCTGGACTCACTGTAGTGCATCCCCAGTGGTGCCAGTGCACTCTCTGGACTCACTGCACTGCATCCCCAGTGGTGCCAGTGCACTCTCTGGACTCACAGCAGTGCATCCCCAGTGGTGCCAGTGCACTCTCTGGACTCACTGCAGTACATCCCCAATGGTGCCAGTGTACTCTCTGCACTCACTGCAGTGCATCCCCAGTGGTGCCAGTGCACTCTCTGGACTCACTGCAGTGCATCCCCAGTGGTGCCAGTTCACTCTCTGGAGTCACTGTACTGCATCCCCAGTGGTGCCAGTGCACTCTCTGGACTCACTGCACTGCATCCCCAGTGGTGCCAGTGAACTCTCTGGACTAACTGAACTGCATCCCCAATTGATCCAGTGCACTCTCTTTACTCACTGCACTGCATCCCCAGTGGTGCCAGTGCACTCTCTGGAGTCACTGCAGTGCATCGCCAGTGGTGCCAGTGCACTCTGTGGACTCACTGTACTGCATCCCCAGTGGTGCCAGTGCACTCTCTGGACTCACTGCAGTGCATCCCCAGTGGTGCCAGTGCACTCTCTGGACTCACAGCAGTGCATCCCCAGTGGTGCCAGTGCACTCTCTGGACTCACTGCACTGCATCCCCAGTGGTGCCAGTGCACTCTCTGGACTCACTGCAGTACATCCCCAATGGTGCCAGTGTACTCTCTGCACTCACTGCAGTGCATCCCCAGTGGTGCCAGTGCACTCTCTGGACTCACTGCAGTGCATACCCAGTGGTGCCAGTTCACTCTCTGGAGTCACTGTACTGCATCTCCAGTGGTGCCAGTGCACTCTCTGGACTCACTGCACTGCATCCCCAGTGGAGCCAGTGCACTCTCTGGACTCACTGCACTGCATCCCCAGTGGTGCCAGTGCACTCTCTGGACTCACTGCACTGCATCCCCAGTGGTGCCAGTGCACTCTCTGTAGTCATTGCGCTGCATCCCCAGTGGTACCAGTGCACTCTCTGGACTCACTGTACTGCATTCACAGTGGCGCCAGTGCACTCTCTGGACTCACCGCACTGCATCCAGAGTGGTGTCAGTGCACTCTCTGGACTCACTGCACTGCATCCCCAGTGGTGCCAGTGCACTCTGTGGACTCACTGCACTGCATCCCCAGTGGTGCCAGTGCACTCTCTGGACTCACTGCACTGCATCCCCAGTGGTGCCAGTGCACTCTCTGTAGTCATTGCGCTGCATCCCCAGTGGTACCAGTGCACTCTCTGGACTCACTGCACTGCATCCCCAGTGGGGCGAGTGCACTCTCTGGAGTCATTTCAGTGCATCCCCAGTTGTGCCAGTGCACTCTATGGACTCACTGCACTGCATCCCCAGTGGGGCCAGTGCACTCTCTGGAGTCATTTCAGTGCATCCCCAGTTGTGCCAGTGCACTCTATGGACTCACTGCAGTGCATCCCCAGTGGTGCCAGTGCACTCTCTGGACTCACTGCAGTGCATCCCCAGCGGTGCCAGTGCACTCTCTGGACTCACTGGACTGCATCCCCAAGGTGCAAGTGCACTCTCTGCACTCACTACACTGCATCCCCAGTGGTGCCAGTGCACTCTCTGGACTCACTGCACTGCATCACCAGTGGTGCCAGTGCACTCTCTGGACTCACAGCAGTGCATTCCCAGTGGTGCCAGTGCACTCTCTGGATTCACTGCACTGCATCCCCAGTGGTGCCAGTGCACTATCTGGACTCACTGCACTGCATCCCCAGTGCTGACAGTGCACTCTCTGGACTCACTGCACTGCATCCCCAGTGGTGCCAGTGCACTCTCTGGACTCACTGCACTGCATCCCCAGTGGTGCCAGTGCACTCTCTGGACTCACCGCACTGCATCCCCAGTGGTGCCAGTGCACTCTCTGGACTCATTGCAGTGCATCCCCAGTGGTGCCAGTGCACTCTCTGGACTCACTGCACTGCATCCCCAGTGGTGCCAGTGCACTCTCTGGACTCACTGCAGTGCATCCCCAGTGGTGCCAGTGCACTCTCTGGACTCACTGCAGTACATCCCCAATGGTGCCAGTGTACTCTCTGCACTCACTGCAGTGCATCCCCAGTGGTGCCAGTGCACTCTCTGGACTCACTGCAGTGCATCCCCAGTGGTGCCAGTGCACTCTCTGGACTCACTGCAGTACATCCCCAATGGTGCCAGTGTACTCTCTGCACTCACTGCAGTGCATCCCCAGTGGTGCCAGTTCACTCTCTGGAGTCACTGTACTGCATCCCCAGTGGTGCCAGTGCACTCTCTGGACTCACTGCACTGCATCCCCAGTGGTGCCAGTGCACTCTCTGGACTAACTGAACTGCATCCCCAATTGATCCAGTGCACTCTCTTTACTCACTGCACTGCATCCCCAGTGGTGCCAGTGCACTCTCTGGAGTCACTGCAGTGCATCGCCAGTGGTGCCAGTGCACTCTGTGGACTCACTGTACTGCATCCCCAGTGGTGCCAGTGCACTCTCTGGAGTCTCTGCAGTGCATCCCCAGTGGTGCCAGTGCACTCTGTGGACTCACTGTACTGCATCCCCAGTAGTGCCAGTGCACTGTCTGGACTCACTGCACTGCATCCCCAGTGGTGCCAGTGCACTCTCTGGACTCACTGCAGTACATCCCCAATGGTGCCAGTGTACTCTCTGCACTCACTGCAGTGCATCCCCAGTGGTGCCAGTGCACTCTCTGGACTCACTGCAGTGCATACCCAGTGGTGCCAGTTCACTCACTGGAGTCACTGTACTGCATCTCCAGTGGTGCCAGTGCACTCTCTGGACTCACTGCACTGCATCCCCAGTGGAGCCAGTGCACTCTCTGGACTCACTGCACTGCATCCCCAGTGGTGCCAGTGCACTCTCTGGACTCACTGCACTGCATCCCCAGTGGTGCCAGTGCACTCTCTGTAGTCATTGCGCTGCATCCCCAGTGGTACCAGTGCACTCTCTGGACTCACTGTACTGCATTCACAGTGGCGCCAGTGCACTCTCTGGACTCACCGCACTGCATCCAGAGTGGTGTCAGTGCACTCTCTGGACTCACTGCACTGCATCCCCAGTGGTGCCAGTGCACTCTGTGGACTCACTGCACTGCATCCCCAGTGGTGCCCGTGCACTCTCTGGACTCACTGCACTGCATCCCCAGTGGTGCCAGTGCACTCTCTGTAGTCATTGCGCTGCATCCCCAGTGGTACCAGTGCACTCTCTGGACTCACTGCACTGCATCCCCAGTGGGGCGAGTGCACTCTCTGGAGTCATTTCAGTGCATCCCCAGTTGTGCCAGTGCACTCTATGGACTCACTGCACTGCATCCCCAGTGGGGCCAGTGCACTCTCTGGAGTCATTTCAGTGCATCCCCAGTTGTGCCAGTGCACTCTATGGACTCACTGCAGTGCATCCCCAGTGGTGCCAGTGCACTCTCTGGACTCACTGCAGTGCATCCCCAGTGGTGCCAGTGCACTCTCTGGACTCACTGCACTGCATCCCCAAGGTGCAAGTGCACTCTCTGCACTCACTACACTGCATCCCCAGTGGTGCCAGTGCACTCTCTGGACTCACTGCACTGCATCCCCAGTGGTGCCAGTGCACTCTCTGGACTCACAGCAGTGCATTCCCAGTGGTGCCAGTGCACTCTCTGGATTCACTGCACTGCATCCCCAGTGGTGCCAGTGCACTATCTGGACTCACTGCACTGCATCCCCAGTGCTGACAGTGCACTCTCTGGACTCACTGCACTGCATCCCCAGTGGTGCCAGTTCACTCTCTGGACTCACTGCAGTGCATCCCCAGTGGTGCCAGTGCACTCTCTGGACTCACTGCACTGCATCCCCAGTGGTGCCAGTGCACTCTCTGGAGTCTCTGCAGTGCATCCCCAGTGGTGCCAGTGCACTCTGTGGACTCACTGTACTGCATCCCCAGTGGTGCCAGTGCACTCTCTGGACTCACTGCAGTACATCCCCAATGGTGCCAGTGTACTCTCTGCACTCACTGCAGTGCATCCCCAGTGGTGCCAGTGCACTCTCTGGACTCACTGCACTGCATCCCCAGTGGTGCCAGTTCACTCTCTGGAGTCACTGTACTGCATCCCCAGTGGTGCCAGTGCACTCTCTGGACTCACTGCAGTGCATCCCCAGTGGTGCCACTGCACTCTCTGGACTAACTGAACTGCATCCCCAGTTGATCCAGTGCACTCTCTGGACTCACTGCACTGCATCCCCAGTGGTGCCAGTGCACTCTCTAGAGTCACTGCAGTGCATCCCCAGTGGTGCCAGTGCACTCTCTGGACTCACTGCACTGCATCCCCAGTGGTGCCAGTGCACTCTCTGGACTCACTGCAGTGCATCACCAGCGGTGCCAGTTCACTCTCTGGAGTCACTGTACTGCATCCCCAGTGGTGCCAGTGCACTCTCTGGACTCACTGCAGTGCCTCCCCAGTGGTGCCAGTGCACTCTCTGGACTAACTGAACTGCATCCCCAATTGATCCAGTGCACTCTCTGGACTCACCGCGCTGCATCCAGAGTGGTGCCAGTGCACTCTCTAGAGTCACTGCAGTGCACCCCAGTGCTGCCAGTGCACTGTCTGGTCTCACTGCACTGCATCACCAGTGGTGCCAGTGCACTCTCTGGACTCACTGCAGTGCATCCTCAGTGGTGCCAGTGCACTCTCTGGACTCACTGCACTGCATCCCCAGTGGTGCCAGTGCACTCTCTGGACTCACCGCACTGCATCCAGAGTGGTGCCAGTGCACTCTCTGGACTCACTGCAGTGCATCCCCAGTGGTGCCAGTGCACTCTCTGGACTCACTGCAGTGCATATCCAGTGGTGCCAGTGCACTCTCTGCACTCAATGTACTGCATCTCCAGTGGTGCCAGTGTACTCTCTGGACTCACTGCAGTGCATCCCCAGTGGTGCCAGTGCACTCTCTGGACTCACTGTACTGCATCCACAGTGGTGCCAGTGCACTCTCTGGACTCACTGCACTGCATCACCAGTGGTGCCAGTGCTCTCTCTGGACTCACTGCACTGCATCCCCAGTGGTGCCAGTGCACTCTCTGGACTCACTGCAGTGCATCCCCAGTGGTGCCAGTGCACTCTCTGGACTCACAGCAGTGCATCCCCAGTGGTGCCAGTGCACTCTCTAGAGTCACTGCAGTGCATCCCCAGTGGTGCCAGTGCACTCTCTGGACTCACTGCACTGCATCCCCAGTGGTGCCAGTGCACTCTCTGGAGTCACTGCACTGCATCCCCAGTGGTGCCAGTGCACTCTGTGGACTCACTGCACTGCATCCAAAGTGGTGCCAGTGCACTCTCTGGACTCACTGCACTGCATCCCCAGTGGTGCCAGTGCACTCTCTGGACTCACTGCACTGCATCCCCAGTGGTGCCAGTGCACTCTCTGTAGTCATTGCGCTGCATCCCCAGTGGTGCCAGTGCAAACTCTGGACTCACTGCACTGCATCCCCAGTGGTGCCAGTGTACGCTCTGGAGTCACTGCAGTGCTTCCCCAGTGGTGCCAGTGCACTCTCTGGACTCACTGCACTGCATCCCCAGTGGTGCCGGTGCACTCTCTGGACTCACTGCAGTGCATTCCCACTGGTGCCAGTGCACTCTCTGGAGTCTCTGCAGTGCATCCCCAGTGGTGCCAGTGCACTCTGTGGACTCACTGTACTGCATCCCCAGTGGTGCCAGTGCACTCTCTGGACTCACTGCACTGCATCCCCAGTGGTGCCAGTGCACTCTCTGGACTCACTGCACTGCATCCCCAGTGGTGCCAGTGCACTCTCTGGACTCACCGCACTGCATCCAGAGTGGTGCCAGTGCACTCTCTGGACTCACTGCAGTGCATCCCCAGTGGTGCCAGTGCACTCTCTGGACTCACTGCAGTGCATATCCAGTGGTGCCAGTGCACTCTCTGCACTCAATGTACTGCATCTCCAGTGGTGCCAGTGTACTCTCTGGACTCACTGCAGTGCATCCCCAGTGGTGCCAGTGCACTCTCTGGACTCACTGTACTGCATCCACAGTGGTGCCAGTGCACTCTCTGGACTCACTGCACTGCATCCCCAGTGGTGCCAGTGCTCTCTCTGGACTCACTGCACTGCATCCCCAGTGGTGCCAGTGCACTCTCTGGACTCACTGCAGTGCATCCCCAGTGGTGCCAGTGCACTCTCTGGACTCACAGCAGTGCATCCCCAGTGGTGCCAGTGCACTCTCTAGAGTCACTGCAGTGCATCCCCAGTGGTGCCAGTGCACTCTCTGGACTCACTGCACTGCATCCCCAGTGGTGCCAGTGCACTCTCTGGAGTCACTGCACTGCATCCCCAGTGGTGCCAGTGCACTCTGTGGACTTACAGCACTGCATCCCCAGTGGTGCCAGTGCACTCTCTGGACTCACTGCGCTGCATCCCCAGTGGTGCCAGTGCACTCTCTGGACTCACTGCACTGCATCCCCAGTGGTGCCAGTGCACTCTCTGTAGTCATTGCGCTGCATCCCCAGTGGTGCCAGTGCAAACTCTGGACTCACTGCACTGCATCCCCAGTGGTGCCAGTGTACGCTCTGGAGTCACTGCAGTGCTTCCCCAGTGGTGCCAGTGCACTCTCTGGACTCACTGCACTGCATCCCCAGTGGTGCCGGTGCACTCTCTAGAGTCACTGCAGTGCATTCCCACTGGTGCCAGTGCACTCTCTGGAGTCTCTGCAGTGCATCCCCAGTGGTGCCAGTGCACTCTGTGGACTCACTGTACTGCATCCCCAGTGGTGCCAGTGCACTCTCTGGACTCACTGCACTGCATCCCCAGTGGTGCCAGTGCACTCTCTGGACTCACTGTACTGCATCCCCAGTGGTGCCAGTGCACTCTCTGGACTCACTGCACTGCATCCCCAGTGGTGCCAGTGCACTCTCTGGACTCACTGCAGTGCATCCCCAGTGGTGCCAGTGCACTCTCTGGACTCACTGCAGTGCATCCCCAGTGGTGCCAGTGCACTCTCTGGACTCACTGCAGTACATCCCCAATGGTGCCAGTGTACTCTCTGCACTCACTGCAGTGCATCCCCAGTGGTGCCAGTGCACTCTCTGGACTCACTGCAGTGCATACCCAGTGGTGCCAGTTCACTCTCTGGAGTCACTGTACTGCATCCCCAGTGGTGCCAGTGCACTCTCTGGACTCACTGCACTGCATCCCCAGTGGAGCCAGTGCACTCTCTGGACTCACTGCACTGCATCCCCAGTGGTGCCAGTGCACTCTCTGGACTCACTGCACTGCATCCCCAGTGGTGCCAGTGCACTCTGTGGACTCACTGTACTGCATCCACAGTGGTGCCAGTGCACTCTCTGGACTCACCGCACTACATCCCCAGTGGTGCCAGTGCACTCTCTGGACTCACTGCACTGCATTCCCAGTGGTGCCAGTGCACTCTCTGGACTCACTGCAGTGCATCCCCAGTGGTGCCAGTGCACTCTCTGGAGTCACTGCACTGCATCCCCAGTGGTGCCAGTGCTCTCTCTGGACTCACTGCACTGCATCCCCAGTGGTGCCAGTGCACTCTCTGGACTCACAGCAGTGCATCCCCAGTGGTGCCAGTGCACTCTCTGGACTCACTGCAGTGCATCCCCAGTGCTGACAGTGCACTCTCTGGACTCACTGCACTGCATCCCCAGTGGTGCCAGTGCACTCTCTAGAGTCACTGCAGTGCATCCCCAGTGGTGCCAGTGCACTCTCTGGACTCACTGCACTGCATCACCAGTGGTGCCAGTGCACTCTCTGGAGTCACTGCACTGCATCCCCAGTGGTGCCAGTGCACTCTGTGGACTCACTGCACTGCATCCCCAGTGGTGCCAGTGCACTCTCTGGACTCACCGCACTGCATCCCCAGTGGTGCCAGTGCACTCTCTGGACTCACTGCAGTGCATCCCCAGTGGTGCCAGTGCACTCTCTGGACTTACAGCACTGCATCCCCAGTGGTGCCAGTGCACTCTCTGGACTCACTGTGCTGCATCCCCAGTGGTGCCAGTGCACTCTCTGGACTCACCGCACTGCATCTCCAGTGGTGCCAGTGCACTCTCTGGACTCACTGCACTGCATCCCCAGTGGTGCCAGTGCACTCTCTGGACTCACTGCACTGCATCCCCAGTGGTGCCAGTGCACTCTCTGGAGTCACTGCAGTGCTTCCCCAGTGGTGCCAGTGCACTCTCTGGACTCACTGCACTGCATCCCCAGTGGTGCCGGTGCACTCTCTAGAGTAACTGCAGTGCATTCCCAGTGGTGCCAGTGCACTCTCTGGAGTCTCTGCAGTGCATCCCCAGTGGTGCCAGTGCACTCTGTGGACTCACTGTACTGCATCCCCAGTGGTGCCAGTGCACTCTCTGGACTCACTGCACTGCATCCCCAGTGGTGCCAGTGCACTCTCTGGACTCACTGCAGTACATCCCCAATGGTGCCAGTGTACTCTCTGCACTCACTGCAGTGCATCCCCAGTGGTGCCAGTGCACTCTCTGGACTCACTGCAGTGCATCCCCAGTGGTGCCAGTTCACTCTCTGGAGTCACTGTACTGCATCCCCAGTGGTGCCAGTGCACTCTCTGGACTCACTGCACTGCATCCAGAGTGGTGCCAGTGCACTCTCTGGACTAACTGAACTGCATCCCCAATTGATCCAGTGCACTCTCTGGACTCACTGCACTGCATCCCCAGTGGTGCCAGTGCACTCTCTGGAGTCACTGCAGTGCATCGCCAGTGGTGCCAGTGCACTCTGTGGACTCACTGTACTGCATCCCCAGTGGTGCCAGTGCACTCTCTGGAGTCTCTGCAGTGCATCCCCAGTGGTGCCAGTGCACTCTGTGGACTCACTGTACTGCATCCCCAGTGGTTCCAGTGCACTCTCTGGACTCACTGCACTGCATCCCCAGTGGTGCCAGTGCACTCTCTGGACTCACTGCAGTACATCCCCAATGGTGCCAGTGTACTCTCTGCACTCACTGCAGTGCATCCCCAGTGGTGCCAGTGCACTCTCTGGACTCACTGCACTGCATACCCAGTGGTGCCAGTTCACTCTCTGGAGTCACTGTACTGCATCCCCAGTGGTGCCAGTGCACTCTCTGGACTCACTGCACTGCATCCCCAGTGGAGCCAGGGCACTCTGAGGACTCACTGCACTGCATCCCCAGTGGTGCCAGTGCACTCTCTGGACTCACTGCACTGCATCCCCAGTGGTGCCAGTGCACTCTCTGTAGTCATTGCGCTGCATCCCCAGTGGTACCAGTGCACTCTCTGGACTCACTGTACTGCATTCACAGTGGTGCCAGTGCACTCTCTGGACTCACCGCACTGCATCCAGAGTGGTGCCACTGCACTCTCTGGACTCACTGCACTGCATCCCCAGTGGTGCCAGTGCACTCTGTGGACTCACTGCACTGCATCCCCAGTGGTGCCAGTGCACTCTCTGGACTCACTGCACTGCATCCCCAGTGGTGCCAGTGCACTCTCTGGACTCACAGCACTGCATTCCCAGTGGTGCCAGTGCACTCTCTGGACTCACTGCAGTACATCCCCAATGGTGCCAGTGTACTCTCTGCACTCACTGCAGTGCATCCCCAGTGGTGCCAGTGCACTCTCTGGACTCACTGCACTGCATCCCCAGTTGTGCCAGTTCACTCTCTGGAGTGACTGTACTGCATCCCCAGTAGTGCCAGTGCACTCTCTGGACTCACTGCACTGCATCCCCAGTGGAGCCAGTGCACTCTCTGGACTCAATGCACTGCATCCCCAGTGGTGCCAGTGCACTCTCTGGAGTCACTGCAGTGCACCCCGAGTGGTGCCAGTGCACTCTCTGGACTCACTGTACTGCATCCACAGTGGCGCCAGTGCACTCTCTGGACTCACCGCACTGCATCCCCAGTGGTGCCAGTGCACTCTCTGGACTCACTGTAGTGCATCCCCAGTGGTGCCAGTGCACTCTGTGGACTCACTGCACTGCATCCCCAGTGGTGCCAGTGCACTCTCTGCACTCACTGCACTGCATCCCCAGTGGTGCCAGTGCACTCTCTGTAGTCATTGCGCTGCATCCCCAGTGGTACCAGTGCACTCTCTGGACTCACTGCACTGCATCCCCAGTGGGGCCAGTGCACTCTCTGGAGTCATTTCAGTGCATCCCCAGTGGTGCCAATGCACTCTCTGGACTCACTGCACTGCATCCCCAAGGTGCCAGTGCACTCTCTGCACTCACTACACTGCATCCCCATTGGTGCCAGTGTACTCTCTGCACTCACTGCAGTGCATCCCCAGTGGTGCCAGTGCACTCTCTGGACTCACTGCACTGCATACCCAGTGGTGCCAGTTCACTCTCTGGAGTCACTGTACTGCATCCCCAGTGGTGCCAGTGCACTCTCTGGACTCACTGCACTGCATCCCCAGTGGAGCCAGGGCACTCTGAGGACTCACTGCACTGCATCCCCAGTGGTGCCAGTGCACTCTCTGGACTCACTGCACTGCATCCCCAGTGGTGCCAGTGCACTCTCTGTAGTCATTGCGCTGCATCCCCAGTGGTACCAGTGCACTCTCTGGACTCACTGTACTGCATTCACAGTGGTGCCAGTGCACTCTCTGGACTCACCGCACTGCATCCAGAGTGGTGCCACTGCACTCTCTGGACTCACTGCACTGCATCCCCAGTGGTGCCAGTGCACTCTGTGGACTCACTGCACTGCATCCCCAGTGGTGCCAGTGCACTCTCTGGACTCACTGCACTGCATCCCCAGTGGTGCCAGTGCACTCTCTGGACTCACAGCACTGCATTCCCAGTGGTGCCAGTGCACTCTCTGGACTCACTGCAGTACATCCCCAATGGTGCCAGTGTACTCTCTGCACTCACTGCAGTGCATCCCCAGTGGTGCCAGTGCACTCTCTGGACTCACTGCACTGCATCCCCAGTTGTGCCAGTTCACTCTCTGGAGTGACTGTACTGCATCCCCAGTAGTGCCAGTGCACTCTCTGGACTCACTGCACTGCATCCCCAGTGGAGCCAGTGCACTCTCTGGACTCAATGCACTGCATCCCCAGTGGTGCCAGTGCACTCTCTGGAGTCACTGCAGTGCACCCCGAGTGGTGCCAGTGCACTCTCTGGACTCACTGTACTGCATCCACAGTGGCGCCAGTGCACTCTCTGGACTCACCGCACTGCATCCCCAGTGGTGCCAGTGCACTCTCTGGACTCACTGTAGTGCATCCCCAGTGGTGCCAGTGCACTCTGTGGACTCACTGCACTGCATCCCCAGTGGTGCCAGTGCACTCTCTGCACTCACTGCACTGCATCCCCAGTGGTGCCAGTGCACTCTCTGTAGTCATTGCGCTGCATCCCCAGTGGTACCAGTGCACTCTCTGGACTCACTGCACTGCATCCCCAGTGGGGCCAGTGCACTCTCTGGAGTCATTTCAGTGCATCCCCAGTGGTGCCAATGCACTCTCTGGACTCACTGCACTGCATCCCCAAGGTGCCAGTGCACTCTCTGCACTCACTACACTGCATCCCCATTGGTGCCAGTGCACTCTCTGGACTCACTGCAGTGCATCCCCAGTGGTGCCAGTGCACTCTCTGGACTCACAGCAGTGCATTCCCAGTGGTGCCAGTGCACTCTCTGGACTCACTGCAGTGCATCCCCAGTGGTGCCAGTGCACTCTCTGGACTCACTGCACTGCATCCCCAGTGCTGACAGTGCACTCTCTGGACTCACTGCACTGCATCCCCAGTGGTGCCAGTGCACTCTCTGGACTCACTGCAGTGCATCCCCAGTGGTGCCAGTTCACTCTCTGGAGTCACTGTACTGCATCCCCAGTGGTGCCAGTGCACTCCCTGGACTCACTGCAGTGCATCCCCAGTGGTGCCAGTGCACTCTCTGGACTAACTGAACTGCATCCCCAGTTGATCCAGTGCACTCTCTGGACTCACCGCGCTGCATCCAGAGTGGTGCCAGTGCACTCTCTGCACTCACTGCAGTGCATCCCCAGTGGTGCCAGTGCACTCTCTGGACTCACTGCAGTGCATCCCCAGTGGTGCCAGTGCACTCTCTGGAGTCACTGCAGTGCATCCCCAGTGGTGCCAGTGCACTCTGTGGACTCACTGCACTGCATCCCCAGTGGTGCCAGTGCACTCTCTGGACTCACCGCACTGCATCCCCAGTGGTGCCAGTGCACTCTCTGGACTCACTGCACTGCATCCCCAGTGGTGCCAGTGCACTCTCTGGACTCACTGCAGTGCATCCCCAGTGGTGCCAGTGCACTCTCTAGAGTCACTGTAGTGCATCCCCAGTGGTGCCAGTGCACTCTCTGGACTCACTGCACTGCATCCCCAGTGGTGCCAGTGTACTCTCTGGACTCACTGCACTGCATCCCCAGTGGTGCCAGTTCACTCTCTGGAGTCACTGTACTGCATCCCCAGTGGTGCCAGTGCACTCTCTGGACTCACTGCACTGCATCCCCAGTGGTGCCAGTGCACTCTCTGGACTCACTGCAGTGCATCCCCAGTGGTGCCAGTGCACTCTCTGGACTCACTGCACTGCATCCCCAGTGGTGCCAGTGCACTCTCTGGACTCACAGCACTGCATCCCCAGTGGTGCCAGTGCACTCTCTGGACTCACTGCAGTGCAACCCCAGTGGTGCCAGTGCACTCTCTGGAGTCACTGCACTGCATTCCCAGTGGTGCCAGTGCACTCTCTGGAGTCTCTGCAGTGCATCCCCAGTGGTGCCAGTGCACTCTGTGGTCTCACTGTACTGCATCCTCAGTGGTGCCAGTGCACTCTCTGGACTCACAGCACTGCAACCCCATGGTGCCAGTGCACTCTCTGGACTCACTGCAGTACATCCCCAGTGGTGCCAGTGCACTCTCTGGACTCACTGCAGTGCATCCCCAGTGGTGCCAGTGCACTCACTGGAGTCACTGTACTGCATCCCCAGTGGTGCCAGTGCACTCTCTGGACTCACTGCACTGCATCCCCAGTGGTGCCAGTGCACTCTCTGGAGTCACTGCAGTGCATCCCCAGTGGTGCCAGTGCACTCTCTGGACTCACTGTACTGCATCCAGAGTGGTGCCAGTGCACTCTCTGGACTCACCGCACTGCATCCAGAGTGGTGCCAGTGCACTCTCTGGACTCACTGCAGTGCATCCCCAGTGGTGCCAGTGCACTCTCTGGACTCACTGCAGTGCATCACCAGTGGTGCCAGTGCACTCTCTGGACTCACTGCAGTGCATCCCCAGTGGTGCCAGTGCACTCTATGTAGTCGTTGCGCTGCATCCCCAGTGGTGCCAGTGCACTCTCTGGACTCACTGCACTGCATCCCCAGTGGTGCCAGTGCACTCTCTGGACTCACTGCAGTGCATCCCCTGTGGTGCCAGTGCACTCTCTGGACTCACTGCACTGCATCCCCAGTGGTGCCAGTGCACTCTCTAGAGTCACTGCAGTGCATCCCCAGTGGTGCCAGTGCACTCTCTGGACTCACTGCACTGCATCCCCAGTGGTGCCAGTGCACTCTGTGGACGCACTGTACTGCATCCCCAGTGGTGCCAGTGCACTCTGTGGACTCACTGCACTGCATCCCCAGTGGTGCCAGTGCACTCTCTGGACTCACTGCAGTACATCCCCAATGGTGCCAGTGTACTCTCTGCACTCACTGCAGTGCATCCCCAGTGGTGCCAGTGCAGTCTCTGGACTCACTGCAGTGCATCCCCAGTGGTGCCAGTTCACTCTCTGGAGTCACTGTACTGCATCCCCAGTGGTGCCAGTGCACTCTCTGGACTCACTGCACTGCATCCCCAGTGGTGCCAGTGCACTCTCTGGACTAACTGAACTGCATCCCCAATTGATCCAGTGCACTCTCTGGACTCACTGCACTGCATCCCCAGTGGTGCCAGTGCACTCTCTGGAGTCACTGCAGTGCATCCCCAGTGGTGCCAGTGCACTCTGTGGACTCACTGTACTGCATCCCCAGTGGTGCCAGTGCACTCTCTGGAGTCTCTGCAGTGCATCCCCAGTGGTGCCAGTGCACTCTGTGGACTCACTGTACTGCATCCCCAGTGGTGCCAGTGCACTCTCTGGACTCACTGCACTGCATCCCCATGGTGCCGGTGCACTCTCTGGACTCACTGCAGTACATCCCCAATGGTGCCAGTGTACTCTCTGCACTCACTGCAGTGCATCCCCAGTGGTGCCAGTGCACTCTCTGGACTGACTGCAGAGCATATCCAGTGGTGCCAGTGAACTCTCTGCCCTCAATGTACTGCATCCCCAGTGGTGCCAGTGCACTCTCTGGACTCACTGCACTGCATCCCCAGTGCTGACAGTGCACTCTCTGGAC
This sequence comes from Anser anser, assembly GCF_964211835.1. Lineage (NCBI taxonomy): Eukaryota > Metazoa > Chordata > Aves > Anseriformes > Anatidae > Anser > Anser anser. The sequence goes on from NW_028154147.1 coordinate 284,158, forward strand.
TCACTGCACTGCATCCCCAGTGGTGCCAGTGTACTCTCTGGACTCACTGCAGTGCATCCCCAGTGGTGCCAGTGCACTCTGTGGACTCACTGTACTGCATCCCCAGTGGTGCCAGTGCACTCTATGGACTCACCGCACTGCATCCAGAGTGGTGCCAGTGCACTCTCTGGACTCACTGCACTGCATTCCCAGTGGTGCCAGTGCACTCTATGGACTCACTGCAGTGCATCCCCAGTGGTGCCAGTGCACTCTCTGGACTCACTGCACTGCATCCCCAGTGGTGCCAGTGCTCTCTCTGGACTCACTGCACTGCATCCCCAGTGGTGCCAGTGCACTCTCTGGACTCACTGCAGTGCATCCCCAGTGGTGCCAGTGCACTCTCTGGACTCACTGCACTGCATCCCCAGTGGTGCCAGTGCACTCTCTAGAGTCACTGCAGTGCATCCCCAGTGGTGCCAGGGCACTCTCTGGACTCACTGCACTGCATCACCAGTGGTGCCAGTGCACTCTCTGGAGTCACTGCACTGCATCCCCAGTGGTGCCAGTGCACTCTGTGGACTCACTGCACTGCATCCAAAGTGGTGCCAGTGCACTCTCTGGACTCACTGCAGTGCATCCCCAGTGGTGCCAGTGCACTCTCTGGACTTACAGCACTGCATCCCCAGTGGTGCCAGTGCACTCTCTGGACTCACTGCGCTGCATCCCCAGTGGTGCCAGTGCACTCTCTGGACTCACTGTACTGCATCCCCAGTGGTGCCAGTGCACTCTCTGTAGTCATTGCGCTGCATCCCCAGTGGTGCCAGTGCACTCTCTGGACTCACTGCACTGCATCCCCAGTGGTGCCAGTCCACTCTCTGGAGTCACTGCAGTGCTTCCCCAGTGGTGCCAGTGCACTCTCTGTACTCACTGCACTGCATCCCCAGTGGTGCCGGTGCACTCTCTAGAGTCACTGCAGTGCATTCCCACTGGTGCCAGTGCACTCTCTGGAGTCTCTGCAGTGCATCCCCAGTGGTGCCAGTGCACTCTCTGGACTCACTGTACTGCATCCCCAGTGGTGCCAGTGCACTCTCTGGACTCACTGCACTGCATCCCCAGTGGTGCCAGTGCACTCTCTGGACTCACTGCACTGCATCCCCAGTGGTGCCAGTGCACTCTCTGGACTCACTGCACTGCATCCCCAGTGGTGCCAGTGCACTCTCTGGACTCACTGCACTGCATCCCCAGTGGTGCCAGTGCACTCTCTGGACTCACTGCACTGCATCCCCAGTGGTGCCAGTGCACTCTCTGGACTCACTGCAGTGCATCCCCAGTGGTGCCAGTGCACTCTCTGGACTCACTGCAGTACATCCCCAATGGTGCCAGTGTACTCTCTGCACTCACTGCAGTGCATCCTCAGTGGTGCCAGTGCACTCTCTGGACTCACTGCAGTGCATACCCAGTGGTGCCAGTTCACTCTCTGGAGTCACTGTACTGCATCCCCAGTGGTGCCAGTGCACTCTCTGGACTCACTGCACTGCATCCCCAGTGGAGCCAGTGCACTCTCTGGACTCACTGCACTGCATCCCCAGTGGTGCCAGTGCACTCTCTGGACTCACTGCAGTGCATCCCCAGTGGTGCCAGTGCACTCTGTGGACTCACTGTACTGCATCCACAGTGGTGCTAGTGCACTCTCTGGACTCACCGCACTGCATCCAGAGTGGTGCCAGTGCACTCTCTGGACTCACTGCACTGCATTCCCAGTGGTGCCAGTGCACTCTCTGGACTCACTGCAGTGCATCCCCAGTGGTGCCAGTGCACTCTCTGGACTCACTGCACTGCATCCCCAGTGGTGCCAGTGCACTCTCTGGACTCACTGCAGTGCATCCCCAGTGGTGCCAGTGCTCTCTCTGGACTCACTGCACTGCATGCCCAGTGGTGCCAGTGCACTCTCTGGACTCACTGCAGTGCATCCCCAGTGGTGCCAGTGCACTCTCTGGACTCACAGCAGTGCATCCCCAGTGGTGCCAGTGCACTCTCTGGACTCACTGCACTGCATCCCCAGTGGTGCCAGTGCACTCTCTAGAGTCACTGCAGTGCATCCCCAGTGGTGCCAGTGCACTCTCTGGACTCACTGCACTGCATCACCAGTGGTGCCAGTGCACTCTCTGGACTCACTGCACTGCATCCCCAGTGGTGCCAGTGCACTCTCTGGACTCACCGCACTGCATCCCCAGTGGTGCCAGTGCACTCTCTGGACTCACTGCACTGCATCCCCAGTGGTGCCAGTGCACTCTCTGGACTTACAGCACTGCATCCCCAGTGGTGCCAGTGCACTATCTGGAGTCACTGTACTGCATCCCCAGTGGTGCCAGTGCACTCTCTGGACTCACCGCACTGCATCCCCAGTGGTGCCAGTGCACTCTCTGGACTCACTGTAGTGCATCCCCAGTGGTGCCAGTGCACTCTCTGGACTCACTGCACTGCATCCCCAGTGGTGCCAGTGCACTCTCTGGACTCACAGCAGTGCATCCCCAGTGGTGCCAGTGCACTCTCTGGACTCACTGCAGTACATCCCCAATGGTGCCAGTGTACTCTCTGCACTCACTGCAGTGCATCCCCAGTGGTGCCAGTGCACTCTCTGGACTCACTGCAGTGCATCCCCAGTGGTGCCAGTTCACTCTCTGGAGTCACTGTACTGCATCCCCAGTGGTGCCAGTGCACTCTCTGGACTCACTGCACTGCATCCCCAGTGGTGCCAGTGTACTCTCTGGACTAACTGAACTGCATCCCCAATTGATCCAGTGCACTCTCTTTACTCACTGCACTGCATCCCCAGTGGTGCCAGTGCACTCTCTGGAGTCACTGCAGTGCATCGCCAGTGGTGCCAGTGCACTCTGTGGACTCACTGTACTGCATCCCCAGTGGTGCCAGTGCACTCTCTGGACTCACTGCAGTGCATCCCCAGTGGTGCCAGTGCACTCTCTGGACTCACAGCAGTGCATCCCCAGTGGTGCCAGTGCACTCTCTGGACTCACTGCACTGCATCCCCAGTGGTGCCAGTGCACTCTCTGGACTCACTGCAGTACATCCCCAATGGTGCCAGTGTACTCTCTGCACTCACTGCAGTGCATCCCCAGTGGTGCCAGTGCACTCTCTGGACTCACTGCAGTGCATACCCAGTGGTGCCAGTTCACTCTCTGGAGTCACTGTACTGCATCTCCAGTGGTGCCAGTGCACTCTCTGGACTCACTGCACTGCATCCCCAGTGGAGCCAGTGCACTCTCTGGACTCACTGCACTGCATCCCCAGTGGTGCCAGTGCACTCTCTGGACTCACTGCACTGCATCCCCAGTGGTGCCAGTGCACTCTCTGTAGTCATTGCGCTTAATCCCCAGTGGTACCAGTGCACTCTCTGGACTCACTGTACTGCATTCACAGTGGCGCCAGTGCACTCTCTGGACTCACCGCACTGCATCCAGAGTGGTGTCAGTGCACTCTCTGGACTCACTGCACTGCATCCCCAGTGGTGCCAGTGCACTCTGTGGACTCACTGCACTGCATCCCCAGTGGTGCCAGTGCACTCTCTGGACTCACTGCACTGCATCCCCAGTGGTGCCAGTGCACTCTCTGTAGTCATTGCGCTGCATCCCCAGTGGTACCAGTGCACTCTCTGGACTCACTGCACTGCATCCCCAGTGGGGCGAGTGCACTCTCTGGAGTCATTTCAGTGCATCCCCAGTTGTGCCAGTGCACTCTATGGACTCACTGCACTGCATCCCCAGTGGGGCCAGTGCACTCTCTGGACTCACTGCACTGCATCCCCAGTGGTGCCAGTGCACTCTCTGGACTCACAGCAGTGCATTCCCAGTGGTGCCAGTGCACTCTCTGGATTCACTGCACTGCATCCCCAGTGGTGCCAGTGCACTATCTGGACTCACTGCACTGCATCCCCAGTGCTGACAGTGCACTCTCTGGACTCACTGCACTGCATCCCCAGTGGTGCCAGTGCACTCTCTGGACTCACTGCAGTGCATCCCCAGTGGTGCCAGTGCACTCTCTGGACTCACTGCACTGCATCCCCAGTGGTGCCAGTGCACTCTCTGGAGTCTCTGCAGTGCATCCCCAGTGGTGCCAGTGCACTCTCTGGACTCACTGCACTGCATCCCCAGTGGTGCCAGTGCACTCTCTGGACTCACCGCACTGCATCCCCAGTGGTGCCAGTGCACTCTCTGGACTCACTGCAGTGCATCCCCAGTGGTGCCAGTGCACTCTCTGGACTCACTGCACTGCATCCCCAGTGGTGCCAGTGCACTCTCTGGACTCACTGCAGTGCATCCCCAGTGGTGCCAGTGCACTCTCTGGACTCACTGCAGTACATCCCCAATGGTGCCAGTGTACTCTCTGCACTCACTGCAGTGCATCCCCAGTGGTGCCAGTGCACTCTCTGGACTCACTGCAGTGCATCCCCAGTGGTGCCAGTGCACTCTCTGGACTCACTGCAGTACATCCCCAATGGTGCCAGTGTACTCTCTGCACTCACTGCAGTGCATCCCCAGTGGTGCCAGTTCACTCTCTGGAGTCACTGTACTGCATCCCCAGTGGTGCCAGTGCACTCTCTGGAGTCACTGCAGTGCATCGCCAGTGGTGCCAGTGCACTCTGTGGACTCACTGTACTGCATCCCCAGTGGTGCCAGTGCACTCTCTGGAGTCTCTGCAGTGCATCCCCAGTGGTGCCAGTGCACTCTGTGGACTCACTGTACTGCATCCCCAGTGGTGCCAGTGCACTGTCTGGACTCACTGCACTGCATCCCCAGTGGTGCCAGTGCACTCTCTGGACTCACTGCAGTACATCCCCAATGGTGCCAGTGTACTCTCTGCACTCACTGCAGTGCATCCCCAGTGGTGCCAGTGCACTCTCTGGACTCACTGCAGTGCATACCCAGTGGTGCCAGTTCACTCACTGGAGTCACTGTACTGCATCTCCAGTGGTGCCAGTGCACTCTCTGGACTCACTGCACTGCATCCCCAGTGGAGCCAGTGCACTCTCTGGACTCACTGCACTGCATCCCCAGTGGTGCCAGTGCACTCTCTGGACTCACTGCACTGCATCCCAAGTGGTGCCAGTGCACTCTATGTAGTCATTGCGCTGCATCCCCAGTGGTACCAGTGCACTCTCTGGACTCACTGTACTGCATTCACAGTGGCGCCAGTGCACTCTCTGGACTCACCGCACTGCATCCAGAGTGGTGTCAGTGCACTCTCTGGACTCACTGCACTGCATCCCCAGTGGTGCCAGTGCACTCTGTGGACTCACTGCACTGCATCCCCAGTGGTGCCCGTGCACTCTCTGGACTCACTGCACTGCATCCCCAGTGGTGCCAGTGCACTCTCTGTAGTCATTGCGCTGCATCCCCAGTGGTACCAGTGCACTCTCTGGACTCACTGCACTGCATCCCCAGTGGGGCGAGTGCACTCTCTGGAGTCATTTCAGTGCATCCCCAGTTGTGCCAGTGCACTCTATGGACTCACTGCACTGCATCCCCAGTGGGGCCAGTGCACTCTCTGGAGTCATTTCAGTGCATCCCCAGTTGTGCCAGTGCACTCTATGGACTCACTGCAGTGCATCCCCAGTGGTGCCAGTGCACTCTCTGGACTCACTGCAGTGCATCCCCAGTGGTGCCAGTGCACTCTCTGGACTCACTGCACTGCATCCCCAAGGTGCAAGTGCACTCTCTGCACTCACTACACTGCATCCCTAGTGGTGCCAGTGCACTCTCTGGACTCACTGCACTGCATCCCCAGTGGTGCCAGTGCACTCTCTGGACTCACAGCAGTGCATTCCCAGTGGTGCCAGTGCACTCTCTGGATTCACTGCACTGCATCCCCAGTGGTGCCAGTGCACTATCTGGACTCACTGCACTGCATGCCCAGTGCTGACAGTGCACTCTCTGGACTCACTGCACTGCATCCCCAGTGGTGCCAGTGCACTCTCTGGACTCACTGCAGTGCATCCCCAGTGGTGCCAGTGCACTCTCTGGACTCACTGCACTGCATCCCCAGTGGTGCCAGTGCACTCTCTGGAGTCTCTGCAGTGCATCCCCAGTGGTGCCAGTGCACTCTGTGGACTCACTGTACTGCATCCCCAGTGGTGCCAGTGCACTCTCTGGACTCACTGCAGTACATCCCCAATGGTGCCAGTGTACTCTCTGCACTCACTGCAGTGCATCCCCAGTGGTGCCAGTGCACTCTCTGGACTCACTGCAGTGCATCCCCAGTGGTGCCAGTTCACTCTCTGGAGTCACTGTACTGCATCCGCAGTGGTGCCAGTGCACTCTCTGGACTCACTGCAGTGCATCCCCAGTGCTGCCACTGCACTCTCTGGACTAACTGAACTGCATCCCCAGTTGATCCAGTGCACTCTCTGGACTCACTGCACTGCATCCCCAGTGGTGCCAGTGCACTCTCTAGAGTCACTGCAGTGCATCCCCAGTGGTGCCAGTGCACTCTCTGGACTCACTGCACTGCATCCCCAGTGGTGCCAGTGCACTCTCTGGACTCACTGCAGTGCATCCCCAGCGGTGCCAGTTCACTCTCTGGAGTCACTGTACTGCATCCCCAGTGGTGCCAGTGCACTCTCTGGACTCACTGCAGTGCCTCCCCAGTGGTGCCAGTGCACTCTCTGGACTAACTGAACTGCATCCCCAATTGATCCAGTGCACTCTCTGGACTCACCGCGCTGCATCCAGAGTGGTGCCAGTGCACTCTCTAGAGTCACTGCAGTGCACCCCAGTGCTGCCAGTGCACTGTCTGGACTCACTGCACTGCATCACCAGTGGTGCCAGTGCACTCTCTGGACTCACTGCAGTGCATCCTCAGTGGTGCCAGTGCACTCTCTGGACTCACTGCACTGCATCCCCAGTGGTGCCAGTGCACTCTCTGGACTCACCGCACTGCATCCAGAGTGGTGCCAGTGCACTCTCTGGACTCACTGCAGTGCATCCCCAGTGGTGCCAGTGCACTCTCTGGACTCACTGCAGTGCATATCCAGTGGTGCCAGTGCACTCTCTGCACTCAATGTACTGCATCTCCAGTGGTGCCAGTGTACTCTCTGGACTCACTGCAGTGCATCCCCAGTGGTGCCAGTGCACTCTCTGGACTCACTGTACTGCATCCACAGTGGTGCCAGTGCACTCTCTGGACTCACTGCACTGCATCCCCAGTGGTGCCAGTGCTCTCTCTGGACTCACTGCACTGCATCCCCAGTGGTGCCAGTGCACTCTCTGGACTCACTGCAGTGCATCCCCTGTGGTGCCAGTGCACTCTCTGGACTCACAGCAGTGCATCCCCAGTGGTGCCAGTGCACTCTCTAGAGTCACTGCAGTGCATCCCCAGTGGTGCCAGTGCACTCTCTGGACTCACTGCACTGCATCCCCAGTGGTGCCAGTGCACTCTCTGGAGTCACTGCACTGCATCCCCAGTGGTGCCAGTGCACTCTGTGGACTCACTGCACTGCATCCAAAGTGGTGCCAGTGCACTCTCTGGACTCACTGCACTGCATCCCCAGTGGTGCCAGTGCACTCTCTGGACTTACAGCACTGCATCCCCAGTGGTGCCAGTGCACTCTCTGGACTCACTGCGCTGCATCCCCAGTGGTGCCAGTGCACTCTCTGGAGTCACTGCACTGCATCCCCAGTGGTGCCAGTGCACTCTCTGGAGTCTCTGCAGTGCATCCCCAGTGGTGCCAGTGCACTCTGTGGACTCACTGTACTGCATCCCCAGTGGTGCCAGTGCACTCTCTGGACTCACTGCAGTACATCCCCAATGGTGCCAGTGTACTCTCTGCACTCACTGCAGTGCATCCCCAGTGGTGCCAGTGCACTCTCTGGACTCACTGCAGTGCATCCCCAGTGGTGCCAGTTCACTCTCTGGAGTCACTGTACTGCATCCGCAGTATTGCCAGTGCACTCTCTGGACTCACTGCAGTGCATCCCCAGTGGTGCCACTGCACTCTCTGGACTAACTGAACTGCATCCCCAGTTGATCCAGTGCACTCTCTGGACTCACTGCACTGCATCCCCAGTGGTGCCAGTGCACTCTCTAGAGTCACTGCAGTGCATCCCCAGTGGTGCCAGTGCACTCTCTGGACTCACTGCACTGCATCCCCAGTGGTGCCAGTGCACTCTCTGGACTCACTGCAGTGCATCCCCAGCGGTGCCAGTTCACTCTCTGGAGTCACTGTACTGCATCCCCAGTGGTGCCAGTGCACTCTCTGGACTCACTGCAGTGCCTCCCCAGTGGTGCCAGTGCACTCTCTGGACTAACTGAACTGCATCCCCAATTGATCCAGTGCACTCTCTGGACTCACCGCGCTGCATCCAGAGTGGTGCCAGTGCACTCTCTAGAGTCACTGCAGTGCACCCCAGTGCTGCCAGTGCACTGTCTGGACTCACTGCACTGCATCACCAGTGGTGCCAGTGCACTCTCTGGACTCACTGCAGTGCATCCTCAGTGGTGCCAGTGCACTCTCTGGACTCACTGCACTGCATCCCCAGTGGTGCCAGTGCACTCTCTGGACTCACCGCACTGCATCCAGAGTGGTGCCAGTGCACTCTCTGGACTCACTGCAGTGCATCCCCAGTGGTGCCAGTGCACTCTCTGGACTCACTGCAGTGCATATCCAGTGGTGCCAGTGCACTCTCTGCACTCAATGTACTGCATCTCCAGTGGTGCCAGTGTACTCTCTGGACTCACTGCAGTGCATCCCCAGTGGTGCCAGTGCACTCTCTGGACTCACTGTACTGCATCCACAGTGGTGCCAGTGCACTCTCTGGACTCACTGCACTGCATCCCCAGTGGTGCCAGTGCTCTCTCTGGACTCACTGCACTGCATCCCCAGTGGTGCCAGTGCACTCTCTGGACTCACTGCAGTGCATCCCCAGTGGTGCCAGTGCACTCTCTGGACTCACAGCAGTGCATCCCCAGTGGTGCCAGTGCACTCTCTAGAGTCACTGCAGTGCATCCCCAGTGGTGCCAGTGCACTCTCTGGACTCACTGCACTGCATCCCCAGTGGTGCCAGTGCACTCTCTGGAGTCACTGCACTGCATCCCCAGTGGTGCCAGTGCACTCTGTGGACTCACTGCACTGCATCCAAAGTGGTGCCAGTGCACTCTCTGGACTCACTGCACTGCATCCCCAGTGGTGCCAGTGCACTCTCTGGACTTACAGCACTGCATCCCCAGTGGTGCCAGTGCACTCTCTGGACTCACTGCGCTGCATCCCCAGTGGTGCCAGTGCACTCTCTGGAGTCACTGTACTGCATCCCCAGTGGTGCCAGTGCACTCTCTGTAGTCATTGCGCTGCATCCCCAGTGGTGCCAGTGCAAACTCTGGACTCACTGCACTGCATCCCCAGTGGTGCCAGTGCACTCTCTGGAGTCACTGCAGTGCTTCCCCAGTGGTGCCAGTGCACTCTCTGGACTCACTGCACTGCATCCCCAGTGGTGCCAGTGCACTCTCTAGAGTCACTGCATTGCATTCCCACTGGTGCCAGTGCACTCTCTGGAGTCTCTGCAGTGCATCCCCAGTGGTGCCAGTGCACTCTGTGGACTCACTGTACTGCATCCCCAGTGGTGCCAGTGCACTCTCTGGACTCACTGCAATGCATCCCCAGTGGTGCCAGTGCACTCTCTGGACTCACTGTACTGCATCCCCAGTGGTGCCAGTGCACTCTCTGGACTCACTGCACTGCATCCCCAGTGGTGCCAGTGCACTCTCTGGACTCACTGCAGTGCATCCCCAGTGGTGCCAGTGCACTCTCTGGACTCACTGCAGTGCATCCCCAGTGGTGCCAGTGCACTCTCTGGACTCACTGCAGTACATCCCCAATGGTGCCAGTGTACTCTCTGCACTCACTGCAGTGCATCCCCAGTGGTGCCAGTGCACTCTCTGGACTCACTGCAGTGCATACCCAGTGGTGCCAGTTCACTCTCTGGAGTCACTGTACTGCATCCCCAGTGGTGCCAGTGCACTCTCTGGACTCACTGCACTGCATCCCCAGTGGAGCCAGTGCACTCTCTGGACTCACTGCACTGCATCCCCAGTGGTGCCAGTGCACTCTCTGGACTCACTGCACTGCATCCCCAGTGGTGCCAGTGCACTCTGTGGACTCACTGTACTGCATCCACAGTGGTGCCAGTGCACTCTCTGGACTCACCGCACTGCATCCCCAGTGGTGCCAGTGCACTCTCTGGACTCACTGCACTGCATTCCCAGTGGTGCCAGTGCACTCTCTGGACTCACTGCAGTGCATCCCCAGTGGTGCCAGTGCACTCTCTGGAGTCACTGCACTGCATCCCCAGTGGTGCCAGTGCTCTCTCTGGACTCACTGCACTGCATCCCCAGTGGTGCCAGTGCACTCTCTGGACTCACAGCAGTGCATCCCCAGTGGTGCCAGTGCACTCTCTGGACTCACTGCAGTGCATCCCCAGTGCTGACAGTGCACTCTCTGGACTCACTGCACTGCATCCCCAGTGGTGCCAGTGCACTCTCTAGAGTCACTGCAGTGCATCCCCAGTGGTGCCAGTGCACTCTCTGGACTCACTGCACTGCATCACCAGTGGTGCCAGTGCACTCTCTGGAGTCACTGCACTGCATCCCCAGTGGTGCCAGTGCACTCTGTGGACTCACTGCACTGCATCCCCAGTGGTGCCAGTGCACTCTCTGGACTCACCGCACTGCATCCCCAGTGGTGCCAGTGCACTCTCTGGACTCACTGCAGTGCATCCCCAGTGGTGCCAGTGCACTCTCTGGACTTACAGCACTGCATCCCCAGTGGTGCCAGTGCACTCTCTGGACTCACTGTGCTGCATCCCCAGTGGTGCCAGTGCACTCTCTGGACTCACCGCACTGCATCTCCAGTGGTGCCAGTGCACTCTCTGGACTCACTGCAGTGCATCCCCAGTGGTGCCAGTGCACTCTCTGGACTCACTGCACTGCATCCCCAGTGGTGCCAGTGCACTCTCTGGAGTCACTGCAGTGCTTCCCCAGTGGTGCCAGTGCACTCTCTGGACTCACTGCACTGCATCCCCAGTGGTGCCGGTGCACTCTCTAGAGTAACTGCAGTGCATTCCCAGTGGTGCCAGTGCACTCTCTGGACTAACTGAACTGCATCCCCAATTGATCCAGTGCACTCTCTGGACTCACTGCACTGCATCCCCAGTGGTGCCAGTGCACTCTCTGGAGTCACTGCAGTGCATCGCCAGTGGTGCCAGTGCACTCTGTGGACTCACTGTACTGCATCCCCAGTGGTGCCAGTGCACTCTCTGGAGTCTCTGCAGTGCATCCCCAGTGGTGCCAGTGCACTCTGTGGACTCACTGTACTGCATCCCCAGTGGTTCCAGTGCACTCTCTGGACTCACTGCACTGCATCCCCAGTGGTGCCAGTGCACTCTCTGGACTCACTGCAGTACATCCCCAATGGTGCCAGTGTACTCTCTGCACTCACTGCAGTGCATCCCCAGTGGTGCCAGTGCACTCTCTGGACTCACTGCACTGCATACCCAGTGGTGCCAGTTCACTCTCTGGAGTCACTGTACTGCATCCACAGTGGTGCCAGTGCACTCTCTGGACTCACTGCACTGCATCCCCAGTGGAGCCAGGGCACTCTGAGGACTCACTGCACTGCATCCCCAGTGGTGCCAGTGCACTCTCTGGACTCACTGCACTGCATCCCCAGTGGTGCCAGTGCACTCTCTGTAGTCATTGCGCTGCATCCCCAGTGGTACCAGTGCACTCTCTGGACTCACTGTACTGCATTCACAGTGGTGCCAGTGCACTCTCTGGACTCACCGCACTGCATCCAGAGTGGTGCCACTGCACTCTCTGGACTCACTGCACTGCATCCCCAGTGGTGCCAGTGCACTCTGTGGACTCACTGCACTGCATCCCCAGTGGTGCCAGTGCACTCTCTGGACTCACTGCACTGCATCCCCAGTGGTGCCAGTGCACTCTCTGGACTCACTGCACTGCATCCCCAGTGGTGCCAGTGCACTCTCTGTAGTCATTGCGCTGCATCCCCAGTGGTACCAGTGCACTCTCTGGACTCACTGCACTGCATCCCCAGTGGGGCCAGTGCACTCTCTGGAGTCATTTCAGTGCATCCCCAGTTGTGCCAGTGCACTCTATGGACTCACTGCACTGCATCCCCAGTGGGGCCAGTGCACTCTCTGGAGTCATTTCAGTGCATCCCCAGTTGTGCCAGTGCAGTCTATGGACTCACTGCAGGGCATCCCCAGTGGTGCCAGTGCACTCTCTGGAGTCACTGCAGTGCATCCCCAGTGGTGCCAATGCACTCTCTGGACTCACTGCACTGCATCCACAAGGTGCCAGTGCACTCTCTGCACTCACTACACTGCATCCCCAGTGGTGCCAGTGCACTCTCTGGACTCACTGCACTGCATCCCCAGTGGTGCCAGTGCACTCTCTGGACTCACAGCAGTGCATTCCCAGTGGTGCCAGTGCACTCTCTGGATTCACTGCACTGCATCCCCAGTGGTGCCAGTGCACTACCTGGACTCACTGCACTGCATCCCCAGTGCTGACAGTGCACTCTCTGGACTCACTGCACTGCATCCCCAGTGGTGCCAGTGCACTCTCTGGACTCACTGCAGTGCATCCCCAGTGGTGCCAGTGCACTCTCTGGACTCACTGCACTGCATCCCCAGTGGTGCCAGTGCACTCTCTGGAGTCTCTGCAGTGCATCCCCAGTGGTGCCAGTGCACTCTGTGGACTCACTGTACTGCATCCCCAGTGGTGCCAGTGCACTCTGTGGACTCACTGCAGTACATCCCCAATGGTGCCAGTGTACTCTCTGCACTCACTGCAGTGCATCCCCAGTGGTGCCAGTGCACTCTCTGGACTCACTGCAGTGCATCCCCAGTGGTGCCAGTTCACTCTCTGGAGTCACTGTACTGCATCCCCAGTGGTGCCAGTGCACTCTCTGGACTCACTGCACTGCATCCCCAGTGGTGCCAGTGCACTCTCTGGACTAACTGAACTGCACCCCCAGTTGATCGAGTGCACTCTCTGGACTCACTGCACTGCATCCCCAGTGGTGCCAGTGCACTCTCTGGAGTCACTGCAGTGCATCCCCAGTGGTGCCAGTGCACTCTCTGGACTCACTGCACTGCATCCCCAGTGGTGCCAGTGCACTCTCAGGACTCACTGCAGTGCATCCCCAGTGGTGCCAGTGCACTCTGTGGACTCACTGTACTGCATCCCCAGTGGTGCCAGTGCACTCTCTGGACTCACTGCAGTGCACCCCCAGTGGTGCCAGTGCACTCTCTGGACTAACTGAACTGCATCCCCAATTGATCCAGTGCACTCTCTGGACTCACCGCGCTGCATCCAGAGTAGTGCCAGTGCAATCTCTAGAGTCACTGCACTGCATCCCCAGTGGTGCCAGTGCACTCTCTGGACTCACTGCACTGCATCACCAGTGGTGCCAGTGCACTCTCTGGAGTCACTGCATTGCATCCCCAGTGGTGCCAGTGCACTCTGTGGACTCACTGCACTGCATCCCCAGTGGTGCCAGTGCACTCTCTGGACTCACCGCACTGCATCCCCAGTGGTGCCAGTGCACTCTCTGGACTCACTGCTGTGCATCCCCAGTGGTGCCAGTGCACTCTGTGGACTCACTGCACTGCATCCCCAGTGGTGCCAGTGCACTCTCTGGACTCACTGCAGTGCATCCACAGTGGTGCCAGTGCACTCTATGTAGTCATTGCGCTGCATCCCCAGTGGTGCCAGTGCACTCTCTGGACTCACTGCACTGCATCCCCAGTGGTGCCAGTGCACTCTCTGGAGTCACTGCAGTGCATCCCCTGTGGTGCCAGTGCACTCTCTGGACTCACTGCACTGCATCCCCAGTGGTGCCAGTGCACTCTCTGGACTCACTGCAGTGCACCCCCAGTGGTGCCAGTGCACTCTCTGGACTAACTGAACTGCATCCCCAATTGATCCAGTGCACTCTCTGGACTCACCGCGCTGCATCCAGAGTGGTGCCAGTGCAATCTCTAGAGTCACTGCACTGCATCCCCAGTGGTGCCAGTGCACTCTCTGGACTCACTGCACTGCATCACCAGTGGTGCCAGTGCACTCTCTGGAATCACTGCAGTGCATCCCCAGTGGTGCCAGTGCACTCTGTGGACTCACTGCACTGCATCCCCAGTGGTGCCAGTGCACTCTCTGGACTCACCGCACTGCATCCCCAGTGGTGCCAGTGCACTCTCTGGACTCACTGCTGTGCATCCCCAGTGGTGCCAGTGCACTCTGTGGACTCACTGCACTGCATCCCCAGTGGTGCCAGTGCACTCTCTGGACTCACTGCAGTGCATCCACAGTGGTGCCAGTGCACTCTATGTAGTCATTGCGCTGCATCCCCAGTGGTGCCAGTGCACTCTCTGGACTCACTGCACTGCATCCCCAGTGGTGCCAGTGCACTCTCTGGAGTCACTGCAGTGCATCCCCTGTGGTGCCAGTGCACTCTCTGGACTCACTGCACTGCATCCCCAGTGGTGCCAGTGCACTCTCTGGACTCACTGCAGTGCATCCCCAGTGGTGCCAGTGCACTCTCTGGACTCACTGCACTGCATCCCCAGTGGTGCCAGTGCACTCTGTGGACGCACTGTACTGCATCCCCAGTGGTGCCAGTGCACTCTGTCGACTCACTGCACTGCATCCCCAGTGGTGCCAGTGCACTCTCTGGACTCACTGCACTGCATCCCCAGTGGTGCCAGTGTACTCTCTGGACTCACTGCACTGCATCCCCAGTGGAGCCAGTTCACTCTCTGGACTCACTGCACTGCATCCCCAGTGGTGCCAGTGCACTCTCTGGACTCACTGCAGTGCATCCCCAGTGGTGCCAGTACACCCTCTGGACTCAGTGCAGTGCATCCCCAGTGGTGCCAGTGCACTCTCTGGACTCACTGCAGTGCATCCCCAGTGGTGCCAGTGCACTCTCTGGACTCACTGCAGTGCATCCCCAGTGGTGCCAGTGCACTCTCTGGACTCACTGCACTGCATCCCCAGTGGTGCCAGTGCACTCTCTGGACTCACTGCACTGCATCCACAGTGGTGCCAGTGCACTCTATGTAGTCATTGCGCTGCATCCCCAGTGCTGCCAGTGCACTCTCTGGACTCACAGCACTGCATCCCCAGTGGTGCCAGTGCACTCTCTGGAGTCACTGCACTGCATCCCCAGTGGTGCCAGTGCACTCTCTGGACTCACTGCACTGCATCCCCAGTGGTGCCAGTGCACTCTCTAGAGTCACTGCAGTGCATCCCCAGTGGTGCCAGTGCACTCTCTGGACTCACTGCACTGCATCCCCAGTGGTGCCAGTGCACTCTGTGGACGCACTGTACTGCATCCCCAGTGGTGCCAGTGCACTCTCTGGACTCACTGCACTGCATCCCCAGTGGTGCCAGTGCACTCTCTGCACTCACTGCACTGCATCCCCAGTGGTGCCAGTGCACTCTGTGGACTCACTGCACTGCATCCCCAGTGGTGCCAGTGCACTCTCTGCACTCACTGCACTGCATCCCCAGTGGTGCCAGTGTACTCTCTGGACTCACTGCACTGCATCCCCAGTGGTGCCAGTGCACTCTCTGGACTCACTGCACTGCATCCCCAGTGGTGCCAGTGCACTCTCTGGAGTCTCTGCAGTGCATCCCCAGTGGTGGCAGTGCACTCTGTGGACTCACTGTACTGCATCCTCAGTGGTGCCAGTGCACTCTCTGGAGTCACTGCACTGCATCCCCAGTGGAGCCAGTGCACTCTCTGGACTCACTGCAGTACATCCCCAATGGTGCCACTGTACTCTCTGCACTCACTGCAGTGCATCCCCAGTGGTGCCAGTGTACTCTCTGGACTCACTGCAGTGCATCCCCAGTGGTGCCAGTGCACTCACTGGAGTCACTGTACTGCATCCCCAGTGGTGCCAGTGCACTCTCTGGACTCACTGCACTGCATCCCCAGTGGTGTCAGTGCACTCTCTGGACTAACTGAACTGCATCCCCAATTGATCCAGTGCACTCTCTGGACTCACTGCACTGCATCCCCAGTGGTGCCAGTGCACTCTCTGGACTCACTGCAGTGCATCCCCAGTGGTGCCAGTGCACTCTGTGGACTCACTGTACTGCATCCACAGTGGTGCCAGTGCACTCTCTGGACTCACCGCACTGCATCCAGAGTGGTGCCAGTGCACTCTCTGGACTCACTGCACTGCATCCCCAGTGGTGCCAGTGCACTCTCTGGACTCACTGCACTGCATCCCCAGTGGTGCCAGTGCACTCTCTAGAGTCACTGCAGTGCATCCCCAGTGGTGCCAGTGCACTCTCTGGACTCACCGCACTGCATCCCCAGTGGTGCCAGTGCACTCTCTGGACTCACTGCAGTGCATCCCCAGTGGTGCCAGTGCACTCTGTGGACTCACTGCACTGCATCCCCAGTGGTGCCACTGCACTCTCTGGACTCACCGCACTGCATCCCCAGTGGTGCCAGTGCACTCTCTGGACTCACTGCAGTGCATCCCCAGTGGTGCCAGTGCACTCTCTGGACTCACTGCAGTGCATCCCCAGTGGTGCCAGTGCCCTCTCTGGACTTACAGCACTGCATCCCCAGTGGTGCCAGTGCACTCTCTGGACTCACTGCGCTGCATCCCCAGTGATGCCAGTGCACTCTCTGGACTCACTGTACTGCATCCCCAGTGGTGCCAGTGCACTCTCTGGACTCACTGCACTGCATCCCCAGTGGTGCCAGTGCACTCTCTGGACTCACTGCACTGCATCCCCAGTGGTGCCAGTGCACTCTCTGGAGTCACTGCAGTGCTTCCCCAGTGGTGCCAGTGCACTCTCTGGACTCACTGCACTGCATCCCCAGTGGTGCCGGTGCACTCGCTAGAGTCACTGCAGTGCATCCCCAGTGGTGCCAGTGCACTCTCTGGAGTCTCTGCAGTGCATCCCCAGTGGTGCCAGTGCACTCTCTGGACTCACTGTACTGCATCCCCAGTGGTGCCAGTGCACTCTCTGGACTCACTGCACTGCATCCCCAGTGGTGCCAGTGTACTCTCTGCACTCACTGCAGTACATCCCCAGTGGTGCCAGTGCACTCTCTGGACTCACTGCAGTGCATCCCCAGTGGTGCCAGTTCACTCTCTGAAGTCACTGTAATGCATCCCCAGTGGTGCCAGTGCACTCTCTGGACTCACTGCACTGCATCCCCAGTGGTGCCAGTGCACTCTCTGGACTAACTGAACTGCATCCCCAATTGATCCAGTGCACTCTCTGGACTCACTGCACTGCATCCCCAGTGGTGCCAGTGCACTCTCTGGAGTCACTGCAGTGCATCCCCAGTGGTGCCAGTGCACTCTCTGGACTCAGTGTACTGCATCCACAGTGGCGCCAGTGTACTCTCTCGACTCACTGCACTGCATCCAGAGTGGTGCCAGTGCACTCTCTGGACTCACTGCACTGCATCCCCAGTGGTGCCAGTGCACTCTCTGGACTCACTGCAGTGCATCCCCAGTGGTGCCAGTGCACTCTCTGGACTCACTGCACTGCATCCCCAGTGGGGCCAGTGCACTCTCTGGAGTCATTTCAGTGCATCCCCAGTGGTGCCTGTGCACTCTCTGGAGTCTCTGCAGTGCATCCCCAGTGGTGCCAGTGCACTCTGTGGACTCACTGCACTGCATCCCCAGTGGTGCCAATGCACTCTCTGGACTCACTGCACTGCATCCCCAAGGTGCCAGTGCACTCTCTGCACTCACTACACTGCATCCCCAGTGGTGCCAGTGCACTCTCTGGACTCACTGCACTGCATCCCCAGTGGTGCCAGTGCACTCTGTGGACTCACTGTACTGCATCCTCAGTGGTGCCAGTGCACTCTCTGGACTCACAGCACTGCATCCCCAGTGGTGCCATTGCACTCTCTGGACTCACTGCAGTACATCCCCAATGGTGCCAGTGTACTCTCTGCACTCACTGCAGTGCATCCCCAGTGGTGCCAGTGTACTCTCTGGACTCACTGCAGTGCATCCCCAGTGGTGCCAGTGCACTCACTGGAGTCACTGTACTGCATCCCCAGTGGTGCCAGTGCACTCTCTGGACTCACTGCACTGCATCCCCAGTGGTGTCAGTGCACTCTCTGGACTAACTGAACTGCATCCCCAATTGATCCAGTGCACTCTCTGGACTCACTGCACTGCATCCCCAGTGGTGCCAGTGCACTCTCTGGACTCACTGCAGTGCATCCCCAGTGGTGCCAGTGCACTCTGTGGACTCACTGTACTGCATCCACAGTGGTGCCAGTGCACTCTCTGGACTCACTGCACTGCATCCCCAATGGTGCCACTGCACTCTCTGGAGTCACTGCAGTGCATTCCCAGTGGTGCCAGTGCACTCTCTGGACTCACTGCAGTGCATCCCCAGTGGTGCCAGTGCACTCTCTGGACTCACTGCACTGCATCCCCAGTGGTGCCAGTGCACTCTCTAGAGTCACTGCAGTGCATCCCCAGTGGTGCCAGTGCACTCTCTGGACTCACTGCACTGCATCACCAGTGGTGCCAGTGCACTCTCTGGACTCACAGCAGTGCATCCCCAGTGGTGCCAGTGCACTCTCTGGACTCACTGCACTGCATCCCCAGTGGTGCCAGTGCACTCTCTGGACTCACTGCAGTGCATCCCCAGTGGTGCCAGTGCACTCTCTCGACTCACTACACTGCATCCCCAGTGGTGCCAGTGCACTCTCTGGACTCACAGCAGTGAATCCCCAGTGGTGCCAGTGCTCTCTCTGGACTCACAGCACTGCATCCCCAGTGGTGCCAGTGCACTCTCTGTAGTCATTGCGCTGCATCCCCAGTGGTGCCAGTGCACTCTCTGGACTCACAGCAGTGAATCCCCAGTGGTGCCAGTGCACTCCCTGGACTCACTGCACTGCACCCCCAGTGGGGCCAGTGCACTCTCTGGAGTCATTTAAGTGCATCCCCAGTGGTGCCAGTGCACTCTCTGGACTCACTGCAGTGCATCCCCAGTGGTGCCAGTGCACTCTCTGGACTCACTGCACTGCATCCCCAGTGGTGCCAATGCACTCTCTGGACTCACTGCACTGCATCCCCAAGGTGCCAGTGCACTCTCTGCACTCACTACACTTCATCCCCAGTGGTGCCAGTGCACTCTCTGGACTCACTGCAGTGCATCCCCAGTGGTGCCAGTGCACTCTCTGGACTCACAGCAGTGCATTCCCAGTGGTGCCAGTGCACTCTCTGGACTCACTGCACTGCATCCCCAGTGGTGCCAGTGCACTATCTGGACTCACTGCACTGCATCCCCAGTGGTGCCAGTGCACTCTCTGGAGTCTCTGCAGTGCATCCCCAGTGGTGCCAGTGCACTCTCTGGACTCACTGCACTGCATCCCCAGTGGTGCCAGTGCACTCTCTGGACTCACTGCAGTGCATCCCCAGTGGTGCCAGTGCACTCTCTGGACTCACTACACTGCATCCCCAGTGGTGCCAGTGCACTCTCTGGACTCACTGCAGTGAATCCCCAGTGGTGCCAGTGCACTCTCTGGACTCACAGCACTGCATCCCCAGTGGTGCCAGTGCACTCTGTGTAGTCATTGCGCTGCATCCCCAGTGTTTCCAGTGCACTCTCTGGACTCACTGTACTGCACCCCCAGTGGGGCCAGTGCACTCTCTGGAGTCATTTAAGTGCATCCCCAGTGGTGCCAGTGCACTCTATGGACTCACTGCAGTGCATCCCCAGTGGTGCCAGTGCACTCTCTGGACTCACTGCACTGCATCCAAAGTGGTGCCAATGCACTCTCTGGACTCACTGCACTGCATCCCCAAGGTGCCAGTGCACTCTCTGCACTCACTACACTGCATCCCCAGTGGTGCCAGTGCACTCTCTGGACTCACTGCACTGCATCCCCAGTGGTGCCAGTGCACTCTCTGGACTCACTGCACTGCATCCAAAGTGGTGCCAATGCACTCTCTGGACTCACTGCACTGCATCCCCAAGGTGCCAGTGCACTCTCTGCACTCACTACACTGCATCCCCAGTGGTGCCAGTGCACTCTCTGGACTCACTGCAGTGCATCCCCAGTGGTGCCAGTGCACTCTCTGGACTCACTGCAGTGCATCCCCAGTGGTGCCAGTGCACTCTCTGGACTCACTGCAGTACATCCCCAATGGTGCCAGTGTACTCTCTGCACTCACTGCAGTGCATCCCCAGTGGTGCCAGTGCACTCTCTGGACTCACTGCAGTGCATACCCAGTGGTGCCAGTTCACTCTCTGGAGTCACTGTACTGCATCCCCAGTGGTGCCAGTGCACTCTCTGGACTCACTGCACTGCATCCCCAGTGGAGCCAGTGCACTCTCTGGACTCACTGCACTGCATCCCCAGTGGTGCCAGTGCACTCTCTGGACTCACTGCACTGCATCCCCAGTGGTGCCAGTGCACTCTGTGGACTCACTGTACTGCATCCACAGTGGTGCCAGTGCACTCTCTGGACTCACCGCACTGCATCCCCAGTGGTGCCAGTGCACTCTCTGGACTCACTGCACTGCATTCCCAGTGGTGCCAGTGCACTCTCTGGACTCACTGCAGTGCATCCCCAGTGGTGCCAGTGCACTCTCTGGAGTCACTGCACTGCATCCCCAGTGGTGCCAGTGCTCTCTCTGGACTCACTGCACTGCATCCCCAGTGGTGCCAGTGCACTCTCTGGACTCACAGCAGTGCATCCCCAGTGGTGCCAGTGCACTCTCTGGACTCACTGCAGTGCATCCCCAGTGCTGACAGTGCACTCTCTGGACTCACTGCACTGCATCCCCAGTGGTGCCAGTGCACTCTCTAGAGTCACTGCAGTGCATCCCCAGTGGTGCCAGTGCACTCTCTGGATTCACTGCACTGCATCACCAGTGGTGCCAGTGCACTCTCTGGAGTCACTGCACTGCATCCCCAGTGGTGCCAGTGCACTCTGTGGACTCACTGCACTGCATCCCCAGTGGTGCCAGTGCACTCTCTGGACTCACCGCACTGCATCCCCAGTGGTGCCAGTGCACTCTCTGGACTCACTGCAGTGCATCCCCAGTGGTGCCAGTGCACTCTCTGGACTTACAGCACTGCATCCCCAGTGGTGCCAGTGCACTCTCTGGACTCACTGTGCTGCATCCCCAGTGGTGCCAGTGCACTCTCTGGACTCACCGCACTGCATCTCCAGTGGTGCCAGTGCACTCTCTGGACTCACTGCAGTGCATCCCCAGTGGTGCCAGTGCACTCTCTGGAATCACTGCACTGCATCCCCAGTGGTGCCAGTGCACTCTCTGGAGTCACTGCAGTGCTTCCCCAGTGGTGCCAGTGCACTCTCTGGACTCACTGCACTGCATCCCCAGTGGTGCCGGTGCACTCTCTAGAGTAACTGCAGTGCATTCCCAGTGGTGCCAGTGCACTCTCTGGAGTCTCTGCAGTGCATCCCCAGTGGTGCCAGTGCACTCTGTGGACTCACTGTACTGCATCCCCAGTGGTGCCAGTGCACTCTCTGGACTCACTGCACTGCATCCCCAGTGGTGCCAGTGCACTCTCTGGACTCACTGCAGTACATCCCCAATGGTGCCAGTGTACTCTCTGCACTCACTGCAGTGCATCCCCAGTGGTGCCAGTGCACTCTCTGGACTCACTGCAGTGCATCCCCAGTGGTGCCAGTTCACTCTCTGGAGTCACTGTACTGCATCCCCAGTGGTGCCAGTGCACTCTCTGGACTCACTGCACTGCATCCAGAGTGGTGCCAGTGCACTCTCTGGACTAACTGAACTGCATCCCCAATTGATCCAGTGCACTCTCTGGACTCACTGCACTGCATCCCCAGTGGTGCCAGTGCACTCTCTGGAGTCACTGCAGTGCATCGCCAGTGGTGCCAGTGCACTCTGTGGACTCACTGTACTGCATCCCCAGTGGTGCCAGTGCACTCTCTGGAGTCTCTGCAGTGCATCCCCAGTGGTGCCAGTGCACTCTGTGGACTCACTGTACTGCATCCCCAGTGGTTCCAGTGCACTCTCTGGACTCACTGCACTGCATCCCCAGTGGTGCCAGTGCACTCTCTGGACTCACTGCAGTACATCCCCAATGGTGCCAGTGTACTCTCTGCACTCACTGCAGTGCATCCCCAGTGGTGCCAGTGCACTCTCTGGACTCACTGCACTGCATACCCAGTGGTGCCAGTTCACTCTCTGGAGTCACTGTACTGCATCCCCAGTGGTGCCAGTGCACTCTCTGGACTCACTGCACTGCATCCCCAGTGGAGCCAGGGCACTCTGAGGACTCACTGCACTGCATCCCCAGTGGTGCCAGTGCACTCTCTGGACTCACTGCACTGCATCCCCAGTGGTGCCAGTGCACTCTCTGTAGTCATTGCGCTGCATCCCCAGTGGTACCAGTGCACTCTCTGGACTCACTGTACTGCATTCACAGTGGTGCCAGTGCACTCTCTGGACTCACCGCACTGCATCCAGAGTGGTGCCACTGCACTCTCTGGACTCACTGCACTGCATCCCCAGTGGTGCCAGTGCACTCTGTGGACTCACTGCACTGCATCCCCAGTGGTGCCAGTGCACTCTCTGGACTCACTGCACTGCATCCCCAGTGGTGCCAGTGCACTCTCTGGACTCACTGCACTGCATCCCCAGTGGTGCCAGTGCACTCTCTGTAGTCATTGCGCTGCATCCCCAGTGGTACCAGTGCACTCTCTGGACTCACTGCACTGCATCCCCAGTGGGGCCAGTGCACTCTCTGGAGTCATTTCAGTGCATCCCCAGTTGTGCCAGTGCACTCTATGGACTCACTGCACTGCATCCCCAGTGGGGCCAGTGCACTCTCTGGAGTCATTTCAGTGCATCCCCAGTTGTGCCAGTGCAGTCTATGGACTCACTGCAGGGCATCCCCAGTGGTGCCAGTGCACTCTCTGGACTCACTGCAGTGCATCCCCAGTGGTGCCAATGCACTCTCTGGACTCACTGCACTGCATCCACAAGGTGCCAGTGCACTCTCTGCACTCACTACACTGCATCCCCAGTGGTGCCAGTGCACTCTCTGGACTCACTGCACTGCATCCCCAGTGGTGCCAGTGCACTCTCTGGACTCACAGCAGTGCATTCCCAGTGGTGCCAGTGCACTCTCTGGATTCACTGCACTGCATCCCCAGTGGTGCCAGTGCACTACCTGGACTCACTGCACTGCATCCCCAGTGCTGACAGTGCACTCTCTGGACTCACTGCACTGCATCCCCAGTGGTGCCAGTGCACTCTCTGGACTCACTGCAGTGCATCCCCAGTGGTGCCAGTGCACTCTCTGGACTCACTGCAGTGCATCCCCAGTGGTGCCAGTGCACTCTCTGGAGTCTCTGCAGTGCATCCCCAGTGGTGCCAGTGCACTCTGTGGACTCACTGTACTGCATCCCCAGTGGTGCCAGTGCACTCTGTGGACTCACTGCAGTACATCCCCAATGGTGCCAGTGTACTCTCTGGACTCACTGCAGTGCATCCCCAGTGGTGCCAGTGCACTCTCTGGACTCACTGCAGTGCATCCCCAGTGGTGCCAGTTCACTCTCTGGAGTCACTGTACTGCATCCCCAGTGGTGCCAGTGCACTCTCTGGACTCACTGCACTGCATCCCCAGTGGTGCCAGTGCACTCTCTGGACTAACTGAACTGCACCCCCAGTTGATCGAGTGCACTCTCTGGACTCACTGCACTGCATCCCCAGTGGTGCCAGTGCACTCTCTGGAGTCACTGCAGTGCATCCCCAGTGGTGCCAGTGCACTCTCTGGACTCACTGCACTGCATCCCCAGTGGTGCCAGTGCACTCTCAGGACTCACTGCAGTGCATCCCCAGTGGTGCCAGTGCACTCTGTGGACTCACTGTACTGCATCCCCAGTGGTGCCAGTGCACTCTCTGGACTCACTGCAGTGCACCCCCAGTGGTGCCAGTGCACTCTCTGGACTAACTGAACTGCATCCCCAATTGATCCAGTGCACTCTCTGGACTCACCGCGCTGCATCCAGAGTAGTGCCAGTGCAATCTCTAGAGTCACTGCACTGCATCCCCAGTGGTGCCAGTGCACTCTCTGGACTCACTGCACTGCATCACCAGTGGTGCCAGTGCACTCTCTGGAGTCACTGCATTGCATCCCCAGTGGTGCCAGTGCACTCTGTGGACTCACTGCACTGCATCCCCAGTGGTGCCAGTGCACTCTCTGGACTCACCGCACTGCATCCCCAGTGGTGCCAGTGCACTCTCTGGACTCACTGCTGTGCATCCCCAGTGGTGCCAGTGCACTCTGTGGACTCACTGCACTGCATCCCCAGTGGTGCCAGTGCACTCTCTGGACTCACTGCAGTGCATCCACAGTGGTGCCAGTGCACTCTATGTAGTCATTGCGCTGCATCCCCAGTGGTGCCAGTGCACTCTCTGGACTCACTGCACTGCATCCCCAGTGGTGCCAGTGCACTCTCTGGACTCACTGCAGTGCACCCCCAGTGGTGCCAGTGCACTCTCTGGACTAACTGAACTGCATCCCCAATTGATCCAGTGCACTCTCTGGACTCACCGCGCTGCATCCAGAGTAGTGCCAGTGCAATCTCTAGAGTCACTGCACTGCATCCCCAGTGGTGCCAGTGCACTCTCTGGACTCACTGCACTGCATCACCAGTGGTGCCAGTGCACTCTCTGGAGTCACTGCATTGCATCCCCAGTGGTGCCAGTGCACTCTGTGGACTCACTGCACTGCATCCCCAGTGGTGCCAGTGCACTCTCTGGACTCACCGCACTGCATCCCCAGTGGTGCCAGTGCACTCTCTGGACTCACTGCTGTGCATCCCCAGTGGTGCCAGTGCACTCTGTGGACTCACTGCACTGCATCCCCAGTGGTGCCAGTGCACTCTCTGGACTCACTGCAGTGCATCCACAGTGGTGCCAGTGCACTCTATGTAGTCATTGCGCTGCATCCCCAGTGGTGCCAGTGCACTCTCTGGACTCACTGCACTGCATCCCCAGTGGTGCCAGTGCACTCTCTGGAGTCACTGCAGTGCATCCCCTGTGGTGCCAGTGCACTCTCTGGACTCACTGCACTGCATCCCCAGTGGTGCCAGTGCACTCTCTGGACTCACTGCAGTGCACCCCCAGTGGTGCCAGTGCACTCTCTGGACTAACTGAACTGCATCCCCAATTGATCCAGTGCACTCTCTGGACTCACCGCGCTGCATCCAGAGTGGTGCCAGTGCAATCTCTAGAGTCACTGCACTGCATCCCCAGTGGTGCCAGTGCACTCTCTGGACTCACTGCACTGCATCACCAGTGGTGCCAGTGCACTCTCTGGAGTCACTGCAGTGCATCCCCAGTGGTGCCAGTGCACTCTGTGGACTCACTGCACTGCATCCCCAGTGGTGCCAGTGCACTCTCTGGACTCACTGCAGTGCATCCACAGTGGTGCCAGTGCACTCTATGTAGTCATTGCGCTGCATCCCCAGTGGTGCCAGTGCACTCTCTGGACTCACTGCACTGCATCCCCAGTGGTGCCAGTGCACTCTCTGGAGTCACTGCAGTGCATCCCCAGTGGTGCCAGTGCACTCTCTGGACTCACTGCACTGCATCCCCAGTGGTGCCAGTGCACTCTGTGGACGCACTGTACTGCATCCCCAGTGGTGCCAGTGCACTCTGTCGACTCACTGCACTGCATCCCCAGTGGTGCCAGTGCACTCTCTGGACTCACTGCACTGCATCCCCAGTGGTGCCAGTGTACTCTCTGGACTCACTGCACTGCATCCCCAGTGGAGCCAGTTCACTCTCTGGACTCACTGCACTGCATCCCCAGTGGTGCCAGTGCACTCTCTGGACTCACTGCAGTGCATCCCCAGTGGTGCCAGTACACCCTCTGGACTCAGTGCAGTGCATCCCCAGTGGTGCCAGTGCACTCTCTGGACTCACTGCAGTGCATCCCCAGTGGTGCCAGTGCACTCTCTGGACTCACTGCAGTGCATCCCCAGTGGTGCCAGTGCACTCTCTGGACTCACTGCACTGCATCCCCAGTGGTGCCAGTGCACTCTCTGGACTCACTGCACTGCATCCACAGTGGTGCCAGTGCACTCTATGTAGTCATTGCGCTGCATCCCCAGTGCTGCCAGTGCACTCTCTGGACTCACAGCACTGCATCCCCAGTGGTGCCAGTGCACTCTCTGGAGTCACTGCACTGCATCCCCAGTGGTGCCAGTGCACTCTCTGGACTCACTGCACTGCATCCCCAGTGGTGCCAGTGCACTCTCTAGAGTCACTGCAGTGCATCCCCAGTGGTGCCAGTGCACTCTCTGGACTCACTGCACTGCATCCCCAGTGGTGCCAGTGCACTCTGTGGACGCACTGTACTGCATCCCCAGTGGTGCCAGTGCACTCTCTGGACTCACTGCACTGCATCCCCAGTGGTGCCAGTGCACTCTCTGCACTCACTGCACTGCATCCCCAGTGGTGCCAGTGCACTCTGTGGACTCACTGCACTGCATCCCCAGTGGTGCCAGTGCACTCTCTGCACTCACTGCACTGCATCCCCAGTGGTGCCAGTGTACTCTCTGGACTCACAGCACTGCATCCCCAGTGGTGCCAGTGCACTCTCTGGACTCACTGCACTGCATCCCCAGTGGTGCCAGTGCACTCTCTGGAGTCTCTGCAGTGCATCCCCAGTGGTGGCAGTGCACTCTGTGGACTCACTGTACTGCATCCTCAGTGGTGCCAGTGCACTCTCTGGACTCACAGCACTGCATCCCCAGTGGAGCCAGTGCACTCTCTGGACTCACTGCAGTACATCCCCAATGGTGCCACTGTACTCTCTGCACTCACTGCAGTGCATCCCCAGTGGTGCCAGTGTACTCTCTGGACTCACTGCAGTGCATCCCCAGTGGTGCCAGTGCACTCACTGGAGTCACTGTACTGCATCCCCAGTGGTGCCAGTGCACTCTCTGGACTCACTGCACTGCATCCCCAGTGGTGTCAGTGCACTCTCTGGACTAACTGCATCCCCAATTGATCCAGTGCACTCTCTGGACTCACTGCACTGCATCCCCAGTGGTGCCAGTGCACTCTCTGGACTCACTGCAGTGCATCCCCAGTGGTGCCAGTGCACTCTGTGGACTCACTGTACTGCATCCACAGTGGTGCCAGTGCACTCTCTGGACTCACCGCACTGCATCCAGAGTGGTGCCAGTGCACTCTCTGGACTCACTGCACTGCATCCCCAGTGGTGCCAGTGCACTCTCTGGACTCACTGCACTGCATCCCCAGTGGTGCCAGTGCACTCTCTAGAGTCACTGCAGTGCATCCCCAGTGGTGCCAGTGCACTCTCTGGACTCACCGCACTGCATCCCCAGTGGTGCCAGTGCACTCTCTGGACTCACTGCAGTGCATCCCCAGTGGTGCCAGTGCACTCTGTGGACTCACTGCACTGCATCCCCAGTGGTGCCACTGCACTCTCTGGACTCACCGCACTGCATCCCCAGTGGTGCCAGTGCACTCTCTGGACTCACTGCAGTGCATCCCCAGTGGTGCCAGTGCACTCTCTGGACTCACTGCAGTGCATCCCCAGTGGTGCCAGTGCCCTCTCTGGACTTACAGCACTGCATCCCCAGTGGTGCCAGTGCACTCTCTGGACTCACTGCGCTGCATCCCCAGTGATGCCAGTGCACTCTCTGGACTCACTGTACTGCATCCCCAGTGGTGCCAGTGCACTCTCTGGACTCACTGCACTGCATCCCCAGTGGTGCCAGTGCACTCTCTGGACTCACTGCACTGCATCCCCAGTGGTGCCAGTGCACTCTCTGGAGTCACTGCAGTGCTTCCCCAGTGGTGCCAGTGCACTCTCTGGACTCACTGCACTGCATCCCCAGTGGTGCCGGTGCACTCTCTAGAGTCACTGCAGTGCATCCCCAGTGGTGCCAGTGCACTCTCTGGAGTCTCTGCAGTGCATCCCCAGTGGTGCCAGTGCACTCTCTGGACTCACTGTACTGCATCCCCAGTGGTGCCAGTGCACTCTCTGGACTCACTGCACTGCATCCCCAGTGGTGCCAGTGTACTCTCTGCACTCACTGCAGTACATCCCCAGTGGTGCCAGTGCACTCTCTGGACTCACTGCAGTGCATCCCCAGTGGTGCCAGTTCACTCTCTGAAGTCACTGTAATGCATCCCCAGTGGTGCCAGTGCACTCTCTGGACTCACTGCACTGCATCCCCAGTGGTGCCAGTGCACTCTCTGGACTAACTGAACTGCATCCCCAATTGATCCAGTGCACTCTCTGGACTCACTGCACTGCATCCCCAGTGGTGCCAGTGCACTCTCTGGAGTCACTGCAGTGCATCCCCAGTGGTGCCAGTGCACTCTCTGGACTCAGTGTACTGCATCCACAGTGGCGCCAGTGTACTCTCTGGACTCACTGCACTGCATCCAGAGTGGTGCCAGTGCACTCTCTGGACTCACTGCACTGCATCCCCAGTGGTGCCAGTGCACTCTCTGGACTCACTGCAGTGCATCCCCAGTGGTGCCAGTGCACTCTCTGGACTCACTGCACTGCATCCCCAGTGGGGCCAGTGCACTCTCTGGAGTCATTTCAGTGCATCCCCAGTGGTGCCAGTGCACTCTCTGGAGTCTCTGCAGTGCATCCCCAGTGGTGCCAGTGCACTCTGTGGACTCACTGCACTGCATCCCCAGTGGTGCCAATGCACTCTCTGGACTCACTGCACTGCATCCCCAAGGTGCCAGTGCACTCTCTGCACTCACTACACTGCATCCCCAGTGGTGCCAGTGCACTCTCTGGACTCACTGCACTGCATCCCCAGTGGTGCCAGTGCACTCTGTGGACTCACTGTACTGCATCCTCAGTGGTGCCAGTGCACTCTCTGGACTCACAGCACTGCATCCCCAGTGGTGCCATTGCACTCTCTGGACTCACTGCAGTACATCCCCAATGGTGCCAGTGTACTCTCTGCACTCACTGC
The DNA here is from genome assembly GCF_964211835.1 of Anser anser. Taxonomy (NCBI): domain Eukaryota; kingdom Metazoa; phylum Chordata; class Aves; order Anseriformes; family Anatidae; genus Anser; species Anser anser. Next base: position 313,218 of record NW_028154147.1, read on the forward strand.
AGTGCATCCCCAGTGGTGCCAGTGTACTCTCTGGACTCACTGCAGTGCATCCCCAGTGGTGCCAGTGCACTCACTAGAGTCACTGTACTGCATCCCCAGTGGTGCCAGTGCACTCTCTGGACTCACTGCACTGCATCCCCAGTGGTGTCAGTGCACTCTCTGGACTAACTGAACTGCATCCCCAATTGATCCAGTGCACTCTCTGGACTCACTGCACTGCATCCCCAGTGGTGCCAGTGCACTCTCTGGACTCACTGCAGTGCATCCCCAGTGGTGCCAGTGCACTCTGTGGACTCACTGTACTGCATCCACAGTGGTGCCAGTGCACTCTCTGGACTCACTGCACTGCATCCCCAATGGTGCCACTGCACTCTCTGGAGTCACTGCAGTGCATTCCCAGTGGTGCCAGTGCACTCTCTGGACTCACTGCACTGCATCCCCAGTGGTGCCAGTGCACTCTCTGGACTCACTGCACTGCATCCCCAGTGGTGCCAGTGCACTCTCTAGAGTCACTGCAGTGCATCCCCAGTGGTGCCAGTGCACTCTCTGGACTCACTGCACTGCATCACCAGTGGTGCCAGTGCACTCTCTGGACTCACAGCAGTGCATCCCCAGTGGTGCCAGTGCACTCTCTGGACTCACTGCACTGCATCCCCAGTGGTGCCAGTGCACTCTCTGGACTCACTGCAGTGCATCCCCAGTGGTGCCAGTGCACTCTCTCGACTCACTACACTGCATCCCCAGTGGTGCCAGTGCACTCTCTGGACTCACAGCAGTGAATCCCCAGTGGTGCCAGTGCACTCTCTGGACTCACAGCACTGCATCCCCAGTGGTGCCAGTGCACTCTCTGTAGTCATTGCGCTGCATCCCCAGTGGTGCCAGTGCACTCTCTGGACTCACAGCAGTGAATCCCAGTGGTGCCAGTGCACTCCCTGGACTCACTGCACTGCACCCCCAGTGGGGCCAGTGCACTCTCTGGAGTCATTTAAGTGCATCCCCAGTGGTGCCAGTGCACTCTCTGGACTCACTGCAGTGCATCCCCAGTGGTGCCAGTGCACTCTCTGGACTCACTGCACTGCATCCCCAAGTGGTGCCAATGCACTCTCTGGACTCACTGCACTGCATCCCCAAGGTGCCAGTGCACTCTCTGCACTCACTACACTTCATCCCCAGTGGTGCCAGTGCACTCTCTGGACTCACTGCAGTGCATCCCCAGTGGTTCCAGTGCACTCTCTGGACTCACAGCAGTGCATTCCCAGTGGTGCCAGTGCACTCTCTGGACTCACTGCACTGCATCCCCAGTGGTGCCAGTGCACTATCTGGACTCACTGCACTGCATCCCCAGTGGTGCCAGTGCACTCTCTGGAGTCTCTGCAGTGCATCCCCAGTGGTGCCAGTGCACTCTCTGGACTCACTGCAGTGCATCCCCAGTGGTGCCAGTGCACTCTCTGGACTCACTGCACTGCATCCCCAGTGGTGCCAGTGCACTCTCTGGACTCACTGCAGTGCATCCCCAGTGGTGCCAGTGCACTCTCTGGACTCACTACACTGCATCCCCAGTGGTGCCAGTGCACTCTCTGGACTCACTGCAGTGAATCCCCAGTGGTGCCAGTGCACTCTCTGGACTCACAGCACTGCATCCCCAGTGGTGCCAGTGCACTCTCTGTAGTCATTGCGCTGCATCCCCAGTGTTTCCAGTGCACTCTCTGGACTCACTGTACTGCACCCCCAGTGGGGCCAGTGCACTCTCTGGAGTCATTTAAGTGCATCCCCAGTGGTGCCAGTGCACTCTATGGACTCACTGCAGTGCATCTCCAGTGGTGCCAGTGCACTCTCTGGACTCACTGCACTGCATCCAAAGTGGTGCCAATGCACTCTCTGGACTCACTGCACTGCATCCCCAAGGTGCCAGTGCACTCTCTGCACTCACTACACTGCATCCCCAGTGGTGCCAGTGCACTCTCTGGACTCACTGCACTGCATCCCCAGTGGTGCCAGTGCACTCTCTGGACTCACAGCAGTGCATTCCCAGTGGTGCCAGTGCACTCTCTGGACTCACTGCACTGCATCCCCAGTGGTGCCAGTGCACTATCTGGACTCACTGCGCTGCATCCCCAGTGCTGACAGTGCACTCTCTGGACTCACTGCACTGCATCCCCAGTGGTGCCAGTGCACTCTCTGGACTCACTGCAGTGCATCCCCAGTGGTGCCAGTGCACTCTCTGGACTCACTGCACTGCATCCCCAGTGGTGCCAGTGCACTATCTGGACTCACTGCACTGCATCCCCAGTGCTGACAGTGCACTCTCTGGAATCACTGCACTGCATCCCCAGTGGTGCCAGTGCACTATCTGGACTCACTGCACTGCATCCCAAGTGCTGACAGTGCACTCCCTGGACTCACTGCAGTGCATCCCCAGTGGTGCCAGTGCACTCTCCAGAGTCACTGCAGTGCATCCCCAGTGGTGCCAGTGCACTCTCTGGAGTCTCTGCAGTGCATCCCCAGTGGTGCCAGTGCACTCTGTGGACTCACTGTACTGCATCCCCAGTGGTGCCAGTGCGCTCTCTGGAGTCTCTGCAGTGCATCCCCAGTGGTGCCAGTGCACTCTGTGGACTCACTGTACTGCATCTCCAGTGGTGCCAGTGCCCTCTCTGGACTCACTGCACTGCATTCCCAGTGGTGCCAGTGCACTCTCTGGACTCACTGCAGTACATCCCCAATGGTGCCAGTGTACTCTTTGCACTCACTGCACTGCATCCCCAGTGGTGCCAGTGCACTCTCTGGACTCACTGCAGTGCATCCCCAGTGGTGCCAGTTCACGCTCTGGAGTCACTGTACTGCATCCCCAGTGATGCCAGTGCACTCTCTGGACTCACTGCACTGCATCCCCAGTGGAGCCAGTGCACTCTGGGGACTCAATGCACTGCATCCCCAGTGGTGCCAGTGCACTCTCTGGAGTCACTGCAGTGCATCCCCAGTGGTGCCAGTGCACTCTCTGGACTCACTGTACTGCATCCACAGTGGCGCCAGTGCACTCTCTGGACTCACTGCACTGCATCCAGAGTGGTGCCAGTGCACTCTCTGGACTCACTGCACTGCATCCCCAGTGGTGCCAGTGCACTCTCTGGACTCACTGCAGTGCATCCCCAGTGGTGCCAGTGCACTCTCTGGACTCACCGCACTGCATCCCCAGTGGTGCCAGTGCACTCTCTGGACTCACTGCAGTGCATCCCCAGTGGTGCCAGTGCACTCTCTGGACTAACTGAACTGCATCCCCAATTGATCCAGTGCACTCTCTGGACTCAATGCACTGCATCCCCAGTGGTGCCAGTGCACTCTCTAGAGTCACTGCAGTGCATCCCCAGTGGTGCCAGTGCACTCTCTGGACTCACTGCACTGCATCCCCAGTGGTGCCAGTGCACTCTCTGGACTCACTGCAGTGCATCCCCAGTGGTGCCAGTTCACTCTCTGGAGTCACTGTACTGCATCCCCAGTGGTGCCAGTGCACTCTCTGGACTCACTGCAGTGCATCTCCAGTGGTGCCAGAGCACTCTCTGGACTAACTGAACTGCATCCCCAATTGATCCAGTGCACTCTCTGGACTCACCGCGCTGCATCCCCAGTGGTGCCAGTGCACTCTCTGGACTCACTGCACTGCATCACCAGTGGTGCCAGTGCACTCTCTGGAGTCACTGCAGTGCATCCCCAGTGGTGCCAGTGCACTCTCTGGACTCACTGCACTGCATCCCCAGTGGTGCCAGTGCACTCTCTGGACTCACCGCACTGCATCCAGAGTGGTGCCAGTGCACTCTCTGGACTCACTGCACTGCATCCCCAGTGGTGCCAGTGCACTCTCTGGAGTCACTGCACTGCATCCCCAGTGGTGCCAGTGCACTCTCTGGACTCACTGCAGTGCATCCACAGTGGTGCCAGTGCACTCTATGTAGTCATTGCGCTGCATCCGCAGTGGTGCCAGTGCACTCTCTGGACTCACTGCACTGCATCCCCAGTGGTGCCAGTGCAATCTCTGGACTCACTGCACTGCATCCCCAGTGGTGCCAGTGCACTCTCTGGACTCACTGCACTGCATCCCCAAGGTGCCAGTGCACTCTCTGGACTCACTGCACTGCATCCCCAGTGGTGCCAGTGCAGTCTCTGGACTCACTGCACTGCATCCCCAGTGGTGCCAGTGCACTCTCTGGACTCACTGCAGTGCATCCCCAGTGGTGCCAGTGCACTCTCTTGACTCACTACACTGCATCCCCAGTGGTGACAGTGCACTCTCTGGACTCACTACACTGCATCCCCAGTGGTGCAGTGCACTCACTAGAGTCACTGCAGTGCATCCCCAGTGGTGCCAGTGCACTCTCTGGACTCACTGCACTGCATCCCCAGTGGTGCCAGTGCACTCTCTGGACTCACTGCAGTGCATCCCCAGTGGTGCCAGTGCACTCTATGGACTCCCCGCACTACATCCCCAGTGGTGCCAGTGCACTCTCTGGACTCATTGCACTGCATCCCCAGTGGTGCCAGTGCACTCTCTGGAGTCTCTGCAGTGCATCCCCAGTGGTGCCAGTGCACTCTGTGGACTCACTGAACTGCATCCCCAATTGATCCAGTGCACTCTCTGGACTCACTGCACTGCATCCCCAGTGGTGCCAGTGCACTCTCTGGAGTCACTGCAGTGCATCCCCAGTGGTGCCAGTGCACTCTGTGGACTCACTGTACTGCATCCACAGTGGTGCCAGTGCACTCTCTGGACTCACCGCACTGCATCCAGAGTGGTGCCAGTGCACTCTCTGGAGTCACTGTACTGCATCCCCAGTGGTGCCAGTGCACTCTCTGGACTCACTGCACTGCATCACCAGTGGTGCCAGTGCACTCTCTGGACTCACTGCAGTGCATCCCGAGTGGTGCCAGTGCACTCTCTGGACTCACTGCACTGCATCCCCAGTGGTGCCAGTGCACTCTCTGGACTCACGGCACTGCATCCAGAGTGGTGCCAGTGCACTCTCTGGACTCACTGCAGTGCATCCCCAGTGGTGCCAGTGCACTCTCTGCACTCACTGCAGTGCATCCCCAGTGGTGCCAGTGCACTCTCTGGAGTCACTGCACTGCATCCCCAGTGGTGCCAGTGCACTCTCTGGACTCACTGCACTGCATCCCCAGTGGGGCCAGTGCACTCTCTGGACTCACTGCAGTGCATCCCCAGTGGTGCCAGTTCACTCTCTGGAGTCACTGTACTGCATCCCCAGTGGTGCCAGTGCACTCTCTGGACTCACTGCAGTGCATCCCCAGTGGTGCCAGTGCACTCTCTGGACTAACTGAACTGCATCCCCAATTGATCCAGTGCACTCTCTGGACTCACCGCGCTGCATCCAGAGTGGTGCCAGTGCACTCTCTAGAGTCACTGCAGTGCATCCCCAGTGGTGCCAGTGCACTCTCTGGACTCACTGCACTGCATCACCAGTGGTGCCAGTGCACTCTCTGGAGTCACTGCAGTGCATCCCCAGTGGTGCCAGTGCACTCTGTGGACTCACTGCACTGCATCCCCAGTGGTGCCAGTGCACTCTCTGGACTCACCGCACTGCATCCAGAGTGGTGCCAGTGCACTCTCTGGACTCACTGCAGTGCATCCCCAGTGGTGCCAGTGCACTCTCTGGAGTCATTGCACTGAATCCCCAGTGGTGCCAGTGCACTCTCTGGACTCACTGCAGTGCATCCACAGTGGTGCCAGTGCACTCTATGTAGTCATTGCGCTGCATCCGCAGTGGTGCCAGTGCACTCTCTGGACTCACTGCACTGCATCCCCAGTGGTGCCAGTGCAATCTCTGGACTCACTGCACTGCATCCCCAGTGGTGCCAGTGCACTCTCTGGACTCACTGCACTGCATCCCCAAGGTGCCAGTGCACTCTCTGGACTCACTGCACTGCATCCCCAGTGGTGCCAGTGCACTCTCTGGACTCACTGCACTGCATCCCCAGTGGTGCCAGTGCACTCTCTGGACTCACTGCAGTGCATCCCCAGTGGTGCCAGTGCACTCTATGGACTCCCCGCACTGCATCCCCAGTGGTGCCAGTGCACTCTCTTGACTCATTGCACTGCATCCCCAGTGGTGCCAGCGCACTCTCTGGAGTCTGCAGTGCATCCCCAGTGGTGCCAGTGCACTCTGTGGACTCACTGAACTGCATCCCCAATTGATCCAGTGCACTCTCTGGACTCACTGCACTGCATCCCCAGTGGTGCCAGTGCACTCTCTGGAGTCACTGCAGTGCATCCACAGTGGTGCCAGTGCACTCTGTGGACTCACTGTACTGCATCCACAGTGGTGCCAGTGCACTCTCCGGACTCACCGCACTGCATCCAGAGTGGTGCCAGTGCACTCTCTAGAGTCATTGCAGTGCATCCCCAGTGGTGCCAGTGCACTCTCTGGACTCACTGCACTGCATCACCAGTGGTGCCAGTGCACTCTCTGGACTCACTGCAGTGCATCCCCAGTGGTGCCAGTGCACTCTCTGGACTCACTGCACTGCATCCCCAGTGCTGCCAGTGCACTCTCTGGACTCACGGCACTGCATCCCCAGTGGTGCCAGTGCACTCTGTGGACTCACTGTACTGCATCCCCAGTGGTGCCAGTGCACTCTCTGGACTCACTGCAGTACATCCCCAATGGTGCCAGTGTACTCTCTGGACTCACTGCAGTGCATCCCCAGTGGTGCCAGTGCACTCTGTGGACTCACTGCACTGCATCCCCAGTGGTGCCAGTGCACTCTCTGGACTCACTGCAGTACATCCCCAATGGTGCCAGTGTACTCTCTGCACTCACTGCAGTGCATCCCCAGTGGTGCCAGTGCACTCTCTGGACTCACTGCAGTGCATCCCCAGTGGTGCCTGTTCACTCTCTGGAGTCACTGTACTGCATCCCCAGTGGTGCCAGTGCACTCTCTGGACTCACTGCACTGCATCCCCAGTGGTGCCAGTGTACTCTCTGGACTAACTGAACTGCATCCCCAGTTGATCCAGTGCACTCTCTGGACTCACTGCACTGCATCCCCAGTGGTGCCAGTGCACTCTCTGGACTCACTGCAGTGCATCCCCAGTGGTGCCAGTGCACTCTGTGGACTCACTGTACTGCATCCACAGTGGCGCCAGTGCACTCTCTGGACTCACCGCACTGCATCCAGAGTGGTGCCAGTGCACTCTCTGGACTCACTGCACTGCATCCCCAGTGGTGCCAGTGCACTCTCTGGACTCACTACAGTGCATCCCCAGTGGGGCCAGTGCACTCTCTGGACTCACTGCACTGCATCCCCAGTGGTGCCAGTGCACTCTCTGCACTCACAGCACTGCATCCCCAGTGGTGCCAGTGCACTCTCTGTAGTCATTGCGCTGCATCCCCAGTGGTACCAGTGCACTCTCTGGACTCACTGCACTGCATCCCCAAGGTGCCAGTGCACTCTCTGCACTCACTACACTGCATCCCCAGTGGTGCCAGTGCACTCTCTGGACTCACAGCAGTGCATTCCCATTGGTGCCAGTGCACTCTATGGACTCACTGCAGTGCATCCCCAGTGGTGCCAGTGCACTCTCTGGACTCACTGCACTGCATCCCCAGTGGTGCCAATGCACTCTCTGGACTCACTGCACTGCATCCCCAAGGTGCCAGTGCACTCTCTGGACTCACTGCACTGCATCCCCAGTGGTGCCAGTGCACTCTCTGGACTCACTGCACTGCATCCCCACTGGTGCCAGTGCACTCTCTGGACTCACAGCAGTGCATTCCCATTGGTGCCAGTGCACTCTCTGGACTCACTGCACTGCATCCCCAGTGGTGCCAGTGCACTATCTGGACTCACTGCACTGCATCCCCAGTACTGACAGTGCACTCTCTGGACTCACTGCAGTGCATCCCCAGTGGTGCCAGTGCACTCTCTGGACTCACTGTACTGCATCCCCAGTGGTGCCAGTGCACTCTCTGGACTCACTGCAGTGCATCCCCAGTGGTGCCAGTGCACTCTCTGGACTCACTGCACTGCACCCCCAGTGGTGCCAGTGCACTCTCTGGACTCACTGCACTGCATCCCCAGTGGTGCCAGTGCACTCTCTGTAGTCATTGCGCTGCATCCCCAGTGGTGCCAGTGCACTCTCTGGACTCACTGCACTGCATCCCCAGTGGTGCCAGTGCACTCTCTGGAGTCACTGCAGTGCTTCCCCAGTGGTGCCAGTGCACTCTCTGGACTCACTGCACTGCATCCCCAGTGGTGCCGGTGCACTCTCTAGAGTCACTGCAGTGCATCCCCAGTGGTGCCAGTGCACTCTCTGGAGTCTCTGCAGTGCATCCCCAGTGGTGCCAGTGCACTCTCTGGACTCACTGTACTGCATCCCCAGTGGTGCCAGTGCACTCTCTGGACTCACCGCACTGCATCCCCAGTGGTGCCAGTGCACTCTCTGGACTCACTGCACTGCATCCCCAGTGGTGCCAGTGCACTCTCTGGACTTACAGCACTGCATCCCCAGTGGTGCCAGTGCACTCTCTGGACTCACCGCACTGCATCCCCAGTGGTGCCAGTGCACTCTCTGGAGTCACTGCACTGCATCCCCAGTGGTGCCAGTGCACTCTCTGGACTCACTGCACTGCATCCCCAGTGGTGCCAGTGCACTCTCAGGAATCACTGCACTGCATCCCCAGTGGTGCCAGTGCACTCTCTGCACTCACTGCACTGCATCCCCAGTGGTGCCACTGCACTCTCTGGACTCACTTCACTGCATCCCCAGTGGTGCCAGTGCACTCTCTGGAGTCACTGCAGTGCATCCCCAGTGGTGCCAGTGCACTCTCTGGACTCACTGCACTGCATCCCCAGTGGTGCCAGTGCACTCTCTGGACTCACTGCACTGCATCCCCAGTGGTGCCAGTGCACTCTCTGGACTCACTGCACTGCATCCCCAGTGGTGCCAGTGCACTCTCTGGACTCACTGCAGTGCATCCCCAGTGGTGCCAGTGCACTCTCTGGACTCACTGCACTGCATCCCCAGTGGTGCCAGTGCACTCTCTGGACTCACTGCACTGCATCCCCAGTGGTGCCAGTGCTCTCTCTGGACTCACTGCACTGCATCCCCAGTGGTGCCAGTGCACTCTCTGGACTCACTGCACTGCATCACCAGTGGTGCCACTGCACTCTCTGGACTCGCTGCAGTGCATCCCCAGTGGTGCCAGTGCACTCTCTGGACTCACTGCACTGCATCCCCAGTGGTGCCAGTGCACTCTCTGTAGTCATTGCGCTGCATCCCCAGTGGTGCCAGTGCACTCTCTGGACTCACTGCACTGCATCCCCAGTGGTGCCGGTGCACTCTCTAGAGTCACTGCAGTGCATCCCCAGTGGTGCCAGTGCACTCTGTGGACTCACTGTACTGCATCCCCAGTGGTGCCAGTGCACTCTCTGGACTCACCGCACTGCATCCCCAGTGGTGCCAGTGCACTCTCTGGACTCACTGCAGTGCATCCCCAGTGGTGCCAGTGCACTCTCTGGACTTACAGCACTGCATCCCCAGTGGTGCCAGTGCACTCTGTGGACTCACTGCACTGCATACCCTGTGGTGCCAGTGCACTCTCTGGACTCACTGCACTGCATCCCCAGTGGTGCCAGTGCACTCTCTGGAATCACTGCACTGCATCCCCAGTGGTGCCAGTGCTCTCTCTGCACTCACTGCACTGCATCCCCAGTGGTGCCAGTGCACTCTCTGGACTCACTGCACTGCATCACCAGTGGTGCCAGTGCACTCTCTGGACTCACTGCTCTGCATCCCCAGTGGTGCCAGTGCACTCTCTGGAGTCACTGCAGTGCTTGCCCAGTGGTGCCAGTGCACTCTCTGGACTCACTGCACTGCATCCCCAGTGGTGCCTGTGCACTCTCTAGAGTCACTGCAGTGCATCCCCAGTGGTGCCAGTGCACTCTCTGGAGTCTCTGCAGTGCATCCCCAGTGGTGCCAGTGCACTCTGTGGACTCACTGTACTTCATCACCAGTGGTGCCAGTGCACTCTCTGGACTCACTGCACTGCATCCCCAGTGGTGCCAGTGCACTCTCTGGACTCACTGCAGTACATCCCCAATGGTGCCAGTGTACTCTCTGCACTCACTGCAGTGCATCCCCAGTGGTGCCAGTGCACTCTCTGGACTCACTGCAGTGCATCCCCACTGGTGCCAGTTCACTCTCTGGACTCACTGCACTGCATCCCCAAGGTGCCAGTGCACTCTCTGCACTCACTACACTGCATCCCCAGTGGTGCCAGTGCACTCTCTGGACTCACAGCAGTGCATTCCCATTGGTGCCAGTGCACTCTATGGACTCACTGCAGTGCATCCCCAGTGGTGCCAGTGCACTCTCTGGACTCACTGCACTGCATCCCCAGTGGTGCCAATGCACTCTCTGGACTCACGGCACTGCATCCCCAAGGTGCCAGTGCACTCTCTGCACTCACTGCACTGCATCCCCAGTGGTGCCAGTGCACTCTCTGGACTCACTGCAGTGCATCCCCACTGGTGCCAGTGCACTCTCTGGACTCACAGCAGTGCATTCCCATTGGTGCCAGTGCACTCTCTGGACTCACTGCACTGCATCCCCAGTACTGACAGTGCACTCTCTGGACTCACTGCAGTGCATCCCCAGTGGTGCCAGTGCACTCTCTGGACTCACTGCACTGCATCCCCTGTGGTGCCAGTGCACTCTCTGGACTCACTGCACTGCATCCCCAGTGGTGCCAGTGCACTTTGTGGACTCACTGTACTGCATCCCCAGTGGTGCCAGTGCACTCTCTGGACTCACTGCAGTGCATCACCAGTGGTGCCAGTGCACTCTCTGGACTCACTGCACTGCATCACCAGTGGTGCCAGTGCACTCTCTGGACTCACTGCACTGCATCCCCAGTGGTGCCAGTGCACTCTCTGTAGTCATTGCGCTGCATCCCCAGTGGTGCCAGTGCACTCTCTGGACTCACTGCACTGCATCCCCAGTGGTGCCAGTGCACTCTCTGGAGTCACTGCAGTGCTTCCCCAGTGGTGCCAGTGCACTCTCTGGACTCACTGCACTGCATCCCCAGTGGTGCCGGTGCACTCTCTAGAGTCACTGCAGTGCATCCCCAGTGGTGCCAGTGCACTCTCTGGAGTCTCTGCAGTGCATCCCCAGTGGTGCCAGTGCACTCTCTGGACTCACCGCACTGCATCCCCAGTGGTGCCAGTGCACTCTCTGGACTCACTGCACTGCATCCTCAGTGGTGCCAGTGCACTCTCTGGACTTACAGCACTGCATCCCCAGTGGTGCCAGTGCACTCTCTGGACTCACCGCACTGCATCCCCAGTGGTGCCAGTGCACTCTCTGGAGTCACTGCACTGCATCCCCAGTGGTGCCAGTGCACTCTCTGGACTCACTGCAGTGCATCCCCAGTGGTGCCAGTGCACTCTCAGGAATCACTGCACTGCATCCCCAGTGGTGCCAGTGCACTCTCTGCACTCACTGCACTGCATCCCCAGTGGTGCCGGTGCACTCTCTAGATTCACTGCAGTGCATCCCCAGTGGTGCCAGTGCACTCTCTGGAGTCTCTGCAGTGCATCCCCAGTGGTGCCAGTGCACTCTGTGGACTCACTGTACTGCATCCCCAGTGGTGCCAGTGCACTCTCTGGACTCACCGCACTGCATCCCCAGTGGTGCCAGTGCACTCTCTGGACTCACTGCACTGCATCCCCAGTGGTGCCAGTGCACTCTCTGGACTTACAGCACTGCATCCCCAGTGGTGCCAGTGCACTCTGTGGACTCACTGCACTGCATACCCTGTGGTGCCAGTGCACTCTCTGGACTCACTGCACTGCATCCCCAGTGGTGCCAGTGCACTCTCTGGACTCACTGCACTGCATCCCCAGTGGTGCCAGTGCTCTCTCTGGACTCACTGCACTGCATCCCCAGTGGTGCCAGTGCACTCTCTGGACTCACTGCACTGCATCACCAGTGGTGCCAGTGCACTCTCTGGACTCACTGCACTGCACCCCCAGTGGTGCCAGTGCACTCTCTGGACTCACTGCACTGCATCCCCAGTGGTGCCAGTGCACTCTCTGTAGTCATTGCGCTGCATCCCCAGTGGTGCCAGTGCACTCTCTGGACTCACTGCACTGCATCCCCAGTGGTGCCAGTGCACTCTCTGAAGTCACTGCAGTGCTTCCCCAGTGGTGCCAGTGCACTCTCTGTACTCACTGCACTGCATCCCCAGTGGTGCCGGTGCACTCTCTAGAGTCACTGCAGTGCATCCCCAGTGGTGCCAGTGCACTCTCTGGAGTCTCTGCAGTGCATCCCCAGTGGTGCCAGTGCACTCTCTGGACTCACTGTACTGCATCCCCAGTGGTGCCAGTGCACTCTCTGGACTCACCGCACTGCATCCCCAGTGGTGCCAGTGCACTCTCTGGACTCACTGCACTGCATCCCCAGTGGTGCCAGTGCACTCTCTGGACTTACAGCACTGCATCCCCAGTGGTGCCAGTGCACTCTCTGGACTCACCGCACTGCATCCCCAGTGGTGCCAGTGCACTCTCTGGAGTCACTGCACTGCATCCCCAGTGGTGCCAGTGCACTCTCTGGACTCACTGCACTGCATCCCCAGTGGTGCCAGTGCACTCTCTGCACTCACTGCACTGCATCCCCAGTGGTGCCTGTGCACTCTCTGCACTCACTGCACTGCATCCCCAGTGGTGCCACTGCACTCTCTGGACTCACTTCACTGCATCCCCAGTGGTGCCAGTGCACTCTCTGGACTCACTGCAGTGCATCCCCAGTGGTGCCAGTGCACTCTCTGGACTCACTGCACTGCATCCCCAGTGGTGCCAGTGCACTCTCTGGACTCACTGCACTGCATCCCCAGTGGTGCCAGTACACCCTCTGGACTCAGTGCAGTGCATCCCCAGTGGTGCCAGTGCACTCTCTGGACTCACTGCAGTGCATCCCCAGTGGTGCCAGTGCACTCTCTGGACTCACTGCAGTGCATCCCCAGTGGTGCCAGTGCACTCTCTGGACTCACTGCACTGCATCCCCAGTGGTGCCAGTGCACTCTCTGGACTCACTGCACTGCATCCACAGTGGTGCCAGTGCACTCTATGTAGTCATTGCGCTGCATCCCCAGTGCTGCCAGTGCACTCTCTGGACTCACAGCACTGCATCCCCAGTGGTGCCAGTGCACTCTCTGGAGTCACTGCACTGCATCCCCAGTGGTGCCAGTGCACTCTCTGGACTCACTGCACTGCATCCCCAGTGGTGCCAGTGCACTCTCTGGACTCACTGCACTGCATCCACAGTGGTGCCAGTGCACTCTATGTAGTCATTGCGCTGCATCCCCAGTGGTGCCAGTGCACTCTCTGGACTCAGTGTACTGCATCCACAGTGGCGCCAGTGTACTCTCTGGACTCACTGCACTGCATCCAGAGTGGTGCCAGTGCACTCTCTGGACTCACTGCACTGCATCCCCAGTGGTGCCAGTGCACTCTCTGGACTCACTGCAGTGCATCCCCAGTGGTGCCAGTGCACTCTCTGGACTCACTGCACTGCATCCCCAGTGGTGCCAGTGCACTCTCTGGACTCACTGCAGTGCATCCCCAGTGGTGCCAGTGCACTCTCTGGAGTCTTTGCGCTGCATCCCCAGTGGTGCCAGGGCACTCTCTGGACTCACTGCACTGCATCCCCAGTGGGGCCAGTGCACTCTCTGGAGTCATTTCAGTGCATCCCCAGTGGTGCCAGTGCACTCTCTGGAGTCTCTGCAGTGCATCCCCAGTGGTGCCAGTGCACTCTGTGGACTCACTGCACTGCATCCCCAGTGGTGCCAATGCACTCTCTGGACTCACTGCACTGCATCCCCAAGGTGCCAGTGCACTCTCTGCACTCACTACACTGCATCCCCAGTGGTGCCAGTGCACTCTCTGGACTCACTGCAGTGCATCCCCAGTGGTGCCAGTGCACTCTCTGGACTCACAGCACTGCATCCCCAGTGGTGCCAGTGCACTCTCTGGACTCACTGCACTGCATCCCCAGTGGTGCCAGTGCACTCTCTGGACTCACTGCACTGCATCCCCAGTGGTGCCAGTGCACTCTGTGGACTCACTGTACTGCATCCTCAGTGGTGCCAGTGCACTCTCTGGACTCACAGCACTGCATCCCCAGTGGTGCCATTGCACTCTCTGGACTCACTGCAGTACATCCCCAATGGTGCCACTGTACTCTCTGCACTCACTGCAGTGCATCCCCAGTGGTGCCAGTGTACTCTCTGGACTCACTGCAGTGCATCCCCAGTGGTGCCAGTGCACTCACTAGAGTCACTGTACTGCATCCCCAGTGGTGCCAGTGCACTCTCTGGACTCACTGCACTGCATCCCCAGTGGTGTCAGTGCACTCTCTGGACAAACTGAACTGCATCCCCAATTGATCCAGTGCACTCTCTGGACTCACTGCACTGCATCCCCAGTGGTGCCAGTGCACTCTCTGGACTCACTGCAGTGCATCCCCAGTGGTGCCAGTGCACTCTGTGGACTCACTGTACTGCATCCACAGTGGTGCCAGTGCACTCTCTGGACTCACTGCACTGCATCCCCAATGGTGCCACTGCACTCTCTGGACTCACTGCAGTGCATTCCCAGTGGTGCCAGTGCACTCTCTGGACTCACTGCAGTGCATCCCCAGTGGTGCCAGTGCACTCTCTGGACTCACTGCACTGCATCCCCAGTGGTGCCAGTGCACTCTCTAGAGTCACTGCAGTGCATCCCCAGTGGTGCCAGTGCACTCTCTGGACTCACTGCACTGCATCACCAGTGGTGCCAGTGCACTCTCTGGACTCACAGCAGTGCATCCCCAGTGGTGCCAGTGCACTCTCTGGACTCACTGCACTGCATCCCCAGTGGTGCCAGTGCACTCTCTGGACTCACTGCAGTGCATCCCCAGTGGTGCCAGTGCACTCTCTCGACTCACTACACTGCATCCCCAGTGGTGCCAGTGCACTCTCTGGACTCACAGCAGTGAATCCCCAGTGGTGCCAGTGCACTCTCTGGACTCACAGCACTGCATCCCCAGTGGTGCCAGTGCACTCTCTGTAGTCATTGCGCTGCATCCCCAGTGGTGCCAGTGCACTCTCTGGACTCACAGCAGTGAATCCCCAGTGGTGCCAGTGCACTCCCTGGACTCACTGCACTGCACCCCCAGTGGGGCCAGTGCACTCTCTGGAGTCATTTAAGTGCATCCCCAGTGGTGCCAGTGCACTCTCTGGACTCACTGCAGTGCATCCCCAGTGGTGCCACTGCACTCTCTGGACTCACTGCACTGCATCCCCAGTGGTGCCAATGCACTCTCTGGACTCACTGCACTGCATCCCCAAGGTGCCAGTGCACTCTCTGCACTCACTACACTTCATCCCCAGTGGTGCCAGTGCACTCTCTGGACTCACTGCAGTGCATCCCCAGTGGTGCCAGTGCACTCTCTGGACTCACAGCAGTGCATTCCCAGTGGTGCCAGTGCACTCTCTGGACTCACTGCACTGCATCCCCAGTGGTGCCAGTGCACTATCTGGACTCACTGCACTGCATCCCCAGTGCTGACAGTGCACTCTCTGGACTCACTGCACTGCATCCCCAGTGGTGCCAGTGCACTCTCTGGACTCACTGCAGTGCATCCCCAGTGGTGCCAGTGCACTCTCTGGACTCACTGCACTGCATCCCCAGTGGTGCCAGTGCACTCTCTGGACTCACTGCAGTGCATCCCCAGTGGTGCCAGTGCACTCTCTGGACTCACTGCACTGCATCCCCAGTGGTGCCAGTGCACTCTCTGGAGTCACTGCAGTGAATCCCCAGTGGTGCCAGTGCACTCTCTGGACTCACAGCACTGCATCCCCAGTGGTGCCAGTGCACTCTCTGTAGTCATTGCGCTGCATCCCCAGTGTTTCCAGTGCACTCTCTGGACTCACTGTACTGCACCCCCAGTGGGGCCAGTGCACTCTCTGGAGTCATTTAAGTGCATCCCCAGTGGTGCCAGTGCACTCTATGGACTCACTGCAGTGCATCCCCAGTGGTGCCAGTGCACTCTCTGGACTCACTGCACTGCATCCAAAGTGGTGCCAATGCACTCTCTGGACTCACTGCACTGCATCCCCAAGGTGCCAGTGCACTCTCTGCACTCACTACACTGCATCCCCAGTGGTGCCAGTGCACTCTCTGGACTCACTGCACTGCATCCCCAGTGGTGCCAGTGCACTCTCTGGACTCACAGCAGTGCATTCCCAGTGGTGCCAGTGCACTCTCTGGACTCACTGCACTGCATCCCCAGTGGTGCCAGTGCACTATCTGGACTCACTGCACTGCATCCCCAGTGCTGACAGTGCACTCTCTGGACTCACTGCACTGCATCCCCAGTGGTGCCAGTGCACTCTCTGGACTCACTGCAGTGCATCCCCAGTGGTGCCAGTGCACTCTCTGGACTCACTGCACTGCATCCCCAGTGGTGCCAGTGCACTATCTGGACTCACTGCACTGCATCCCCAGTGCTGACAGTGCACTCTCTGGAATCACTGCACTGCATCCCCAGTGGTGCCAGTGCACTATCTGGACTCACTGCACTGCATCCCCAGTGCTGACAGTGCACTCCCTGGACTCACTGCAGTGCATCCCCAGTGGTGCCAGTGCACTCTCCAGAGTCACTGCAGTGCATCCCCAGTGGTGCCAGTGCACTCTCTGGAGTCTCTGCAATGCATCCCCAGTGGTGCCAGTGCACTCTGTGGACTCACTGTACTGCATCCCCAGTGGTGCCAGTGCGCTCTCTGGAGTCTCTGCAGTGCATCCCCAGTGGTGCCAGTGCACTCTGTGGACTCACTGTACTGCATCTCCAGTGGTGCCAGTGCCCTCTCTGGACTCACTGCACTGCATTCCCAGTGGTGCCAGTGCACTCTCTGGACTCACTGCAGTACATCCCCAATGGTGCCAGTGTACTCTTTGCACTCACTGCACTGCATCCCCAGTGGTGCCAGTGCACTCTCTGGAGTCACTGCACTGCATCCCCAGTGGTGCCAGTGCACTCTCTGGACTCACTGCAGTGCATCCACAGTGGTGCCAGTGCACTCTATGTAGTCATTGCGCTGCATCCGCAGTGGTGCCAGTGCACTCTCTGGACTCACTGCACTGCATCCCCAGTGGTGCCAGTGCAATCTCTGGACTCACTGCACTGCATCCCCAGTGGTGCCAGTGCACTCTCTGGACTCACTGCACTGCATCCCCAAGGTGCCAGTGCACTCTCTGGACTCACTGCACTGCATCCCCAGTGGTGCCAGTGCAGTCTCTGGACTCACTGCACTGCATCCCCAGTGGTGCCAGTGCACTCTCTGGACTCACTGCAGTGCATCCCCAGTGGTGCCAGTGCACTCTCTTGACTCACTACACTGCATCCCCAGTGGTGACAGTGCACTCTCTGGACTCACTACACTGCATCCCCAGTGGTGCAGTGCACTCACTAGAGTCACTGCAGTGCATCCCCAGTGGTGCCAGTGCACTCTCTGGACTCACTGCACTGCATCCCCAGTGGTGCCAGTGCACTCTCTGGACTCACTGCAGTGCATCCCCAGTGGTGCCAGTGCACTCTATGGACTCCCCGCACTGCATCCCCAGTGGTGCCAGTGCACTCTCTGGACTCATTGCACTGCATCCCCAGTGGTGCCAGTGCACTCTCTGGAGTCTCTGCAGTGCATCCCCAGTGGTGCCAGTGCACTCTGTGGACTCACTGAACTGCATCCCCAATTGATCCAGTGCACTCTCTGGACTCACTGCACTGCATCCCCAGTGGTGCCAGTGCACTCTCTGGAGTCACTGCAGTGCATCCCCAGTGGTGCCAGTGCACTCTGTGGACTCACTGTACTGCATCCACAGTGGTGCCAGTGCACTCTCTGGACTCACCGCACTGCATCCAGAGTGGTGCCAGTGCACTCTCTAGAGTCATTGCAGTGCATCCCCAGTGGTGCCAGTGCACTCTCTGGACTCACTGCACTGCATCACCAGTGGTGCCAGTGCACTCTCTGGACTCACTGCAGTGCATCCCGAGTGGTGCCAGTGCACTCTCTGGACTCACTGCACTGCATCCCCAGTGCTGCCAGTGCACTCTCTGGACTCACGGCACTGCATCCAGAGTGGTGCCAGTGCACTCTCTGGACTCACTGCAGTGCATCCCCAGTGGTGCCAGTGCACTCTCTGGACTCACTGCAGTGCATCCCCAGTGGTGCCAGTGCACTCTCTGGAGTCACTGCACTGCATCCCCAGTGGTGCCAGTGCACTCTCTGGACTCACTGCACTGCATCCCCAGTGGTGCCAGTGCACTCTCTGGACTCACTGCAGTGCATCCCCAGTGGTGCCAGTTCACTCTCTGGAGTCACTGTACTGCATCCCCAGTGGTGCCAGTGCACTCTCTGGACTCACTGCAGTGCATCCCCAGTGGTGCCAGTGCACTCTCTGGACTAACTGAACTGCATCCCCAATTGATCCAGTGCACTCTCTGGACTCACCGCGCTGCATCCAGAGTGGTGCCAGTGCACTCTCTAGAGTCACTGCAGTGCATCCCCAGTGGTGCCAGTGCACTCTCTGGACTCACTGCACTGCATCACCAGTGGTGCCAGTGCACTCTCTGGAGTCACTGCAGTGCATCCCCAGTGGTGCCAGTGCACTCTGTGGACTCACTGCACTGCATCCCCAGTGGTGCCAGTGCACTCTCTGGACTCACCGCACTGCATCCAGAGTGGTGCCAGTGCACTCTCTGGACTCACTGCAGTGCATCCCCAGTGGTGCCAGTGCACTCTCTGGAGTCATTGCACTGAATCCCCAGTGGTGCCAGTGCACTCTCTGGACTCACTGCAGTGCATCCACAGTGGTGCCAGTGCACTCTATGTAGTCATTGCGCTGCATCCGCAGTGGTGCCAGTGCACTCTCTGGACTCACTGCACTGCATCCCCAGTGGTGCCAGTGCAATCTCTGGACTCACTGCACTGCATCCCCAGTGGTGCCAGTGCATTCTCTGGACTCACTGCACTGCATCCCCAAGGTGCCAGTGCACTCTCTGGACTCACTGCACTGCATCCCCAGTGGTGCCAGTGCACTCTCTGGACTCACTGCAGTGCATCCCCAGTGGTGCCAGTGCACTCTATGGACTCCCCGCACTGCATCCCCAGTGGTGCCAGTGCACTCTCTGGACTCATTGCACTGCATCCCCAGTGGTGCCAGTGCACTCTCTGGAGTCTGCAGTGCATCCCCAGTGGTGCCAGTGCACTCTGTGGACTCACTGAACTGCATCCCCAATTGATCCAGTGCACTCTCTGGACTCACTGCACTGCATCCCCAGTGGTGCCAGTGCACTCTCTGGAGTCACTGCAGTGCATCCCCAGTGGTGCCAGTGCACTCTGTGGACTCACTGTACTGCATCCACAGTGGTGCCAGTGCACTCTCCGGACTCACCGCACTGCATCCAGAGTGGTGCCAGTGCACTCTCTAGAGTCATTGCAGTGCATCCCCAGTGGTGCCAGTGCACTCTCTGGACTCACTGCACTGCATCACCAGTGGTGCCAGTGCACTCTCTGGACTCACTGCAGTGCATCCCCAGTGGTGCCAGTGCACTCTCTGGACTCACTGCACTGCATCCCCAGTGCTGCCAGTGCACTCTCTGGACTCACGGCACTGCATCCAGAGTGGTGCCAGTGCACTCTCTGGACTCACTGCAGTGCATCCCCAGTGGTGCCAGTGCACTCTCTGGACTCACTGCAGTGCATCCCCAGTGGTGCCAGTGCACTCTCTGGAGTCACTGCACTGCATCCCCAGTGGTGCCAGTGCACTCTCTGGACTCACTGCACTGCATCCCCAGTGGTGCCAGTGCACTCTATGTAGTCATTGCGCTGCATCCCCAGTGGTGCCAGTGCACTCTCTGGACTCACTGCACTGCATCCCCAGTGGTGCCAGTGCACTCTCTGGACTCACTGCACTGCATCCCCAGTGGTGCCGGTGCACTCTCTAGAGTCACTGCAGTGCATCCCCAGTGGTGCCGGTGCACTCTGTGGACTCACTGCACTGCATCCCCAGTGGTGCCAGTGCACTCTGTGGACGCAATGTACTGCATACCCAGTGGTGCCAGTGCACTATCTGGACTCACTGCACTGCATCCCCAGTGGTGCCAGTGCACTCTCTGGACTCACTGCACTGCATCCCCAGTGGTGCCAGTGCACTCTCTGGACTCACTGCAGTGCATCCCCAGTGGTGCCAGTGCACTCTCTGGACTCACTGCACTGCATCCCCAGTGGTGCCAGTGCACTCTCTGGAGTCTCTGCAGTGCATCCCCAGTGGTGCCAGTGCACTCTCTGGACTCACTGCAGTACATCCCCAATGGTGCCAGTGTACTCTCTGCACTCACTGCAGTGCATCCCCAGTGGTGCCAGTGCACTCTCTGGACTCACTGCAGTGCATCCCCAGTGGTGCCAGTGCACTCTCTGGACTCACGGCAGTGCATCCCCAGTGGTGCCAGTTCACTCTCTGGAGTCACTGTACTGCATCCCCAGTGGTGCCAGTGCACTCTCTGGACTCACTGTACTGCATCCCCAGTGGTGCCAGTGCACTCTCTGGACTAACTGAACTGCATCCCCAATTGATCCAGTGCACTCTCTGGACTCACTGCACTGCATCCCCAGTGGTGCCAGTGCACTCTCTGGAGTCACTGCAGTGCATCCCCAGTGGTGCCAGTGCACTCTGTGGACTCACTGTACTGCATCCACAGTGGTGCCAGTGCACTCTCTGGACTCACCGCACTGCATCCAGAGTGGTGCCAGTGCACTCTCTAGAGTCATTGCAGTGCATCCCCAGTGGTGCCAGTGCACTCTCTGGACTCACTGCAGTGCATCACCAGTGGTGCCAGTGGACTCTGTGGACTCACTGCACTGCATCCCCAGTGGTGCCAGTGCACTCTCTGGACTCACGGCACTGCATCCAGAGTGGTGCCAGTGCACTCTCTGGACTCACTGCACTGCATCCCCAGTGGTGCCAGTGCACTCTCTGGAGTCACTGCACTGCATCCCCAGTGGTGCCAGTGCACTCTCTGGAGTCACTGCACTGCATCCCCAGTGGTGCCAGTGCACTCTCTGTAGTCATTGCGCTGCATCCCCAGTGGTGCCAGTGCACTCTGTGGACTCACTGCACTGCATCCCCAGTGGAGCCAGTGCACTCTCTGCACTCACTGCACTGCATCCCCAGTGGTGCCAGTGTACTCTCTGGACTCACTGAACTGCATCCCCAGTGGTGCCAGTGCACTCTCTGGACTCACTGCACTGCATCCCCAGTGGTGCCAGTGCACTCTCTGGACTAACTGAACTGCATCCCCAATTGGTCCAGTGCACTCTCTGGACTCACTGCAGTGCATCCCCAGTGGTGCCAGTGCACTCTCTGGACTCACTGCACTGCATCCCCAGTGGTGCCAGTGCACTCTATGTAGTCATTGTGCTGCATCCCCAGTGGTGCCAGTGCACTCTCTGGAGTCTCTGCAGTGCATCCCCAGTGGTGCCAGTGCACCCTCCGGACTCACTGCAGTGCATCCCCAGTGGTGCCAGTGCACTCTCTGGACTCACAGCAGTGAATCCCCAGTGGTGCCAGTGCACTCTCTGGACTCACTGCAGTGCATCCCCAGTGGTGCCAGTGCACTCTCTGGACTCACTGCAGTGCATCCCCAGTGGTGCCAGTGCACTCTCTGGACTCACTGCACTGCATCCCCAGTGGTGCCAGTGCACTCTCTGGACTCACTGCACTGCATCCCCAGTGGTGCCAGTGCACTCTCTGGACTCACTGCACTGCATCCCCAGTGGTGCCAGTGCTCTCTCTGGACTCACTGCACTGCATCCCCAGTGGTGCCAGTGCACTCTCTGGACTCACTGCACTGCATCCCCAGTGGTGCCAGTGCACTCTCTGTAGTCATTGCGCTGCATCCCCAGTGGTGCCAGTGCACTCTCTGCACTCACTGCAGTGCATCACCAGTGGTGCCAGTGCACTCTCTGGAGTCACTGCACTGCATCCCCAGTGGTGCCAGTGCACTCTCTGGAGTCACTGCACTGCATCCCCAGTGGTGCCAGTGCACTCTCTGGACTCACTGCACTGCATCCCCAGTGGTGCCAGTGCACTCTCTGTAGTCATTGCGCTGCATCCCCAGTGGTGCCAGTGCACTCTGTGGACTCACTGCACTGCATCCCCAGTGGAGCCAGTGCACTCTCTGCACTCACTGCACTGCATCCCCAGTGGTGCCAGTGTACTCTCTGGACTCACTGAACTGCATCCCCAGTGGTGCCAGTGCACTCTCTGGACTCACTGCACTGCATCCCCAGTGGTGCCAGTGCACTCTCTGGACTAACTGAACTGCATCCCCAATTGGTCCAGTGCACTCTCTGGACTCACTGCAGTGCATCCCCAGTGGTGCCAGTGCACTCTCTGGACTCACTGCACTGCATCCCCAGTGGTGCCAGTGCACTCTATGTAGTCATTGTGCTGCATCCCCAGTGGTGCCAGTGCACTCTCTGGAGTCTCTGCAGTGCATCCCCAGTGGTGCCAGTGCACCCTCCGGACTCACTGCAGTGCATCCCCAGTGGTGCCAGTGCACTCTGTGGACTCACAGCAGTGAATCCCCAGTGGTGCCAGTGCACTCTCTGGACTCACTGCAGTGCATCCCCAGTGGTGCCAGTGCACTCTCTGGACTCACTGCAGTGCATCCCCAGTGGTGCCAGTGCACTCTCTGGACTCACTGCACTGCATCCCCAGTGGTGCCAGTGCACTCTCTGGACTCACTGCACTGCATCCCCAGTGGTGCCAGTGCTCTCTCTGGACTCACTGCACTGCATCCCCAGTGGTGCCAGTGCACTCTCTGGACTCACTGCACTGCATCACCAGTGGTGCCAGTGCACTCTCTGGACTCGCTGCAGTGCATCCCCAGTGGTGCCAGTGCACTCTCTGGACTCACTGCACTGCATCCCCAGTGGTGCCAGTGCACTCTCTGTAGTCATTGCGCTGCATCCCCAGTGGTGCCAGTGCACTCTCTGCACTCACTGCAGTGCATCACCAGTGGTGCCAGTGCACTCTCTGGAGTCACTGCACTGCATCCCCAGTGGTGCCAGTGCACTCTCTGGACTCACCGCACTGCATCCCCAGTGGTGCCAGTGCACTCTCTGGACTCACTGCAGTGCATCCCCAGTGGTGCCAGTGCACTCTCTGGACTCACTGCACTGCATCCCCAGTGGTGCCAGTGCACTCTCTGGACTCACTGCGCTGCATCCCCAGTGGTGCCAGTGCACTCTATGGACTCACTGCACTGCATCCCCAGTGGTGCCAGTGCACTCTCTGTAGTCATTGCGCTGCATCCCCAGTGGTGCCAGTGCACTCTCTGGAGTCACTGCAGTGCTTCCCCAGTGGTGCCAGTGCACTCTCTGGACTCACTGCACTGCATCCCCAGTGGTGCCGGTGCACTCTCTAGAGTCACTGCAGTGCATCCCCAGTGGTGCCAGTGCACTCTCTGGAGTCTCTGCAGTGCATCCCCAGTGGTGCCAGTGCACTCTGTGGACTCACTGTACTGCATCCCCAGTGGTGCCAGTGCACTCTCTGGACTCACTGCAGTACATCCCCAATGGTGCCAGTGTACTCTCTGGACTCACTGCAGTGCATCCCCAGTGGTGCCAGTGCACTCTGTGGACTCACTGCACTGCATCCCCAGTGGTGCCAGTGCACTCTCTGGACTCACTGCAGTACATCCCCAATGGTGCCAGTGTACTCTCTGCACTCACTGCAGTGCATCCCCAGTGGTGCCAGTGCACTCTCTGGACTCACTGCAGTGCATCCCCAGTGGTGCCTGTTCACTCTCTGGAGTCACTGTACTGCATCCCCAGTGGTGCCAGTGCACTCTCTGGACTCACTGCACTGCATCCCCAGTGGTGCCAGTGTACTCTCTGGACTAACTGAACTGCATCCCCAGTTGATCCAGTGCACTCTCTGGACTCACTGCACTGCATCCCCAGTGGTGCCAGTGCACTCTCTGGACTCACTGCAGTGCATCCCCAGTGGTGCCAGTGCACTCTGTGGACTCACTGTACTGCATCCACAGTGGCGCCAGTGCACTCTCTGGACTCACCGCACTGCATCCAGAGTGGTGCCAGTGCACTCTCTGGACTCACTGCACTGCATCCCCAGTGGTGCCAGTGCACTCTCTGGACTCACTACAGTGCATCCCCAGTGGTGCCAGTGCACTCTCTGGACTCACTGCACTGCATCCCCAGTGGTGCCAGTGCACTCTCTGCACTCACAGCACTGCATCCCCAGTGGTGCCAGTGCACTCTCTGTAGTCATTGCGCTGCATCCCCAGTGGTACCAGTGCACTCTCTGGACTCACTGCACTGCATCCCCAAGGTGCCAGTGCACTCTCTGCACTCACTACACTGCATCCCCAGTGGTGCCAGTGCACTCTCTGGACTCACAGCAGTGCATTCCCATTGGTGCCAGTGCACTCTATGGACTCACTGCAGTGCATCCCCAGTGGTGCCAGTGCACTCTCTGGACTCACTGCACTGCATCCCCAGTGGTGCCAATGCACTCTCTGGACTCACTGCACTGCATCCCCAAGGTGCCAGTGCACTCTCTGGACTCACTGCACTGCATCCCCAGTGGTGCCAGTGCACTCTCTGGACTCACTGCACTGCATCCCCACTGGTGCCAGTGCACTCTCTGGACTCACAGCAGTGCATTCCCATTGGTGCCAGTGCACTCTCTGGACTCACTGCACTGCATCCCCAGTGGTGCCAGTGCACTATCTGGACTCACTGCAGTGCATCCCCAGTGGTGCCAGTGCACTCTCTGGACTCACTGCACTGCACCCCCAGTGGTGCCAGTGCACTCTCTGGACTCACTGCACTGCATCCCCAGTGGTGCCAGTGCACTCTCTGTAGTCATTGCGCTGCATCCCCAATGGTGCCAGTGCACTCTCTGGACTCACTGCACTGCATCCCCAGTGGTGCCAGTGCACTCTCTGGAGTCACTGCAGTGCTTCCCCAGTGGTGCCAGTGCACTCTCTGGACTCACTGCACTGCATCCCCAGTGGTGCCGGTGCACTCTCTAGAGTCACTGCAGTGCATCCCCAGTGGTGCCAGTGCACTCTCTGGAGTCTCTGCAGTGCATCGCCAGTGGTGCCAGTGCACTCTCTGGACTCACTGTACTGCATCCCCAGTGGTGCCAGTGCACTCTCTGGACTCACCGCACTGCATCCCCAGTGGTGCCAGTGCACTCTCTGGACTCACTGCACTGCATCCCCAGTGGTGCCAGTGCACTCTCTGGACTTACAGCACTGCATCCCCAGTGGTGCCAGTGCACTCTCTGGACTCACCGCACTGCATCCCCAGTGGTGCCAGTGCACTCTCTGGAGTCACTGCACTGCATCCCCAGTGGTGCCAGTGCACTCTCTGGACTCACTGCACTGCATCCCCAGTGGTGCCAGTGCACTCTCAGGAATCACTGCACTGCATCCCCAGTGGTGCCAGTGCACTCTCTGCACTCACTGCACTGCATCCCCAGTGGTGCCACTGCACTCTCTGGACTCACTTCACTGCATCCCCAGTGGTGCCAGTGCACTCTCTGGACTCACTGCAGTGCATCCCCAGTGGTGCCAGTGCACTCTCTGTACTCACTGCACTGCATCCCCAGTGGTGCCAGTGCACTCTCTGGACTCACTGCACTGCATCCCCAGTGGTGCCAGTGCACTCTCTGGACTCACTGCACTGCATCCCCAGTGGTGCCAGTGCACTCTCTGGACTCACTGCAGTGCATCCCCAGTGGTGCCAGTGCACTCTCTGGACTCACTGCACTGCATCCCCAGTGGTGCCAGTGCACTCTCTGGACTCACTGCACTGCATCCCCAGTGGTGCCAGTGCTCTCTCTGGACTCACTGCACTGCATCCCCAGTGGTGCCAGTGCACTCTCTGGACTCACTGCACTGCATCACCAGTGGTGCCACTGCACTCTCTGGACTCGCTGCAGTGCATCCCCAGTGGTGCCAGTGCACTCTCTGGACTCACTGCACTGCATCCCCAGTGGTACCAGTGCACTCTCTGTAGTCATTGCGCTGCATCCCCAGTGGTGCCAGTGCACTCTCTGGACTCACTGCACTGCATCCCCAGTGGTGCCGGTGCACTCTCTAGAGTCACTGCAGTGCATCCCCAGTGGTGCCAGTGCACTCTCTGGAGTCTCTGCAGTGCATCCCCAGTGGTGCCAGTGCACTCTGTGGACTCACTGTACTGCATCCCCAGTGGTGCCAGTGCACTCTCTGGACTCACCGCACTGCATCCCCAGTGGTGCCAGTGCACTCTCTGGACTCACTGCACTGCATCCCCAGTGGTGCCAGTGCACTCTCTGGACTTACAGCACTGCATCCCCAGTGGTGCCAGTGCACTCTGTGGACTCACTGCACTGCATACCCTGTGGTGCCAGTGCACTCTCTGGACTCACTGCACTGCATCCCCAGTGGTGCCAGTGCACTCTCTGGAATCACTGCACTGCATCCCCAGTGGTGCCAGTGCTCTCTCTGGACTCACTGCACTGCATCCCCAGTGGTGCCAGTGCACTCTCTGGACTCACTGCACTGCATCACCAGTGGTGCCAGTGCACTCTCTGGACTCACTGCTCTGCATCCCCAGTGGTGCCAGTGCACTCTCTGGAGTCACTGCAGTGCTTGCCCAGTGGTGCCAGTGCACTCTCTGGACTCACTGCACTGCATCCCCAGTGGTGCCGGTGCACTCTCTAGAGTCACTGCAGTGCATCCCCAGTGGTGCCAGTGCACTCTCTGGAGTCTCTGCAGTGCATCCCCAGTGGTGCCAGTGCACTCTGTGGACTCACTGTACTTCATCACCAGTGGTGCCAGTGCACTCTCTGGACTCACTGCACTGCATCCCCAGTGGTGCCAGTGCACTCTCTGGACTCACTGCAGTACATCCCCAATGGTGCCAGTGTACTCTCTGCACTCACTGCAGTGCATCCCCAGTGGTGCCAGTGCACTCTCTGGACTCACTGCAGTGCATCCCCACTGGTGCCAGTTCACTCTCTGGACTCACTGCACTGCATCCCCAAGGTGCCAGTGCACTCTCTGCACTCACTACACTGCATCCCCAGTGGTGCCAGTGCACTCTCTGGACTCACAGCAGTGCATTCCCATTGGTGCCAGTGCACTCTATGGACTCACTGCAGTGCATCCCCAGTGGTGCCAGTGCACTCTCTGGAATCACTGCACTGCATCCCCAGTGGTGCCAATGCACTCTCTGGACTCACTGCACTGCATCCCCAAGGTGCCAGTGCACTCTCTGCACTCACTGCACTGCATCCCCAGTGGTGCCAGTGCACTCTCTGGACTCACTGCAGTGCATCCCCAGTGGTGCCAGTGCACTCTATGGACTCCCCGCACTGCATCCCCAGTGGTGCCAGTGCACTCTCTGGACTCATTGCACTGCATCCCCAGTGGTGCCAGTGCACTCTCTGGAGTCTGCAGTGCATCCCCAGTGGTGCCAGTGCACTCTGTGGACTCACTGAACTGCATCCCCAATTGATCCAGTGCACTCTCTGGACTCACTGCACTGCATCCCCAGTGGTGCCAGTGCACTCTCTGGAGTCACTGCAGTGCATCCCCAGTGGTGCCAGTGCACTCTGTGGACTCACTGTACTGCATCCACAGTGGTGCCAGTGCACTCTCCGGACTCACCGCACTGCATCCAGAGTGGTGCCAGTGCACTCTCTAGAGTCATTGCAGTGCATCCCCAGTGGTGCCAGTGCACTCTCTGGACTCACTGCACTGCATCACCAGTGGTGCCAGTGCACTCTCTGGACTCACTGCAGTGCATCCCCAGTGGTGCCAGTGCACTCTCTGGACTCACTGCACTGCATCCCCAGTGCTGCCAGTGCACTCTCTGGACTCACGGCACTGCATCCAGAGTGGTGCCAGTGCACTCTCTGGACTCACTGCAGTGCATCCCCAGTGGTGCCAGTGCACTCTCTGGACTCACTGCAGTGCATCCCCAGTGGTGCCAGTGCACTCTCTGGAGTCACTGCACTGCATCCCCAGTGGTGCCAGTGCACTCTCTGGACTCACTGCACTGCATCCCCAGTGGTGCCAGTGCACTCTATGTAGTCATTGCGCTGCATCCCCAGTGGTGCCAGTGCACTCTCTGGACTCACTGCACTGCATCCCCAGTGGTGCCAGTGCACTCTCTGGACTCACTGCACTGCATCCCCAGTGGTGCCGGTGCACTCTCTAGAGTCACTGCAGTGCATCCCCAGTGGTGCCAGTGCACTCTGTGGACTCACTGCACTGCATCCCCAGTGGTGCCAGTGCACTCTGTGGACGCAATGTACTGCATACCCAGTGGTGCCAGTGCACTATCTGGACTCACTGCACTGCATCCCCAGTGGTGCCAGTGCACTCTCTGGACTCACTGCACTGCATCCCCAGTGGTGCCAGTGCACTCTCTGGACTCACTGCAGTGCATCCCCAGTGGTGCCAGTGCACTCTCTGGACTCACTGCACTGCATCCCCAGTGGTGCCAGTGCACTCTCTGGAGTCTCTGCAGTGCATCCCCAGTGGTGCCAGTGCACTCTCTGGACTCACTGCAGTACATCCCCAATGGTGCCAGTGTACTCTCTGCACTCACTGCAGTGCATCCCCAGTGGTGCCAGTGCACTCTCTGGACTCACTGCAGTGCATCCCCAGTGGTGCCAGTTCACTCTCTGGAGTCACTGTACTGCATCCCCAGTGGTGCCAGTGCACTCTCTGGACTCACTGTACTGCATCCCCAGTGGTGCCAGTGCACTCTCTGGACTAACTGAACTGCATCCCCAATTGATCCAGTGCACTCTCTGGACTCACTGCACTGCATCCCCAGTGGTGCCAGTGCACTCTCTGGAGTCACTGCAGTGCATCCCCAGTGGTGCCAGTGCACTCTGTGGACTCACTGTACTGCATCCACAGTGGTGCCAGTGCACTCTCTGGACTCACCGCACTGCATCCAGAGTGGTGCCAGTGCACTCTCTAGAGTCATTGCAGTGCATCCCCAGTGGTGCCAGTGCACTCTCTGGACTCACTGCAGTGCATCACCAGTGGTGCCTGTGGACGCTGTGGACTCACTGCACTGCATCCCCAGTGGTGCCAGTGCACTCTCTGGACTCACGGCACTGCATCCAGAGTGGTGCCAGTGCACTCTCTGGACTCACTGCACTGCATCCCCAGTGGTGCCAGTGCACTCTCTGGAGTCACTGCACTGCATCCCCAGTGGTGCCAGTGCACTCTCTGGACTCACTGCACTGCATCCCCAGTGGTGCCAGTGCACTCTCTGTAGTCATTGCGCTGCATCCCCAGTGGTGCCAGTGCACTCTGTGGACTCACTGCACTGCATCCCCAGTGGAGCCAGTGCACTCTCTGCACTCACTGCACTGCATCCCCAGTGGTGCCAGTGTACTCTCTGGACTCACTGAACTGCATCCCCAGTGGTGCCAGTGCACTCTCTGGACTCACTGCACTGCATCCCCAGTGGTGCCAGTGCACTCTCTGGACTAACTGAACTGCATCCCCAATTGGTCCAGTGCACTCTCTGGACTCACTGCAGTGCATCCCCAGTGGTGCCAGTGCACTCTCTGGACTCACTGCACTGCATCCCCAGTGGTGCCAGTGCACTCTATGTAGTCATTGTGCTGCATCCCCAGTGGTGCCAGTGCACTCTCTGGAGTCTCTGCAGTGCATCCCCAGTGGTGCCAGTGCACCCTCCGGACTCACTGCAGTGCATCCCCAGTGGTGCCAGTGCACTCTCTGGACTCACAGCAGTGAATCCCCAGTGGTGCCAGTGCACTCTCTGGACTCACTGCAGTGCATCCCCAGTGGTGCCAGTGCACTCTCTGGACTCACTGCAGTGCATCCCCAGTGGTGCCAGTGCACTCTCTGGACTCACTGCAGTGCATCCCCAGTGGTGCCAGTGCACTCTCTGGACTCACTGCACTGCATCCCCAGTGGTGCCAGTGCTCTCTCTGGACTCACTGCACTGCATCCCCAGTGGTGCCAGTGCACTCTCTGGACTCACTGCACTGCATCACCAGTGGTGCCAGTGCACTCTCTGGACTCGCTGCAGTGCATCCCCAGTGGTGCCAGTGCACTCTCTGGACTCACTGCACTGCATCCCCAGTGGTGCCAGTGCACTCTCTGTAGTCATTGCGCTGCATCCCCAGTGGTGCCAGTGCACTCTCTGCACTCACTGCAGTGCATCACCAGTGGTGCCAGTGCACTCTCTGGAGTCACTGCACTGCATCCCCAGTGGTGCCAGTGCA
Organism: Anser anser; assembly: GCF_964211835.1. NCBI lineage: Eukaryota > Metazoa > Chordata > Aves > Anseriformes > Anatidae > Anser > Anser anser. The sequence continues at coordinate 343,620 of NW_028154147.1, forward strand.
CTCTCTGGACTCACCGCACTGCATCCCCAGTGGTGCCAGTGCACTCTCTGGACTCACTGCAGTGCATCCCCAGTGGTGCCAGTGCACTCTCTGGACTCACTGCACTGCATCCCCAGTGGTGCCAGTGCACTCTCTGGACTCACTGCGCTGCATCCCCAGTGGTGCCAGTGCACTCTATGGACTCACTGCACTGCATCCCCAGTGGTGCCAGTGCACTCTCTGTAGTCATTGCTCTGCATCCCCAGTGGTGCCAGTGCACTCTCTGGAGTCACTGCAGTGCTTCCCCAGTGGTGCCAGTGCACTCTCTGGACTCACTGCACTGCATCCCCAGTGGTGCCGGTGCACTCTCTAGAGTCACTGCAGTGCATCCCCAGTGGTGCCAGTGCACTCTCTGGAGTCTCTGCAGTGCATCCCCAGTGGTGCCAGTGCACTCTGTGGACTCACTGTACTGCATCCCCAGTGGTGCCAGTGCACTCTCTGGACTCACTGCAGTACATCCCCAATGGTGCCAGTGTACTCTCTGGACTCACTGCAGTGCATCCCCAGTGGTGCCAGTGCACTCTCTGGACTAACTGAACTGCATCCCCAATTGGTCCAGTGCACTCTCTGGACTCACTGCAGTGCATCCCCAGTGGTGCCAGTGCACTCTCTGGACTCACTGCACTGCATCCCCAGTGGTGCCAGTGCACTCTATGTAGTCATTGTGCTGCATCCCCAGTGGTGCCAGTGCACTCTCTGGAGTCTCTGCAGTGCATCCCCAGTGGTGCCAGTGCACCCTCCGGACTCACTGCAGTGCATCCCCAGTGGTGCCAGTGCACTCTCTGGACTCACAGCAGTGAATCCCCAGTGGTGCCAGTGCACTCTCTGGACTCACTGCAGTGCATCCCCAGTGGTGCCAGTGCACTCTCTGGACTCACTGCAGTGCATCCCCAGTGGTGCCAGTGCACTCTCTGGACTCACTGCACTGCATCCCCAGTGGTGCCAGTGCACTCTCTGGACTCACTGCACTGCATCCCCAGTGGTGCCAGTGCTCTCTCTGGACTCACTGCACTGCATCCCCAGTGGTGCCAGTGCACTCTCTGGACTCACTGCACTGCATCACCAGTGGTGCCAGTGCACTCTCTGGACTCGCTGCAGTGCATCCCCAGTGGTGCCAGTGCACTCTCTGGACTCACTGCACTGCATCCCCAGTGGTGCCAGTGCACTCTCTGTAGTCATTGCGCTGCATCCCCAGTGGTGCCAGTGCACTCTCTGCACTCACTGCAGTGCATCACCAGTGGTGCCAGTGCACTCTCTGGAGTCACTGCACTGCATCCCCAGTGGTGCCAGTGCACTCTCTGGAGTCACTGCACTGCATCCCCAGTGGTGCCAGTGCACTCTCTGGACTCACTGCACTGCATCCCCAGTGGTGCCAGTGCACTCTCTGTAATCATTGCGCTGCATCCCCAGTGGTGCCAGTGCACTCTGTGGACTCACTGCACTGCATCCCCAGTGGAGCCAGTGCACTCTCTGCACTCACTGCACTGCATCCCCAGTGGTGCCAGTGTACTCTCTGGACTCACTGAACTGCATCCCCAGTGGTGCCAGTGCACTCTCTGGACTCACTGCACTGCATCCCCAGTGGTGCCAGTGCACTCTCTGGACTAACTGAACTGCATCCCCAATTGGTCCAGTGCACTCTCTGGACTCACTGCAGTGCATCCCCAGTGGTGCCAGTGCACTCTCTGGACTCACTGCACTGCATCCCCAGTGGTGCCAGTGCACTCTATGTAGTCATTGTGCTGCATCCCCAGTGGTGCCAGTGCACTCTCTGGAGTCTCTGCAGTGCATCCCCAGTGGTGCCAGTGCACCCTCCGGACTCACTGCAGTGCATCCCCAGTGGTGCCAGTGCACTCTCTGGACTCACAGCAGTGAATCCCCAGTGGTGCCAGTGCACTCTCTGGACTCACTGCAGTGCATCCCCAGTGGTGCCAGTGCACTCTCTGGACTCACTGCAGTGCATCCCCAGTGGTGCCAGTGCACTCTCTGGACTCACTGCACTGCATCCCCAGTGGTGCCAGTGCACTCTCTGGACTCACTGCACTGCATCCCCAGTGGTGCCAGTGCTCTCTCTGGACTCACTGCACTGCATCCCCAGTGGTGCCAGTGCACTCTCTGGACTCACTGCACTGCATCACCAGTGGTGCCAGTGCACTCTCTGGACTCGCTGCAGTGCATCCCCAGTGGTGCCAGTGCACTCTCTGGACTCACTGCACTGCATCCCCAGTGGTGCCAGTGCACTCTCTGTAGTCATTGCGCTGCATCCCCAGTGGTGCCAGTGCACTCTCTGCACTCACTGCAGTGCATCACCAGTGGTGCCAGTGCACTCTCTGGAGTCACTGCACTGCATCCCCAGTGGTGCCAGTGCACTCTCTGGACTCACCGCACTGCATCCCCAGTGGTGCCAGTGCACTCTCTGGACTCACTGCAGTGCATCCCCAGTGGTGCCAGTGCACTCTCTGGACTCACTGCACTGCATCCCCAGTGGTGCCAGTGCACTCTCTGGACTCACTGCGCTGCATCCCCAGTGGTGCCAGTGCACTCTATGGACTCACTGCACTGCATCCCCAGTGGTGCCAGTGCACTCTCTGTAGTCATTGCGCTGCATCCCCAGTGGTGCCAGTGCACTCTCTGGAGTCACTGCAGTGCTTCCCCAGTGGTGCCAGTGCACTCTCTGGACTCACTGCACTGCATCCCCAGTGGTGCCGGTGCACTCTCTAGAGTCACTGCAGTGCATCCCCAGTGGTGCCAGTGCACTCTCTGGAGTCTCTGCAGTGCATCCCCAGTGGTGCCAGTGCACTCTGTGGACTCACTGTACTGCATCCCCAGTGGTGCCAGTGCACTCTCTGGACTCACTGCAGTACATCCCCAATGGTGCCAGTGTACTCTCTGGACTCACTGCAGTGCATCCCCAGTGGTGCCAGTGCACTCTGTGGACTCACTGCACTGCATCCCCAGTGGTGCCAGTGCACTCTCTGGACTCACTGCAGTACATCCCCAATGGTGCCAGTGTACTCTCTGCACTCACTGCAGTGCATCCCCAGTGGTGCCAGTGCACTCTCTGGACTCACTGCAGTGCATCCCCAGTGGTGCCTGTTCACTCTCTGGAGTCACTGTACTGCATCCCCAGTGGTGCCAGTGCACTCTCTGGACTCACTGCACTGCATCCCCAGTGGTGCCAGTGTACTCTCTGGACTAACTGAACTGCATCCCCAGTTGATCCAGTGCACTCTCTGGACTCACTGCACTGCATCCCCAGTGGTGCCAGTGCACTCTCTGGACTCACTGCAGTGCATCCCCAGTGGTGCCAGTGCACTCTGTGGACTCACTGTACTGCATCCACAGTGGCGCCAGTGCACTCTCTGGACTCACCGCACTGCATCCAGAGTGGTGCCAGTGCACTCTCTGGACTCACTGCACTGCATCCCCAGTGGTGCCAGTGCACTCTCTGGACTCACTACAGTGCATCCCCAGTGGTGCCAGTGCACTCTCTGGACTCACTGCACTGCATCCCCAGTGGTGCCAGTGCACTCTCTGCACTCACAGCACTGCATCCCCAGTGGTGCCAGTGCACTCTCTGTAGTCATTGCGCTGCATCCCCAGTGGTACCAGTGCACTCTCTGGACTCACTGCACTGCATCCCCAAGGTGCCAGTGCACTCTCTGCACTCACTACACTGCATCCCCAGTGGTGCCAGTGCACTCTCTGGACTCACAGCAGTGCATTCCCATTGGTGCCAGTGCACTCTATGGACTCACTGCAGTGCATCCCCAGTGGTGCCAATGCACTCTCTGGACTCACTGCACTGCATCCCCAAGGTGCCAGTGCACTCTCTGGACTCACTGCACTGCATCCCCAGTGGTGCCAGTGCACTCTCTGGACTCACTGCAGTGCATCCCCACTGGTGCCAGTGCACTCTCTGGACTCACAGCAGTGCATTCCCATTGGTGCCAGTGCACTCTCTGGACTCACTGCACTGCATCCCCAGTGGTGCCAGTGCACTATCTGGACTCACTGCACTGCATCCCCAGTACTGACAGTGCACTCTCTGGACTCACTGCAGTGCATCCCCAGTGGTGCCAGTGCACTCTCTGGACTCACTGTACTACATCCCCAGTGGTGCCAGTGCACTCTCTGGACTCACTGCAGTGCATCCCCAGTGGTGCCAGTGCACTCTCTGGACTCACTGCACTGCACCCCCAGTGGTGCCAGTGCACTCTCTGGACTCACTGCACTGCATCCCCAGTGGTGCCAGTGCACTCTCTGTAGTCATTGCGCTGCATCCCCAATGGTGCCAGTGCACTCTCTGGACTCACTGCACTGCATCCCCAGTGGTGCCAGTGCACTCTCTGGAGTCACTGCAGTGCTTCCCCAGTGGTGCCAGTGCACTCTCTGGACTCACTGCACTGCATCCCCAGTGGTGCCGGTGCACTCTCTAGAGTCACTGCAGTGCATCCCCAGTGGTGCAAGTGCACTCTCTGGAGTCTCTGCAGTGCATCCCCAGTGGTGCCAGTGCACTCTCTGGACTCACTGTACTGCATCCCCAGTGGTGCCAGTGCACTCTCTGGACTCACCGCACTGCATCCCCAGTGGTGCCAGTGCACTCTCTGGACTCACTGCACTGCATCCCCAGTGGTGCCAGTGCACTCTCTGGACTTACAGCACTGCATCCCCAGTGGTGCCAGTGCACTCTCTGGACTCACCGCACTGCATCCCCAGTGGTGCCAGTGCACTCTCTGGAGTCACTGCACTGCATCCCCAGTGGTGCCAGTGCACTCTCTGGACTCACTGCACTGCATCCCCAGTGGTGCCAGTGCACTCTCAGGAATCACTGCACTGCATCCCCAGTGGTGCCAGTGCACTCTCTGCACTCACTGCACTGCATCCCCAGTGGTGCCACTGCACTCTCTGGACTCACTTCACTGCATCCCCAGTGGTGCCAGTGCACTCTCTGGACTCACTGCAGTGCATCCCCAGTGGTGCCAGTGCACTCTCTGTACTCACTGCACTGCATCCCCAGTGGTGCCAGTGCACTCTCTGGACTCACTGCACTGCATCCCCAGTGGTGCCAGTGCACTCTCTGGACTCACTGCACTGCATCCCCAGTGGTGCCAGTGCACTCTCTGGACTCACTGCAGTGCATCCCCAGTGGTGCCAGTGCACTCTCTGGACTCACTGCACTGCATCCCCAGTGGTGCCAGTGCACTCTCTGGACTCACTGCACTGCATCCCCAGTGGTGCCAGTGCTCTCTCTGGACTCACTGCACTGCATCCCCAGTGGTGCCAGTGCACTCTCTGGACTCACTGCACTGCATCACCAGTGGTGCCACTGCACTCTCTGGACTCGCTGCAGTGCATCCCCAGTGGTGCCAGTGCACTCTCTGGACTCACTGCACTGCATCCCCAGTGGTGCCAGTGCACTCTCTGTAGTCATTGCGCTGCATCCCCAGTGGTGCCAGTGCACTCTCTGGACTCACTGCACTGCATCCCCAGTGGTGCCGGTGCACTCTCTAGAGTCACTGCAGTGCATCCCCAGTGGTGCCAGTGCACTCTCTGGAGTCTCTGCAGTGCATCCCCAGTGGTGCCAGTGCACTCTGTGGACTCACTGTACTGCATCCCCAGTGGTGCCAGTGCACTCTCTGGACTCACCGCACTGCATCCCCAGTGGTGCCAGTGCACTCTCTGGACTCACTGCACTGCATCCCCAGTGGTGCCAGTGCACTCTCTGGACTTACAGCACTGCATCCCCAGTGGTGCCAGTGCACTCTGTGGACTCACTGCACTGCATACCCTGTGGTGCCAGTGCACTCTCTGGACTCACTGCACTGCATCCCCAGTGGTGCCAGTGCACTCTCTGGAATCACTGCACTGCATCCCCAGTGGTGCCAGTGCTCTCTCTGGACTCACTGCACTGCATCCCCAGTGGTGCCAGTGCACTCTCTGGACTCACTGCACTGCATCACCAGTGGTGCCAGTGCACTCTCTGGACTCACTGCTCTGCATCCCCAGTGGTGCCAGTGCACTCTCTGGAGTCACTGCAGTGCTTGCCCAGTGGTGCCAGTGCACTCTCTGGACTCACTGCACTGCATCCCCAGTGGTGCCGGTGCACTCTCTAGAGTCACTGCAGTGCATCCCCAGTGGTGCCAGTGCACTCTCTGGAGTCTCTGCAGTGCATCCCCAGTGGTGCCAGTGCACTCTGTGGACTCACTGTACTTCATCACCAGTGGTGCCAGTGCACTCTCTGGACTCACTGCACTGCATCCCCAGTGGTGCCAGTGCACTCTCTGGACTCACTGCAGTACATCCCCAATGGTGCCAGTGTACTCTCTGCACTCACTGCAGTGCATCCCCAGTGGTGCCAGTGCACTCTCTGGACTCACTGCAGTGCATCCCCACTGGTGCCAGTGCACTCTCTGGACTCACTGCACTGCATCCCCAAGGTGCCAGTGCACTCTCTGCACTCACTACACTGCATCCCCAGTGGTGCCAGTGCACTCTCTGGACTCACAGCAGTGCATTCCCATTGGTGCCAGTGCATTCTATGGACTCACTGCAGTGCATCCCCAGTGGTGCCAGTGCACTCTCTGGACTCACTGCACTGCATCCCCAGTGGTGCCAATGCACTCTCTGGACTCACTGCACTGCATCCCCAAGGTGCCAGTGCACTCTCTGCACTCACTGCACTGCATCCCCAGTGGTGCCAGTGCACTCTCTGGACTCACTGCAGTGCATCCCCAGTGGTGCCAGTGCACTCTATGGACTCCCCGCACTGCATCCCCAGTGGTGCCAGTGCACTCTCTGGACTCATTGCACTGCATCCCCAGTGGTGCCAGTGCACTCTCTGGAGTCTGCAGTGCATCCCCAGTGGTGCCAGTGCACTCTGTGGACTCACTGAACTGCATCCCCAATTGATCCAGTGCACTCTCTGGACTCAATGCACTGCATCCCCAGTGGTGCCAGTGCACTCTCTGGACTCACTGCAGTGCATCCCCAGTGGTGCCAGTGCACTCTGTGGACTCACTGTACTGCATCCACAGTGGTGCCAGTGCACTCTCCGGACTCACCGCACTGCATCCAGAGTGGTGCCAGTGCACTCTCTAGAGTCATTGCAGTGCATCCCCAGTGGTGCCAGTGCACTCTCTGGACTCACTTCACTGCATCACCAGTGGTGCCAGTGCACTCTCTGGACTCACTGCAGTGCATCCCCAGTGGTGCCAGTGCACTCTCTGGACTCACTGCACTGCATCCCCAGTGCTGCCAGTGCACTCTCTGGACTCACGGCACTGCATCCAGAGTGGTGCCAGTGCACTCTCTGGACTCACTGCAGTGCATCCCCAGTGGTGCCAGTGCACTCTCTGGACTCACTGCAGTGCATCCCCAGTGGTGCCAGTGCACTCTCTGGAGTCACTGCACTGCATCCCCAGTGGTGCCAGTGCACTCTCTGGACTCACTGCACTGCATCCCCAGTGGTGCCAGTGCACTCTATGTAGTCATTGCGCTGCATCCCCAGTGGTGCCAGTGCACTCTCTGGACTCACTGCACTGCATCCCCAGTGGTGCCAGTGCACTCTCTGGACTCACTGCACTGCATCCCCAGTGGTGCCGGTGCACTCTCTAGAGTCACTGCAGTGCATCCCCAGTGGTGCCAGTGCACTCTGTGGACTCACTGCACTGCATCCCCAGTGGTGCCAGTGCACTCTGTGGACGCAATGTACTGCATACCCAGTGGTGCCAGTGCACTATCTGGACTCACTGCACTGCATCCCCAGTGGTGCCAGTGCACTCTCTGGACTCACTGCACTGCATCCCCAGTGGTGCCAGTGCACTCTCTGGACTCACTGCAGTGCATCCCCAGTGGTGCCAGTGCACTCTCTGGACTCACTGCACTGCATCCCCAGTGGTGCCAGTGCACTCTCTGGAGTCTCTGCAGTGCATCCCCAGTGGTGCCAGTGCACTCTCTGGACTCACTGCAGTACATCCCCAATGGTGCCAGTGTACTCTCTGCACTCACTGCAGTGCATCCCCAGTGGTGCCAGTGCACTCTCTGGACTCACTGCAGTGCATCCCCAGTGGTGCCAGTTCACTCTCTGGAGTCACTGTACTGCATCCCCAGTGGTGCCAGTGCACTCTCTGGACTCACTGTACTGCATCCCCAGTGGTGCCAGTGCACTCTCTGGACTAACTGAACTGCATCCCCAATTGATCCAGTGCACTCTCTGGACTCACTGCACTGCATCCCCAGTGGTGCCAGTGCACTCTCTGGAGTCACTGCAGTGCATCCCCAGTGGTGCCAGTGCACTCTGTGGACTCACTGTACTGCATCCACAGTGGTGCCAGTGCACTCTCTGGACTCACCGCGCTGCATCCAGAGTGGTGCCAGTGCACTCTCTAGAGTCATTGCAGTGCATCCCCAGTGGTGCCAGTGCACTCTCTGGACTCACTGCAGTGCATCACCAGTGGTGCCTGTGGACTCTGTGGACTCACTGCACTGCATCCCCAGTGGTGCCAGTGCACTCTCTGGACTCACGGCACTGCATCCAGAGTGGTGCCAGTGCACTCTCTGGACTCACTGCACTGCATCCCCAGTGGTGCCAGTGCACTCTCTGGAGTCACTGCACTGCATCCCCAGTGGTGCCAGTGCACTCTCTGGACTCACTGCACTGCATCCCCAGTGGTGCCAGTGCACTCTCTGTAGTCATTGCGCTGCATCCCCAGTGGTGCCAGTGCACTCTGTGGACTCACTGCACTGCATCCCCAGTGGAGCCAGTGCACTCTCTGCACTCACTGCACTGCATCCCCAGTGGTGCCAGTGTACTCTCTGGACTCACTGAACTGCATCCCCAGTGGTGCCAGTGCACTCTCTGGACTCACTGCACTGCATCCCCAGTGGTGCCAGTGCACTCTATGTAGTCATTGTGCTGCATCCCCAGTGGTGCCAGTGCACTCTCTGGAGTCTCTGCAGTGCATCCCCAGTGGTGCCAGTGCACCCTCCGGACTCACTGCAGTGCATCCCCAGTGGTGCCAGTGCACTCTCTGGACTCACAGCAGTGAATCCCCAGTGGTGCCAGTGCACTCTCTGGACTCACTGCAGTGCATCCCCAGTGGTGCCAGTGCACTCTCTGGACTCACTGCACTGCATCCCCAGTGGTGCCAGTGCACTCTCTGGACTCACTGCACTGCATCCCCAGTGGTGCCAGTGCACTCTCTGGACTCACTGCACTGCATCCCCAGTGGTGCCAGTGCTCTCTCTGGACTCACTGCACTGCATCCCCAGTGGTGCCAGTGCACTCTCTGGACTCACTGCACTGCATCACCAGTGGTGCCAGTGCACTCTCTGGACTCGCTGCAGTGCATCCCCAGTGGTGCCAGTGCACTCTCTGGACTCACTGCACTGCATCCCCAGTGGTGCCAGTGCACTCTCTGTAGTCATTGCGCTGCATCCCCAGTGGTGCCAGTGCACTCTCTGCACTCACTGCAGTGCATCACCAGTGGTGCCAGTGCACTCTCTGGAGTCACTGCACTGCATCCCCAGTGGTGCCAGTGCACTCTCTGGACTCACCGCACTGCATCCCCAGTGGTGCCAGTGCACTCTCTGGACTCACTGCAGTGCATCCCCAGTGGTGCCAGTGCACTCTCTGGACTCACTGCACTGCATCCCCAGTGGTGCCAGTGCACTCTCTGGACTCACTGCGCTGCATCCCCAGTGGTGCCAGTGCACTCTATGGACTCACTGCACTGCATCCCCAGTGGTGCCAGTGCACTCTCTGTAGTCATTGCTCTGCATCCCCAGTGGTGCCAGTGCACTCTCTGGAGTCACTGCAGTGCTTCCCCAGTGGTGCCAGTGCACTCTCTGGACTCACTGCACTGCATCCCCAGTGGTGCCGGTGCACTCTCTAGAGTCACTGCAGTGCATCCCCAGTGGTGCCAGTGCACTCTCTGGAGTCTCTGCAGTGCATCCCCAGTGGTGCCAGTGCACTCTGTGGACTCACTGTACTGCATCCCCAGTGGTGCCAGTGCACTCTCTGGACTCACTGCAGTACATCCCCAATGGTGCCAGTGTACTCTCTGGACTCACTGCAGTGCATCCCCAGTGGTGCCAGTGCACTCTGTGGACTCACTGCACTGCATCCCCAGTGGTGCCAGTGCACTCTCTGGACTCACTGCAGTACATCCCCAATGGTGCCAGTGTACTCTCTGCACTCACTGCAGTGCATCCCCAGTGGTGCCAGTGCACTCTCTGGACTCACTGCAGTGCATCCCCAGTGGTGCCTGTTCACTCTCTGGAGTCACTGTACTGCATCCCCAGTGGTGCCAGTGCACTCTCTGGACTCACTGCACTGCATCCCCAGTGGTGCCAGTGTACTCTCTGGACTAACTGAACTGCATCCCCAGTTGATCCAGTGCACTCTCTGGACTCACTGCACTGCATCCCCAGTGGTGCCAGTGCACTCTCTGGACTCACTGCAGTGCATCCCCAGTGGTGCCAGTGCACTCTGTGGACTCACTGTACTGCATCCACAGTGGCGCCAGTGCACTCTCTGGACTCACCGCACTGCATCCAGAGTGGTGCCAGTGCACTCTCTGGACTCACTGCACTGCATCCCCAGTGGTGCCAGTGCACTCTCTGGACTCACTACAGTGCATCCCCAGTGGTGCCAGTGCACTCTCTGGACTCACTGCACTGCATCCCCAGTGGTGCCAGTGCACTCTCTGCACTCACAGCACTGCATCCCCAGTGGTGCCAGTGCACTCTCTGTAGTCATTGCGCTGCATCCCCAGTGGTACCAGTGCACTCTCTGGACTCACTGCACTGCATCCCCAAGGTGCCAGTGCACTCTCTGCACTCACTACACTGCATCCCCAGTGTTGCCAGTGCACTCTCTGGACTCACAGCAGTGCATTCCCATTGGTGCCAGTGCACTCTATGGACTCACTGCAGTGCATCCCCAGTGGTGCCAGTGCACTCTCTGGACTCACTGCACTGCATCCCCTGTGGTGCCAATGCACTCTCTGGACTCACTGCACTGCATCCCCAAGGTGCCAGTGCACTCTCTGGACTCACTGCACTGCATCCCCAGTGGTGCCAGTGCACTCTCTGGACTCACTGCAGTGCATCCCCACTGGTGCCAGTGCACTCTCTGGACTCACAGCAGTGCATTCCCATTGGTGCCAGTGCACTCTCTGGACTCACTGCACTGCATCCCCAGTGGTGCCAGTGCACTATCTGGACTCACTGCACTGCATCCCCAGTACTGACAGTGCACTCTCTGGACTCACTGCAGTGCATCCCCAGTGGTGCCAGTGCACTCTCTGGACTCACTGTACTGCATCCCCAGTGGTGCCAGTGCACTCTCTGGACTCACTGCAGTGCATCCCCAGTGGTGCCAGTGCACTCTCTGGACTCACTGCACTGCACCCCCAGTGGTGCCAGTGCACTCTCTGGACTCACTGCACTGCATCCCCAGTGGTGCCAGTGCACTCTCTGTAGTCATTGCGCTGCATCCCCAATGGTGCCAGTGCACTCTCTGGACTCACTGCACTGCATCCCCAGTGGTGCCAGTGCACTCTCTGGAGTCACTGCAGTGCTTCCCCAGTGGTGCCAGTGCACTCTCAAAACTCACTGAACTGCATCCCCAGTGGTGCCGGTGCACTCTCTAGAGTCACTGCAGTGCATCCCCAGTGGTGCCAGTGCACTCTCTGGAGTCTCTGCAGTGCATCCCCAGTGGTGCCAGTGCACTCTCTGGACTCACTGTACTGCATCCCCAGTGGTGCCAGTGCACTCTCTGGACTCACCGCACTGCATCCCCAGTGGTGCCAGTGCACTCTCTGGACTCACTGCACTGCATCCCCAGTGGTGCCAGTGCACTCTCTGGACTTACAGCACTGCATCCCCAGTGGTGCCAGTGCACTCTCTGGACTCACCGCACTGCATCCCCAGTGGTGCCAGTGCACTCTCTGGAGTCACTGCACTGCATCCCCAGTGGTGCCAGTGCACTCTCTGGACTCACTGCACTGCATCCCCAGTGGTGCCAGTGCACTCTCAGGAATCACTGCACTGCATCCCCAGTGGTGCCAGTGCACTCTCTGCACTCACTGCACTGCATCCCCAGTGGTGCCACTGCACTCTCTGGACTCACTTCACTGCATCCCCAGTGGTGCCAGTGCACTCTCTGGACTCACTGCAGTGCATCCCCAGTGGTGCCAGTGCACTCTCTGGACTCACTGCACTGCATCCCCAGTGGTGCCAGTGCACTCTCTGGACTCACTGCACTGCATCCCCAGTGGTGCCAGTGCACTCTCTGGACTCACTGCAGTGCATCCCCAGTGGTGCCAGTGCACTCTCTGGACTCACTGCACTGCATCCCCAGTGGTGCCAGTGCACTCTCTGGACTCACTGCACTGCATCCCCAGTGGTGCCAGTGCTCTCTCTGGACTCACTGCACTGCATCCCCAGTGGTGCCAGTGCACTCTCTGGACTCACTGCACTGCATCACCAGTGGTGCCACTGCACTCTCTGGACTCGCTGCAGTGCATCCCCAGTGGTGCCAGTGCACTCTCTGGACTCACTGCACTGCATCCCCAGTGGTGCCAGTGCACTCTCTGTAGTCATTGCGCTGCATCCCCAGTGGTGCCAGTGCACTCTCTGGACTCACTGCACTGCATCCCCAGTGGTGCCGGTGCACTCTCTAGAGTCACTGCAGTGCATCCCCAGTGGTGCCAGTACACTCTCTGGAGTCTCTGCAGTGCATCCCCAGTGGTGCCAGTGCACTCTGTGGACTCACTGTACTGCATCCCCAGTGGTGCCAGTGCACTCTCTGGACTCACCGCACTGCATCCCCAGTGGTGCCAGTGCACTCTCTGGACTCACTGCACTGCATCCCCAGTGGTGCCAGTGCACTCTCTGGACTTACAGCACTGCATCCCCAGTGGTGCCAGTGCACTCTGTGGACTCACTGCACTGCATACCCTGTGGTGCCAGTGCACTCTCTGGACTCACTGCAGTGCATCCCCAGTGGTGCCAGTTCACTCTCTGGAGTCACTGTACTGCATCCCCAGTGGTGCCAGTGCACTCTCTGGACTCACTGTACTGCATCCCCAGTGGTGCCAGTGCACTCTCTGGACTAACTGAACTGCATCCCCAATTGATCCAGTGCACTCTCTGGACTCACTGCACTGCATCCCCAGTGGTGCCAGTGCACTCTCTGGAGTCACTGCAGTGCATCCCCAGTGGTGCCAGTGCACTCTGTGGACTCACTGTACTGCATCCACAGTGGTGCCAGTGCACTCTCTGGACTCACCGCGCTGCATCCAGAGTGGTGCCAGTGCACTCTCTAGAGTCATTGCAGTGCATCCCCAGTGGTGCCAGTGCACTCTCTGGACTCACTGCAGTGCATCACCAGTGGTGCCTGTGGACTCTGTGGACTCACTGCACTGCATCCCCAGTGGTGCCAGTGCACTCTCTGGACTCACGGCACTGCATCCAGAGTGGTGCCAGTGCACTCTCTGGACTCACTGCACTGCATCCCCAGTGGTGCCAGTGCACTCTCTGGAGTCACTGCACTGCATCCCCAGTGGTGCCAGTGCACTCTCTGGACTCACTGCACTGCATCCCCAGTGGTGCCAGTGCACTCTCTGTAGTCATTGCGCTGCATCCCCAGTGGTGCCAGTGCACTCTGTGGACTCACTGCACTGCATCCCCAGTGGAGCCAGTGCACTCTCTGCACTCACTGCACTGCATCCCCAGTGGTGCCAGTGTACTCTCTGGACTCACTGAACTGCATCCCCAGTGGTGCCAGTGCACTCTCTGGACTCACTGCACTGCATCCCCAGTGGTGCCAGTGCACTCTATGTAGTCATTGTGCTGCATCCCCAGTGGTGCCAGTGCACTCTCTGGAGTCTCTGCAGTGCATCCCCAGTGGTGCCAGTGCACCCTCCGGACTCACTGCAGTGCATCCCCAGTGGTGCCAGTGCACTCTCTGGACTCACAGCAGTGAATCCCCAGTGGTGCCAGTGCACTCTCTGGACTCACTGCAGTGCATCCCCAGTGGTGCCAGTGCACTCTCTGGACTCACTGCACTGCATCCCCAGTGGTGCCAGTGCACTCTCTGGACTCACTGCACTGCATCCCCAGTGGTGCCAGTGCACTCTCTGGACTCACTGCACTGCATCCCCAGTGGTGCCAGTGCTCTCTCTGGACTCACTGCACTGCATCCCCAGTGGTGCCAGTGCACTCTCTGGACTCACTGCACTGCATCACCAGTGGTGCCAGTGCACTCTCTGGACTCGCTGCAGTGCATCCCCAGTGGTGCCAGTGCACTCTCTGGACTCACTGCACTGCATCCCCAGTGGTGCCAGTGCACTCTCTGTAGTCATTGCGCTGCATCCCCAGTGGTGCCAGTGCACTCTCTGCACTCACTGCAGTGCATCACCAGTGGTGCCAGTGCACTCTCTGGAGTCACTGCACTGCATCCCCAGTGGTGCCAGTGCACTCTCTGGACTCACCGCACTGCATCCCCAGTGGTGCCAGTGCACTCTCTGGACTCACTGCAGTGCATCCCCAGTGGTGCCAGTGCACTCTCTGGACTCACTGCACTGCATCCCCAGTGGTGCCAGTGCACTCTCTGGACTCACTGCGCTGCATCCCCAGTGGTGCCAGTGCACTCTATGGACTCACTGCACTGCATCCCCAGTGGTGCCAGTGCACTCTCTGTAGTCATTGCTCTGCATCCCCAGTGGTGCCAGTGCACTCTCTGGAGTCACTGCAGTGCTTCCCCAGTGGTGCCAGTGCACTCTCTGGACTCACTGCACTGCATCCCCAGTGGTGCCGGTGCACTCTCTAGAGTCACTGCAGTGCATCCCCAGTGGTGCCAGTGCACTCTCTGGAGTCTCTGCAGTGCATCCCCAGTGGTGCCAGTGCACTCTGTGGACTCACTGTACTGCATCCCCAGTGGTGCCAGTGCACTCTCTGGACTCACTGCAGTACATCCCCAATGGTGCCAGTGTACTCTCTGGACTCACTGCAGTGCATCCCCAGTGGTGCCAGTGCACTCTGTGGACTCACTGCACTGCATCCCCAGTGGTGCCAGTGCACTCTCTGGACTCACTGCAGTACATCCCCAATGGTGCCAGTGTACTCTCTGCACTCACTGCAGTGCATCCCCAGTGGTGCCAGTGCACTCTCTGGACTCACTGCAGTGCATCCCCAGTGGTGCCTGTTCACTCTCTGGAGTCACTGTACTGCATCCCCAGTGGTGCCAGTGCACTCTCTGGACTCACTGCACTGCATCCCCAGTGGTGCCAGTGTACTCTCTGGACTAACTGAACTGCATCCCCAGTTGATCCAGTGCACTCTCTGGACTCACTGCACTGCATCCCCAGTGGTGCCAGTGCACTCTCTGGACTCACTGCAGTGCATCCCCAGTGGTGCCAGTGCACTCTGTGGACTCACTGTACTGCATCCACAGTGGCGCCAGTGCACTCTCTGGACTCACCGCACTGCATCCAGAGTGGTGCCAGTGCACTCTCTGGACTCACTGCACTGCATCCCCAGTGGTGCCAGTGCACTCTCTGGACTCACTACAGTGCATCCCCAGTGGTGCCAGTGCACTCTCTGGACTCACTGCACTGCATCCCCAGTGGTGCCAGTGCACTCTCTGCACTCACAGCACTGCATCCCCAGTGGTGCCAGTGCACTCTCTGTAGTCATTGCGCTGCATCCCCAGTGGTACCAGTGCACTCTCTGGACTCACTGCACTGCATCCCCAAGGTGCCAGTGCACTCTCTGCACTCACTACACTGCATCCCCAGTGTTGCCAGTGCACTCTCTGGACTCACAGCAGTGCATTCCCATTGGTGCCAGTGCACTCTATGGACTCACTGCAGTGCATCCCCAGTGGTGCCAGTGCACTCTCTGGACTCACTGCACTGCATCCCCAGTGGTGCCAATGCACTCTCTGGACTCACTGCACTGCATCCCCAAGGTGCCAGTGCACTCTCTGGACTCACTGCACTGCATCCCCAGTGGTGCCAGTGCACTCTCTGGACTCACTGCAGTGCATCCCCACTGGTGCCAGTGCACTCTCTGGACTCACAGCAGTGCATTCCCATTGGTGCCAGTGCACTCTCTGGACTCACTGCACTGCATCCCCAGTGGTGCCAGTGCACTATCTGGACTCACTGCACTGCATCCCCAGTACTGACAGTGCACTCTCTGGACTCACTGCAGTGCATCCCCAGTGGTGCCAGTGCACTCTCTGGACTCACTGTACTGCATCCCCAGTGGTGCCAGTGCACTCTCTGGACTCACTGCAGTGCATCCCCAGTGGTGCCAGTGCACTCTCTGGACTCACTGCACTGCACCCCCAGTGGTGCCAGTGCACTCTCTGGACTCACTGCACTGCATCCCCAGTGGTGCCAGTGCACTCTCTGTAGTCATTGCGCTGCATCCCCAATGGTGCCAGTGCACTCTCTGGACTCACTGCACTGCATCCCCAGTGGTGCCAGTGCACTCTCTGGAGTCACTGCAGTGCTTCCCCAGTGGTGCCAGTGCACTCTCAAAACTCACTGAACTGCATCCCCAGTGGTGCCGGTGCACTCTCTAGAGTCACTGCAGTGCATCCCCAGTGGTGCCAGTGCACTCTCTGGAGTCTCTGCAGTGCATCCCCAGTGGTGCCAGTGCACTCTCTGGACTCACTGTACTGCATCCCCAGTGGTGCCAGTGCACTCTCTGGACTCACCGCACTGCATCCCCAGTGGTGCCAGTGCACTCTCTGGACTCACTGCACTGCATCCCCAGTGGTGCCAGTGCACTCTCTGGACTTACAGCACTGCATCCCCAGTGGTGCCAGTGCACTCTCTGGACTCACCGCACTGCATCCCCAGTGGTGCCAGTGCACTCTCTGGAGTCACTGCACTGCATCCCCAGTGGTGCCAGTGCACTCTCTGGACTCACTGCACTGCATCCCCAGTGGTGCCAGTGCACTCTCAGGAATCACTGCACTGCATCCCCAGTGGTGCCAGTGCACTCTCTGCACTCACTGCACTGCATCCCCAGTGGTGCCACTGCACTCTCTGGACTCACTTCACTGCATCCCCAGTGGTGCCAGTGCACTCTCTGGACTCACTGCAGTGCATCCCCAGTGGTGCCAGTGCACTCTCTGGACTCACTGCACTGCATCCCCAGTGGTGCCAGTGCACTCTCTGGACTCACTGCACTGCATCCCCAGTGGTGCCAGTGCACTCTCTGGACTCACTGCAGTGCATCCCCAGTGGTGCCAGTGCACTCTCTGGACTCACTGCACTGCATCCCCAGTGGTGCCAGTGCACTCTCTGGACTCACTGCACTGCATCCCCAGTGGTGCCAGTGCTCTCTCTGGACTCACTGCACTGCATCCCCAGTGGTGCCAGTGCACTCTCTGGACTCACTGCACTGCATCACCAGTGGTGCCACTGCACTCTCTGGACTCGCTGCAGTGCATCCCCAGTGGTGCCAGTGCACTCTCTGGACTCACTGCACTGCATCCCCAGTGGTGCCAGTGCACTCTCTGTAGTCATTGCGCTGCATCCCCAGTGGTGCCAGTGCACTCTCTGGACTCACTGCACTGCATCCCCAGTGGTGCCGGTGCACTCTCTAGAGTCACTGCAGTGCATCCCCAGTGGTGCCAGTACACTCTCTGGAGTCTCTGCAGTGCATCCCCAGTGGTGCCAGTGCACTCTGTGGACTCACTGTACTGCATCCCCAGTGGTGCCAGTGCACTCTCTGGACTCACCGCACTGCATCCCCAGTGGTGCCAGTGCACTCTCTGGACTCACTGCACTGCATCCCCAGTGGTGCCAGTGCACTCTCTGGACTTACAGCACTGCATCCCCAGTGGTGCCAGTGCACTCTGTGGACTCACTGCACTGCATACCCTGTGGTGCCAGTGCACTCTCTGGACTCACTGCACTGCATCCCCAGTGGTGCCAGTGCACTCTCTGGAATCACTGCACTGCATCCCCAGTGGTGCCAGTGCTCTCTCTGGACTCACTGCACTGCATCCCCAGTGGTGCCAGTGCACTCTCTGGACTCACTGCACTGCATCACCAGTGGTGCCAGTGCACTCTCTGGACTCACTGCTCTGCATCCCCAGTGGTGCCAGTGCACTCTCTGGAGTCACTGCAGTGCTTGCCCAGTGGTGCCAGTGCACTCTCTGGACTCACTGCACTGCATCCCCAGTGGTGCCGGTGCACTCTCTAGAGTCACTGCAGTGCATCCCCAGTGGTGCCAGTGCACTCTCTGGAGTCTCTGCAGTGCATCCCCAGTGGTGCCAGTGCACTCTGTGGACTCACTGTACTTCATCACCAGTGGTGCCAGTGCACTCTCTGGACTCACTGCACTGCATCCCCAGTGGTGCCAGTGCACTCTCTGGACTCACTGCAGTACATCCCCAATGGTGCCAGTGTACTCTCTGCACTCACTGCAGTGCATCCCCAGTGGTGCCAGTGCACTCTCTGGACTCACTGCAGTGCATCCCCACTGGTGCCAGTTCACTCTCTGGACTCACTGCACTGCATCCCCAAGGTGCCAGTGCACTCTCTGCACTCACTACACTGCATCCCCAGTGGTGCCAGTGCACTCTCTGGACTCACAGCAGTGCATTCCCATTGGTGCCAGTGCACTCTATGGACTCACTGCAGTGCATCCCCAGTGGTGCCAGTGCACTCTCTGGACTCACTGCACTGCATCCCCAGTGGTGCCAATGCACTCTCTGGACTCACTGCACTGCATCCCCAAGGTGCCAGTGCACTCTCTGCACTCACTGCACTGCATACCCAGTGGTGCCAGTGCACTCTCTGGACTCACTGCAGTGCATCCCCACTGGTGCCAGTGCACTCTCTGGACTCACAGCAGTGCATTCCCATTGGTGCCAGTGCACTCTCTGGACTCACTGCACTGCATCCCCAGTGGTGCCAGTGCACTATCTGGACTCACTGCACTGCATCCCCAGTACTGACAGTGCACTCTCTGGACTCACTGCAGTGCATCCCCAGTGGTGCCAGTGCACTCTCTGGACTCACTGCACTGCATCCCCTGTGGTGCCAGTGCACTCTCTGGACTCACTGCACTGCATCCCCAGTGGTGCCAGTGCACTTTGTGGACTCACTGTACTGCATCCCCAGTGGTGCCAGTGCACTCTCTGGACTCACTGCAGTGCATCCCCAGTGGTGCCAGTGCACTCTCTGGACTCACTGCACTGCACCCCCAGTGGTGCCAGTGCACTCTCTGGACTCACTGCACTGCATCCCCAGTGGTGCCAGTGCACTCTCTGTAGTCATTGCGCTGCATCCCCAGTGGTGCCAGTGCACTCTCTGGACTCACTGCACTGCATCCCCAGTGGTGCCAGTGCACTCTCTGGACTCACTGCAGTGCTTCCCCAGTGGTGCCAGTGCACTCTCTGGACTCACTGCACTGCATCCCCAGTGGTGCCGGTGCACTCTCTAGAGTCACTGCAGTGCATCCCCAGTGGTGCCAGTGCACTCTCTGGAGTCTCTGCAGTGCATCCCCAGTGGTGCCAGTGCACTCTCTGGACTCACTGTACTGCATCCCCAGTGGTGCCAGTGCACTCTCTGGACTCACCGCACTGCATCCCCAGTGGTGCCAGTGCACTCTCTGGACTCACTGCACTGCATCCTCAGTGGTGCCAGTGCACTCTCTGGACTTACAGCACTGCATCCCCAGTGGTGCCAGTGCAATCTCTGGACTCACCGCACTGCATCCCCAGTGGTGCCAGTGCACTCTCTGGAGTCACTGCACTGCATCCCCAGTGGGGCCAGTGCACTCTCTGGACTCACTGCAGTGCATCCCCAGTGGTGCCAGTGCACTCTCAGGAATCACTGCACTGCATCCCCAGTGGTGCCAGTGCACTCTCTGCACTCACTGCACTGCATCCCCAGTGGTGCCACTGCACTCTCTGGACTCACTTCACTGCATCCCCAGTGGTGCCAGTGCACTCTCTGGACTCACTGCAGTGCATCCCCAGTGGTGCCAGTGCACTCTCTGGACTCACTGCACTGCATCCCCAGTGGTGCCAGTGCACTCTCTGGACTCACTGCAGTGCATCCCCAGTGGTGCCAGTGCACTCTCTGGACTCACTGCAGTGCATCCCCAGTGGTGCCAGTGCACTCTCTGGACTCACTGCACTGCATCCCCAGTGGTGCCAGTGCACTCTCTGGACTCACTGCACTGCATCCCCAGTGGTGCCAGTGCTCTCTCTGGACTCACTGCACTGCATCCCCAGTGGTGCCAGTGCACTCTCTGGACTCACTGCACTGCATCACCAGTGGTGCCAGTGCACTCTCTGGACTCGCTGCAGTGCATCCCCAGTGGTGCCAGTGCACTCTCTGGACTCACTGCACTGCATCCCCAGTGGTGCCAGTGCACTCTCTGTAGTCATTGCGCTGCATCCCCAGTGGTGCCAGTGCACTCTCTGGACTCACTGCACTGCATCCCCAGTGGTGCCAGTGCACTCTCTGGAGTCACTGCAGTGCTTCCCCAGTGGTGCCAGTGCACTCTCTGGACTCACTGCACTGCATCCCCAGTGGTGCCGGTGCACTCTCTAGATTCACTGCAGTGCATCCCCAGTGGTGCCAGTGCACTCTCTGGAGTCTCTGCAGTGCATCCCCAGTGGTGCCAGTGCACTCTGTGGACTCACTGTACTGCATCCCCAGTGGTGCCAGTGCACTCTCTGGACTCACCGCACTGCATCCCCAGTGGTGCCAGTGCACTCTCTGGACTCACTGCACTGCATCCCCAGTGGTGCCAGTGCACTCTCTGGACTTACAGCACTGCATCCCCAGTGGTGCCAGTGCACTCTGTGGACTCACTGCACTGCATACCCTGTGGTGCCAGTGCACTCTCTGGACTCACTGCACTGCATCCCCAGTGGTGCCAGTGCACTCTCTGGACTCACTGCACTGCATCCCCAGTGGTGCCAGTGCTCTCTCTGGACTCACTGCACTGCATCCCCAGTGGTGCCAGTGCACTCTCTGGACTCACTGCACTGCATCCCCAGTGGTGCCAGTGCACTCTCTGGACTCACTGCACTGCACCCCCAGTGGTGCCAGTGCACTCTCTGGACTCACTGCACTGCATCCCCAGTGGTGCCAGTGCACTCTCTGTAGTCATTGCGCTGCATCCCCAGTGGTGCCAGTGCACTCTCTGGACTCACTGCACTGCATCCCCAGTGGTGCCAGTGCACTCTCTGGAGTCACTGCAGTGCTTCCCCAGTGGTGCCAGTGCACTCTCTGGACTCACTGCACTGCATCCCCAGTGGTGCCGGTGCACTCTCTAGAGTCACTGCAGTGCATCCCCAGTGGTGCCAGTGCACTCTCTGGAGTCTCTGCAGTGCATCCCCAGTGGTGCCAGTGCACTCTCTGGACTCACTGTACTGCATCCCCAGTGGTGCCAGTGCACTCTCTGGACTCACCGCACTGCATCCCCAGTGGTGCCAGTGCACTCTCTGGACTCACTGCACTGCATCCCCAGTGGTGCCAGTGCACTCTCTGGACTTACAGCACTGCATCCCCAGTGGTGCCAGTGCACTCTCTGGACTCACCGCACTGCATCCCCAGTGGTGCCAGTGCACTCTCTGGAGTCACTGCACTGCATCCCCAGTGGTGCCAGTGCACTCTCTGGACTCACTGCACTGCATCCCCAGTGGTGCCAGTGCACTCTCAGGAATCACTGCACTGCATCCCCAGTGGTGCCTGTGCACTCTCTGCACTCACTGCACTGCATCCCCAGTGGTGCCACTGCACTCTCTGGACTCACTTCACTGCATCCCCAGTGGTGCCAGTGCACTCTCTGGACTCACTGCAGTGCATCCCCAGTGGTGCCAGTGCACTCTCTGGACTCACTGCACTGCATCCCCAGTGGTGCCAGTGCACTCTCTGGACTCACTGCAGTGCATCCCCAGTGGTGCCAGTGCACTCTCTGGACTCACTGCAGTGCATCCCCAGTGGTGCCAGTGCACTCTCTGGACTCACTGCAGTGCATCCCCAGTGGTGCCAGTGCACTCTCTGGACTCACTGCACTGCATCCCCAGTGGTGCCAGTGCACTCTCTGGACTCACTGCACTGCATCCCCAGTGGTGCCAGTGCTCTCTCTGGACTCACTGCACTGCATCCCCAGTGGTGCCAGTGCACTCTCTGGACTCACTGCACTGCATCACCAGTGGTGCCACTGCACTCTCTGGACTCGCTGCAGTGCATCCCCAGTGGTGCCAGTGCACTCTCTGGACTCACTGCACTGCATCCCCAGTGGTGCCAGTGCACTCTCTGTAGTCATTGCGCTGCATCCCCAGTGGTGCCAGTGCACTCTCTGGACTCACTGCACTGCATCCCCAGTGGTGCCAGTGCACTCTCTGGAATCACTGCACTGCATCCCCAGTGGTGCCAGTGCTCTCTCTGGACTCACTGCACTGCATCCCCAGTGGTGCCAGTGCACTCTCTGGACTCACTGCACTGCATCACCAGTGGTGCCAGTGCACTCTCTGGACTCACTGCTCTGCATCCCCAGTGGTGCCAGTGCACTCTCTGGAGTCACTGCAGTGCTTGCCCAGTGGTGCCAGTGCACTCTCTGGACTCACTGCACTGCATCCCCAGTGGTGCCGGTGCACTCTCTAGAGTCACTGCAGTGCATCCCCAGTGGTGCCAGTGCACTCTCTGGAGTCTCTGCAGTGCATCCCCAGTGGTGCCAGTGCACTCTCTGGACTCACTGTACTTCATCACCAGTGGTGCCAGTGCACTCTCTGGACTCACTGCACTGCATCCCCAGTGGTGCCAGTGCACTCTCTGGACTCACTGCAGTACATCCCCAATGGTGCCAGTGTACTCTCTGCACTCACTGCAGTGCATCCCCAGTGGTGCCAGTGCACTCTCTGGACTCACTGCAGTGCATCCCCACTGGTGCCAGTTCACTCTCTGGACTCACTGCACTGCATCCCCAAGGTGCCTGTGCACTCTCTGCACTCACTACACTGCATCCCCAGTGGTGCCAGTGCACTCTCTGGACTCACAGCAGTGCATTCCCATTGGTGCCAGTGCACTCTATGGACTCACTGCAGTGCATCCCCAGTGGTGCCAGTGCACTCTCTGGACTCACTGCACTGCATCCCCAGTGGTGCCAATGCACTCTCTGGACTCACTGCACTGCATCCCCAAGGTGCCAGTGCACTCTCTGCACTCACTGCACTGCATCCCCAGTGGTGCCAGTGCACTCTCTGGACTCACTGCAGTGCATCCCCACTGGTGCCAGTGCACTCTCTGGACTCACAGCAGTGCATTCCCATTGGTGCCAGTGCACTCTCTGGACTCACTGCACTGCATCCCCAGTGGTGCCAGTGCACTATCTGGACTCACTGCACTGCATCCCCAGTACTGACAGTGCACTCTCTGGACTCACTGCAGTGCATCCCCAGTGGTGCCAGTGCACTCTCTGGACTCACTGCACTGCATCCCCTGTGGTGCCAGTGCACTCTCTGGACTCACAGCAGTGCATCCCCAGTGGTGCCAGTGCACTTTGTGGACTCACTACACTGCATCCCCAGTGGTGCCAGTGCACTCTCTGGACTCACTGCAGTGCATCCCCAGTGGTGCCAGTGCACTCTCTGGACTCACTGCACTGCACCCCCAGTGGTGCCAGTGCACTCTCTGGACTCACTGCACTGCATCCCCAGTGGTGCCAGTGCACTCTCTGTAGTCATTGCGCTGCATCCCCAGTGGTGCCAGTGCACTCTCTGGACTCACTGCACTGCATCCCCAGTGGTGCCAGTGCACTCTCTGGAGTCACTGCAGTGCTTCCCCAGTGGTGCCAGTGCACTCTGTGGACTCACTGCACTGCATCTCCAGTGGTGCCGGTGCACTCTCTAGAGTCACTGCAGTGCATCCCCAGTGGTGCCAGTGCACTCTCTGGAGTCTCTGCAGTGCATCCCCAGTGGTGCCAGTGCACTCTCTGGACTCACTGTACTGCATCCCCAGTGGTGCCAGTGCACTCTCTGGACTCACTACACTGCATCCCCAGTGGTGCCAGTGCACTCTCTGGACTCACAGCAGTGCATTCCCATTGGTGCCAGTGCATTCTATGGACTCACTGCAGTGCATCCCCAGTGGTGCCAGTGCACTCTCTGGACTCACTGCACTGCATCCCCAGTGGTGCCAATGCACTCTCTGGAGTCACTGCACTGCATCCCCAGTGGTGCCAGTGCACTCTCTGGACTCACTGCACTGCATCCCCAGTGGTGCCAGTGCACTCTCAGGAATCACTGCACTGCATCCCCAGTGGTGCCAGTGCACTCTCTGCACTCACTGCACTGCATCCCCAGTGGTGCCACTGCACTCTCTGGACTCACTGCACTGCATCCCCAGTGGTGCCAGTGCACTCTCTGGACTCACTGCACTGCATCCCCAGTGGTGCCAGTGCACTCTCTGGACTCACTGCACTGCATCCCCAGTGGTGCCAGTGCACTCTCTGGACTCACTGCAGTGCATCCCCAGTGGTGCCAGTGCACTCTCTGGACTCACTGCAGTGCATCCCCAGTGGTGCCAG
The DNA here is from genome assembly GCF_964211835.1 of Anser anser. Classification (NCBI taxonomy): domain Eukaryota; kingdom Metazoa; phylum Chordata; class Aves; order Anseriformes; family Anatidae; genus Anser; species Anser anser. Next base: position 368,241 of record NW_028154147.1, read on the forward strand.
TGCACTCTCTGGACTCACTGCACTGCATCCCCAGTGGTGCCAGTGCACTCTCTGGACTCACTGCACTGCATCCCCAGTGGTGCCAGTGCTCTCTCTGGACTCACTGCACTGCATCCCCAGTGGTGCCAGTGCACTCTCTGGACTCACTGCACTGCATCACCAGTGGTGCCAGTGCACTCTCTGGACTCGCTGCAGTGCATCCCCAGTGGTGCCAGTGCACTCTCTGGACTCACTGCACTGCATCCCCAGTGGTGCCAGTGCACTCTCTGTAGTCATTGCGCTGCATCCCCAGTGGTGCCAGTGCACTCTCTGGACTCACTGCACTGCATCCCCAGTGGTGCCAGTGCACTCTCTGGAGTCACTGCAGTGCTTCCCCAGTGGTGCCAGTGCACTCTCTGGACTCACTGCACTGCATCCCCAGTGGTGCCGGTGCACTCTCTAGAGTCACTGCAGTGCATCCCCAGTGGTGCCAGTGCACTCTCTGGAGTCTCTGCAGTGCATCCCCAGTGGTGCCAGTGCACTCTGTGGACTCACTGTACTGCATCCCCAGTGGTGCCAGTGCACTCTCTGGACTCACCGCACTGCATCCCCAGTGGTGCCAGTGCACTCTCTGGACTCACTGCACTGCATCCCCAGTGGTGCCAGTGCACTCTCTGGACTTACAGCACTGCATCCCCAGTGGTGCCAGTGCACTCTGTGGACTCACTGCACTGCATACCCTGTGGTGCCAGTGCACTCTCTGGACTCACTGCACTGCATCCCCAGTGGTGCCAGTGCACTCTCTGGACTCACTGCACTGCATCCCCAGTGGTGCCAGTGCTCTCTCTGGACTCACTGCACTGCATCCCCAGTGGTGCCAGTGCACTCTCTGGACTCACTGCACTGCATCACCAGTGGTGCCAGTGCACTCTCTGGACTCACTGCTCTGCATCCCCAGTGGTGCCAGTGCACTCTCTGGAGTCACTGCAGTGCTTGCCCAGTGGTGCCAGCGCACTCTCTGGACTCACTGCACTGCATCCCCAGTGGTGCCGGTGCACTCTCTAGAGTCACTGCAGTGCATCCCCAGTGGTGCCAGTGCACTCTCTGGAGTCTCTGCAGTGCATCCCCAGTGGTGCCAGTGCACTCTGTGGACTCACTGTACTGCATCAACAGTGGTGCCAGTGCACTCTCTGGACTCACTGCAGTGCATCCCCAGTGGTGCCAGTGCACTCTCTGGACTCACTGCAGTGCATCCCCACTGGTGCCAGTTCACTCTCTGGAGTCACTGTACTGCATCCCCAGTGGTGCCAGTGCACTCTCTGGACTCACTGCACTGCATCCCCAGTGGTGCCAGTGCACCCTCTGGACTAACTGAACTGCATCCCCAATTGATCCAGTGCACTCTCTGGACTCACTGCACTACATCCCCAGTGGTGCCAGTGCACTCTCTGGAGTCACTGCAGTGCATCCCCAGTGGTGCCAGTGCACTCTGTGGACTCACCGCACTGCATCCAGAGTGGTGCCAGTGCACTCTCTGGACTCACTGCACTGCATCCCCAGTGGTGCCAGTGCACTCTCTGGACTCACTGCACTGCATCCCCAGTGGTGCCAGTGCACTCTCTGGTCTAACTGAACTGCATCCCCAATTGATCCAGTGCACTCTCTGGACTCAATGCACTGCATCCCCAGTGGTGCCAGTGCACTCTCTGGAGTCACTGCAGTGCATCCACAGTGGCGCCAGTGCACTCTCTGGACTCACCGCACTGCATCCAGAGTGGTGCCAGTGCACTCTCTGGACTCACTGCAGTGCATCCCCAGTGGTGCCAGTGCACTCTCTGGACTCACTGCACTGCATCCCCAGTGGTGCCAGTGCACTCTCTGGAGTCTCTGCAGTGCATCCCCAGTGGTGCCAGTGCACTCTCTGGACTCACTGCACTGCATCCCCAGTGGTGCCAGTGCACTCTCTGGAGTCTCTGCAGTGCATCCCCAGTGGTGCCAGTGCACTCTCTGGACTCACTGCACTGCATCCCCAGTGGTGCCAGTGCACTCTCTGGACTCACTGCACTGCATCCCCAGTGGTGCCAGTGCACTCTCTGGACTTACAGCACTGCATCCCCAGTGGTGCCAGTGCATTCTCTGGACTCACCGCACTGCATCCCCAGTGGTGCCAGTGCACTCTCTGGACTCACTGCACTGCATCCCCAGTGGTGCCAGTGCACTCTCTGGACTCACTGCACTGCATCACCAGTGGTGCCAGTGCACTCTCTGGACTCACTGCTCTGCATCCCCAGTGGTGCCAGTGCACTCTCTGGAGTCACTGCAGTGCTTGCCCAGTGGTGCCAGTGCACTCTCTGGACTCACTGCACTGCATCCCCAGTGGTGCCGGTGCACTCTCTAGAGTCACTGCAGTGCATCCCCAGTGGTGCCAGTGCACTCTCTGGAGTCTCTGCAGTGCATCCCCAGTGGTGCCAGTGCACTCTGTGGACTCACTGTACTTCATCACCAGTGGTGCCAGTGCACTCTCTGGACTCACTGCACTGCATCCCCAGTGGTGCCAGTGCACTCTCTGGACTCACTGCAGTACATCCCCAAGGTGCCAGTGCACTCTCTGCACTCACTACACTGCATCCCCAGTGGTGCCAGTGCACTCTCTGGACTCACAGCAGTGCATTCCCATTGGTGCCAGTGCACTCTATGGACTCACTGCAGTGCATCCCCAGTGGTGCCAGTGCACTATCTGGACTCACTGCACTGCATCCCCAGTACTGACAGTGCACTCTCTGGACTCACTGCAGTGCATCCCCAGTGGTGCCAGTGCACTCTCTGGACTCACTGCACTGCATCCCCTGTGGTGCCAGTGCACTCTCTGGACTCACTGCACTGCATCCCCAGTGGTGCCAGTGCACTTTGTGGACTCACTGTACTGCATCCCCAGTGGTGCCAGTGCACTCTCTGGACTCACTGCAGTGCATCCCCAGTGGTGCCAGTGCACTCTCTGGACTCACTGCACTGCACCCCCAGTGGTGCCAGTGCACTCTCTGGACTCACTGCACTGCATCCCCAGTGGTGCCAGTGCACTCTCTGTAGTCATTCCGCTGCATCCCCAGTGGTGCCAGTGCACTCTCTGGACTCACTGCACTGCATCCCCAGTGGTGCCAGTGCACTCTCTGGAGTCACTGCAGTGCTTCCCCAGTGGTGCCAGTGCACTCTGTGGACTCACTGCACTGCATCCCCAGTGGTGCCGGTGCACTCTCTAGAGTCACTGCAGTGCATCCCCAGTGGTGCCAGTGCACTCTCTGGAGTCTCTGCAGTGCATCCCCAGTGGTGCCAGTGCACTCTCTGGACTCACTGTACTGCATCCCCAGTGGTGCCAGTGCACTCTCTGGACTCACCGCACTGCATCCCCAGTGGTGCCAGTGCACTCTCTGGACTCACTGCACTGCATCCTCAGTGGTGCCAGTGCACTCTCTGGACTTACAGCACTGCATCCCCAGTGGTGCCAGTGCACTCTCTGGACTCACAGCACTGCATCCCCAGTGGTGCCAGTGCACTCTCTGGAGTCACTGCACTGCATCCCCAGTGGTGCCAGTGCACTCTCTGGACTCACTGCACTGCATCCCCAGTGGTGCCAGTGCACTCTCAGGAATCACTGCACTGCATCCCCAGTGGTGCCAGTGCACTCTCTGCACTCACTGCACTGCATCCCCAGTGGTGCCACTGCACTCTCTGGACTCACTTCACTGCATCCCCAGTGGTGCCAGTGCACTCTCTGGACTCACTGCAGTGCATCCCCAGTGGTGCCAGTGCACTCTCTGGACTCACTGCACTGCATCCCCAGTGGTGCCAGTGCACTCTCTGGACTCACTGCAGTGCATCCCCAGTGGTGCCAGTGCACTCTCTGGACTCACTGCAGTGCATCCCCAGTGGTGCCAGTGCACTACCTGGACTCACTGCACTGCATCCCCAGTGGTGCCAGTGCACTCTCTGGACTCACTGCACTGCATCCCCAGTGGTGCCAGTGCTCTCTCTGGACTCACTGCACTGCATCCCCAGTGGTGCCAGTGCACTCTCTGGACTCACTGCACTGCATCACCAGTGGTGCCAGTGCACTCTCTGGACTCGCTGCAGTGCATCCCCAGTGGTGCCAGTGCACTCTCTGGACTCACTGCACTGCATCCCCAGTGGTGCCAGTGCACTCTCTGTAGTCATTGCGCTGCATCCCCAGTGGTGCCAGTGCACTCTCTGGACTCACTGCACTGCATCCCCAGTGGTGCCAGTGCACTCTCTGGAGTCACTGCAGTGCTTCCCCAGTGGTGCCAGTGCACTCTCTGGACTCACTGCACTGCATCCCCAGTGGTGCCGGTGCACTCTCTAGAGTCACTGCAGTGCATCCCCAGTGGTGCCAGTGCACTCTCTGGAGTCTCTGCAGTGCATCCCCAGTGGTGCCAGTGCACTCTGTGGACTCACTGTACTGCATCCCCAGTGGTGCCAGTGCACTCTCTGGACTCACCGCACTGCATCCCCAGTGGTGCCAGTGCACTCTCTGGACTCACTGCACTGCATCCCCAGTGGTGCCAGTGCACTCTCTGGACTTACAGCACTGCATCCCCAGTGGTGCCAGTGCACTCTGTGGACTCACTGCACTGCATACCCTGTGGTGCCAGTGCACTCTCTGGACTCACTGCACTGCATCCCCAGTGGTGCCAGTGCACTCTCTGGACTCACTGCACTGCATCCCCAGTGGTGCCAGTGCTCTCTCTGGACTCACTGCACTGCATCCCCAGTGGTGCCAGTGCACTCTCTGGACTCACTGCACTGCATCACCAGTGGTGCCAGTGCACTCTCTGGACTCACTGCTCTGCATCCCCAGTGGTGCCAGTGCACTCTCTGGAGTCACTGCAGTGCTTGCCCAGTGGTGCCAGCGCACTCTCTGGACTCACTGCACTGCATCCCCAGTGGTGCCGGTGCACTCTCTAGAGTCACTGCAGTGCATCCCCAGTGGTGCCAGTGCACTCTCTGGAGTCTCTGCAGTGCATCCCCAGTGGTGCCAGTGCACTCTGTGGACTCACTGTACTGCATCAACAGTGGTGCCGGTGCACTCTCTGGACTCACTGCACTGCATCCCCAGTGGTGCCAGTGCACTCTCTGGACTCACTGCAGTACATCCCCAATGGTGCCAGTGTACTCTCTGCACTCACTGCAGTGCATCCCCAGTGGTGCCAGTGCACTCTCTGGACTCACTGCAGTGCATCCCCACTGGTGCCAGTTCACTCTCTGGAGTCACTGTACTGCATCCCCAGTGGTGCCAGTGCACTCTCTGGACTCACTGCACTGCATCCCCAGTGGTGCCAGTGCACCCTCTGGACTAACTGAACTGCATCCCCAATTGATCCAGTGCACTCTCTGGACTCACTGCACTACATCCCCAGTGGTGCCAGTGCACTCTCTGGACTCACTGCACTGCATCCCCAGTGGTGCCAGTGCACTCTCTGGACTCACTGCAGTGCATCCCCAGTGGTGCCAGTGCACTCTCTGGTCTAACTGAACTGCATCCCCAATTGATCCAGTGCACTCTCTGGACTCAATGCACTGCATCCCCAGTGGTGCCAGTGCACTCTCTGGAGTCACTGCAGTGCATCCCCAGTGGCGCCAGTGCACTCTCTGGACTCACCGTACTGCATCCAGAGTGGTGCCAGTGCACTCTCTGGACTCACTGCAGTGCATCCCCAGTGGTGCCAGTGCACTCTCTGGACTCACTGCACTGCATCCCCAGTGGTGCCAGTGCACTCTCTGGAGTCTCTGCAGTGCATCCCCAGTGGTGCCAGTGCACTCTCTGGACTCACTGCACTGCATCCCCAGTGGTGCCAGTGCACTCTCTGGAGTCTCTGCAGTGCATCCCCAGTGGTGCCAGTGCACTCTCTGGAGTCTCTGCAGTGCATCCCCAGTGGTGCCAGTGCACTCTCTGGACTCACTGCACTGCATCCCCAGTGGTGCCAGTGCACTCTCTGGACTTACAGCACTGCATCCCCAGTGGTGCCAGTGCATTCTCTGGACTCACCGCACTGCATCCCCAGTGGTGCCAGTGCACTCTCTGGACTCACTGCACTGCATCCCCAGTGGTGCCAGTGCACTCTCTGGACTTACAGCACTGCATCCCCAGTGGTGCCAGTGCACTCTGTGGACTCACTGCACTGCATACCCTGTGGTGCCAGTGCACTCTCTAGACTCACTGCACTGCATCCCCAGTGGTGCCAGTGCTCTCTCTGGACTCACTGCACTGCATCCCCAGTGGTGCCAGTGCACTCTCTGGACTCACTGCACTGCATCCCCAGTGGTGCCAGTGCACTCTCTGGACTCACTGCAGTGCTTGCCCAGTGGTGCCAGTGCACTCTCTGGACTCACTGCACTGCATCCCCAGTGGTGCCGGTGCACTCTCTAGAGTCACTGCAGTGCATCCCCAGTGGTGCCAGTGCACTCTCTGGAGTCTCTGCAGTGCATCCCCAGTGGTGCCAGTGCACTCTGTGGACTCACTGTACTGCATCACCAGTGGTGCCAGTGCACTCTCTGGACTCACTGCACTGCATCCCCAGTGGTGCCAGTGCACTCTCTGGACTCACTGCACTGCATCCCCAGTGGTGCCAGTGCACTCTCTGGACTCACTGCAGTACATCCCCAATGGTGCTAGTGTACTCTCTGCACTCACTGCAGTGCATCCCCAGTGGTGCCAGTGCACTCTCTGGACTCACTGCAGTGCATCCCCACTGGTGCCAGTTCACTCTCTGGAGTCACTGTACTGCATCCCCAGTGGTGCCAGTGCACTCTCTGGACTCACTGCACTGCATCCCCAGTGGTGCCAGTGCACCCTCTGGACTAACTGAACTGCATCCCCAATTGATCCAGTGCACTCTCTGGACTCACTGCACTACATCCCCAGTGGTGCCAGTGCACTCTCTGGAGTCACTGCAGTGCATCCCCAGTGGTGCCAGTGCACTCTGTGGACTCACCGCACTGCATCCAGAGTGGTGCCAGTGCACTCTCTGGACTCACTGCACTGCATCCCCAGTGGTGCCAGTGCACTCTCTGGACTCACTGCAGTGCATCCCCAGTGGTGCCAGTGCACTCTCTGGTCTAACTGAACTGCATCCCCAATTGATCCAGTGCACTCTCTGGACTCACTGCACTGCATCCCCAGTGGTGCCAGTGCACTCTCTGGAGTCACTGCAGTGCATCCACAGTGGCGCCAGTGCACTCTCTGGACTCACCGCACTGCATCCAGAGTGGTGCCAGTGCACTCTCTGGACTCACTGCAGTGCATCCCCAGTGGTGCCAGTGCACTCTCTGGACTCACTGCAGTGCATCCCCAGTGGTGCCAGTGCACTCTCTGGAGTCTCTGCAGTGCATCCCCAGTGGTGCCAGTGCACTCTCTGGACTCACTGCACTGCATCCCCAGTGGTGCCAGTGCACTCTCTGGAGTCTCTGCAGTGCATCCCCAGTGGTGCCAGTGCACTCTCTGGACTCACTGCACTGCATCCCCAGTGGTGCCAGTGCACTCTCTGGAGTCTCTGCAGTGCATCCCCAGTGGTGCCAGTGCACTCTGTGGACTCACTGCACTGCATCCCCAGTGGTGCCAGTGCACTCTCTGGACTCACTGCACTGCATCCCCAGTGGTGCCAGTGCACTCTGTGGACTCACTGTACTGCATCCCCAGTGGTGCCAGTGCACTCTCTGGACTCACCGCACTGCATCCCCAGTGGTGCCAGTGCACTCTCTGGACTCACTGCACTGCATCCCCAGTGGTGCCAGTGCACTCTCTGGAGTCACTGCAGTGCATCCCCAGTGGTGCCAGTGCACTCTGTGGACTCACCGCACTGCATCCAGAGTGGTGCCAGTGCACTCTCTGGACTCACTGCACTGCATCCCCAGTGGTGCCAGTGCACTCTCTGGACTCACTGCACTGCACCCCCAGTGGTGCCAGTGCACTCTCTGGACTCACTGCACTGCATCCCCAGTGGTGCCAGTGCACTCTCTGGAGTCACTGCAGTGCATCCCCAGTGGTGCCAGTGCACTCTGTGGACTCACTGTACTGCATCCCCAGTGGTGCCAGTGCACTCTCTGGACTCACCGCACTGCATCCCCAGTGGTGCCAGTGCACTCTCTGGACTCACTGCACTGCATCCCCAGTGGTGCCAGTGCACTCTCTGGACTTACAGCACTGCATCCCCAGTGGTGCCAGTGCACTCTGTGGACTCACTGCACTGCATACCCTGTGGTGCCAGTGCACTCTCTGGACTCACTGCACTGCATCCCCAGTGGTGCCAGTGCACTCTCTGGACTCACTGCACTGCATCCCCAGTGGTGCCAGTGCTCTCTCTGGACTCACTGCACTGCATCCCCAGTGGTGCCAGTGCACTCTCTGGACTCACTGCACTGCATCACCAGTGGTGCCAGTGCACTCTCTGGACTCACTGCTCTGCATCCCCAGTGGTGCCAGTGCACTCTCTGGAGTCACTGCAGTGCTTGCCCAGTGGTGCCAGTGCACTCTCTGGACTCACTGCACTGCATCCCCAGTGGTGCCGGTGCACTCTCTAGAGTCACTGCAGTGCATCCCCAGTGGTGCCAGTGCACTCTCTGGAGTCTCTGCAGTGCATCCCCAGTGGTGCCAGTGCACTCTGTGGACTCACTGTACTGCATCACCAGTGGTGCCAGTGCACTCTCTGGACTCACTGCACTGCATCCCCAGTGGTGCCAGTGCACTCTCTGGACTCACTGCAGTACATCCCCAATGGTGCCAGTGTACTCTCTGCACTCACTGCAGTGCATCCCCAGTGGTGCCAGTGCACTCTCTGGACTCACTGCAGTGCATCCCCACTGGTGCCAGTTCACTCTCTGGAGTCACTGTACTGCATCCCCAGTGGTGCCAGTGCACTCTCTGGACTCACTGCACTGAATCCCCAGTGGTGCCAGTGCACCCTCTGGACTAACTGAACTGCATCCCCAATTGATCCAGTGCACTCTCTGGACTCACTGCACTACATCCCCAGTGGTGCCAGTGCACTCTCTGGAGTCACTGCAGTGCATCCCCAGTGGTGCCAGTGCACTCTGTGGACTCACCGCACTGCATCCAGAGTGGTGCCAGTGCACTCTCTGGACTCACTGCACTGCATCCCCAGTGGTGCCAGTGCACTCTCTGGACTCACTGCAGTGCATCCCCAGTGGTGCCAGTGCACTCTCTGGTCTAACTGAACTGCATCCCCAATTGATCCAGTGCACTCTCTGGACTCAATGCACTGCATCCCCAGTGGTGCCAGTGCACTCTCTGGAGTCACTGCAGTGCATCCACAGTGGCGCCAGTGCACTCTCTGGACTCACCGCACTGCATCCAGAGTGGTGCCAGTGCACTCTCTGGACTCACTGCAGTGCATCCCCAGTGGTGCCAGTGCACTCTCTGGACTCACTGCACTGCATCCCCAGTGGTGCCAGTGCACTCTCTGGAGTCTCTGCAGTGCATCCCCAGTGGTGCCAGTGCACTCTCTGGACTCACTGCACTGCATCCCCAGTGGTGCCAGTGCACTCTCTGGAGTCTCTGCAGTGCATCCCCAGTGGTGCCAGTGCACTCTCTGGACTCACTGCACTGCATCCCCAGTGGTGCCAGTGCACTCTCTGGAGTCTCTGCAGTGCATCCCCAGTGGTGCCAGTGCACTCTGTGGACTCACTGTACTGCATCCCCAGTGGTGCCAGTGCATTCTCTGGACTCACCGCACTGCATCCCCAGTGGTGCCAGTGCACTCTCTGGACTCACTGCACTGCATCCCCAGTGGTGCCAGTGCACTCTCTGGACTTACAGCACTGCATCCCCAGTGGTGCCAGTGCACTCTGTGGACTCACTGCACTGCATACCCTGTGGTGCCAGTGCACTCTCTGGACTCACTGCACTGCATCCCCAGTGGTGCCAGTGCACTCTCTGGACTCACTGCACTGCATCCCCAGTGGTGCCAGTGCTCTCTCTGGACTCACTGCACTGCATCCCCAGTGGTGCCAGTGCACTCTCTGGACTCACTGCACTGCATCCCCAGTGGTGCCAGTGCACTCTCTGGACTCACTGCTCTGCATCCCCAGTGGTGCCAGTGCACTCTCTGGAGTCACTGCAGTGCTTGCCCAGTGGTGCCAGTGCACTCTCTGGACTCACTGCACTGCATCCCCAGTGGTGCCGGTGCACTCTCTAGAGTCACTGCAGTGCATCCCCAGTGGTGCCAGTGCACTCTCTGGAGTCTCTGCAGTGCATCCCCAGTGGTGCCAGTGCACTCTGTGGACTCACTGTACTGCATCACCAGTGGTGCCAGTGCACTCTCTGGACTCACTGCACTGCATCCCCAGTGGTGCCAGTGCACTCTCTGGACTCACTGCAGTACATCCCCAATGGTGCTAGTGTACTCTCTGCACTCACTGCAGTGCATCCCCAGTGGTGCCAGTGCACTCTCTGGAGTCACTGTACTGCATCCCCAGTGGTGCCAGTGCACTCTCTGGACTCACTGCACTGCATCCCCAGTGGTGCCAGTGCACCCTCTGGACTAACTGAACTGCATCCCCAATTGATCCAGTGCACTCTCTGGACTCACTGCACTACATCCCCAGTGGTGCCAGTGCACTCTCTGGAGTCACTGCAGTGCATCCCCAGTGGTGCCAGTGCACTCTGTGGACTCACCGCACTGCATCCAGAGTGGTGCCAGTGCACTCTCTGGACTCACTGCACTGCATCCCCAGTGGTGCCAGTGCACTCTCTGGACTCACTGCGCTGCATCCCCAGTGGTGCCAGTGCACTCTCTGGTCTAACTGAACTGCATCCCCAATTGATCCAGTGCACTCTCTGGACTCACTGCACTGCATCCCCAGTGGTGCCAGTGCACTCTCTGGAGTCACTGCAGTGCATCCACAGTGGCGCCAGTGCACTCTCTGGACTCACCGCACTGCATCCAGAGTGGTGCCAGTGCACTCTCTGGACTCACTGCAGTGCATCCCCAGTGGTGCCAGTGCACTCTCTGGACTCACTGCAGTGCATCCCCAGTGGCGCCAGTGCACTCTCTGGAGTCTCTGCAGTGCATCCCCAGTGGTGCCAGTGCACTCTCTGGAGTCTCTGCAGTGCATCCCCAGTGGTGCCAGTGCACTCTCTGGACTCACTGCACTGCATCCCCAGTGGTGCCAGTGCACTCTCTGGAGTCTCTGCAGTGCATCCCCAGTGGTGCCAGTGCACTCTGTGGACTCACTGTACTGCATCCCCAGTGGTGCCAGTGCACTCTCTGGACTCACTGCACTGCATCCCCAGTGGTGCCAGTGCACTCTGTGGACTCACTGTACTGCATCCCCAGTGGTGCCAGTGCACTCTCTGGACTCACCGCACTGCATCCCCAGTGGTGCCAGTGCACTCTCTGGACTCACTGCACTGCATCCCCAGTGGTGCCAGTGCACTCTCTGGAGTCACTGCAGTGCATCCCCAGTGGTGCCAGTGCACTCTGTGGACTCACCGCACTGCATCCAGAGTGGTGCCAGTGCACTCTCTGGACTCACTGCACTGCATCCCCAGTGGTGCCAGTGCACTCTCTGGACTCACTGCAGTGCATCCCCAGTGGTGCCAGTGCACTCTCTGGACTCACTGCACTGCATCCCCAGTGCTGACAGTGCACTCTCTGGACTCACTGCACTGCATCCCCAGTGGTGCCAGTGCACTCTCTGGACTCACTGCACTGCATCACCAGTGGTGCCAGTGCACTCTCTGGACTCACTGCACTTCATCCCCAGTGGTGCCAGTGCACTCTCTGGAGTCTCTGCAGTGCATCCCCAGTGGTGCCAGTACACTCTGTGGACTCACTGTACTGCATCCACAGTGGTGCCAGTGCACTCTCTGGACTCACTGCAGTGCATCCCCAGTGGTGCCACTGCACTCTCTGGACTCACTGCAGTGCATCCCCAGTGGTGCCAGTGCACTCTATGGACTTCTCACTGCAGTGCATCCCCAGTGGTGCCAGTGCACTCTCTGGACTCACTGCACTGCATCCCCAGTGGTGCCAGTGCACTCTCTGTAGTCATTGCGCTGCATCCCCAGTGGTGCCAGTGCACTCTCTGGACTCACTGCACTGCATCCCCAGTGGTGCCAGTGCACTCTCTGGAGTCACTGCAGTGCTTCCCCAGTGGTGCCAGTGCACTCTCTGGACTCACTGAACTGCATCCCCAGTGGTGCCGGTGCACTCTCTAGAGTCACTGCAGTGCATCCCCAGTGGTGCCAGTGCACTCTCTGGAGTCTCTGCAGTGCATCCCCAGTGGTGCCAGTGCACTCTGTGGACTCACTGTACTGCATCCCCAGTGGTGCCAGTGCACTCTCTGGACTCACCGCACTGCATCCCCAGTGGTGCCAGTGCACTCTCTGGACTCACTGCACTGCATCCCCAGTGGTGCCAGTGCACTCTCTGGACTCACTGCAGTGCATCCCCAGTGGTGCCAGTGCACTCTCTCGACTCACTACACTGCATCCCCAGTGGTGCCAGTGCACTCTCTGGACTCACAGCAGTGAATCCCCAGTGGTGCCAGTGCACTCTCTGGACTCACAGCACTGCATCCCCAGTGGTGCCAGTGCACTCTCTGTAGTCATTGCGCTGCATCCCCAGTGTTACCAGTGCACTCTCTGGACTCACTGCACTGCACCCCCAGTGGGGCCAGTGCACTCTCTGGAGTCATTTAAGTGCATCCCCAGTGGTGCCAGTGCACTCTATGGACTCACTGCAGTGCATCCCCAGTGGTGCCAGTGCACTCTCTGGACTCACTGCACTGCATCCCCAGTGGTGCCAGTGCACTCTCTGGACTCACTGCACTGCATCCCCAAGGTGCCAGTGCACTCTCTGCACTCACTACACTGCATCCCCAGTGGTGCCAGTGCACTCTCTGGACTCACTGCAGTGCATCCCCAGTGGTGCCAGTGCACTCTCTGGACTCACAGCAGTGCATTCCCAGTGGTGCCAGTGCACTCTCTGGACTCACTGCACTGCATCCCCAGTGGTGCCACTGCACTCTCTGGACTAACTGCAGTGCATCCCCAGTGCTGACAGTGCACTCTCTGGACTCACTGCACTGCATCCCCAGTGGTGCCAGTGCACTCTCTGGACTCACTGCACTGCATCCCCAGTGGTGCCAGTGCACCCTCTGGACTAACTGAACTGCATCCCCAATTGATCCAGTGCACTCTCTGGACTCACTGCACTGCATACCCAGTGGTGCCAGTGCACTCTCTGGAGTCACTGCAGTGCGTCCCCAGTGGTGCCAGTGCACTCTGTGGACTCACCGCACTGCATCCAGAGTGGTGCCAGTGCACTCTCTGGACTCACTGCACTGCATCCCCAGTGGTGCCAGTGCACTCTCTGGACTCACTGCAGTGCATCCCCAGTGCTGCCAGTGCACTCTCTGGTCTAACTGAACTGCATCCCCAATTGATCCAGTGCACTCTCTGGACTCACTGCACTGCATCCCCAGTGGTGCCAGTGCACTCTCTGGAGTCACTGCAGTGCATCCACAGTGGCGCCAGTGCACTCTCTGGACTCGCCGCACTGCATCCCCAGTGGTGCCAGTGCAACCTCTGGACTCACTGCACTGCATCCCCAGTGGTGCCAGTGCACTCTCTGGACTCACTGCAGTGCATCCCCAGTGGTGCCAGTGCACTCTGTGGACTCACTGCAGTGCATCCCCAGTGGTGCCAGTGCACTCTGTGGACTCACCGCACTGCATCCAGAGTGGTGCCAGTGCACTCTCTGGACTCACTGCACTGCATCCCCAGTGGTGCCAGTGCACTCTCTGGACTCACTGCAGTGCATCCCCAGTGGTGCCAGTGCACTCTCTGGACTCACTGCACTGCATCCCCAGTGCTGACAGTGCACTCTCTGGACTCACTGCACTGCATCCCCAGTGGTGCCAGTGCACTCTCTGGACTCACTGCACTGCATCACCAGTGGTGCCAGTGCACTCTCTGGACTCACTGCACTTCATCCCCAGTGGTGCCAGTGCACTCTCTGGAGTCTCTGCAGTGCATCCCCAGTGGTGCCAGTACACTCTGTGGACTCACTGTACTGCATCCACAGTGGTGCCAGTGCACTCTCTGGACTCACTGCAGTGCATCCCCAGTGGTGCCAGTGCACTCTCTGGACTCACTGCAGTGCATCCCCAGTGGTGCCAGTGCACTCTATGGACTTCTCACTGCAGTGCATCCCCAGTGGTGCCAGTGCACTCTCTGGACTCACTGCACTGCATCCCCAGTGGTGCCAGTGCACTCTCTGTAGTCATTGCGCTGCATCCCCAGTGGTGCCAGTGCACTCTCTGGACTCACTGCACTGCATCCCCAGTGGTGCCAGTGCACTCTCTGGAGTCACTGCAGTGCTTCCCCAGTGGTGCCAGTGCACTCTCTGGACTCACTGAACTGCATCCCCAGTGGTGCCGGTGCACTCTCTAGAGTCACTGCAGTGCATCCCCAGTGGTGCCAGTGCACTCTCTGGAGTCTCTGCAGTGCATCCCCAGTGGTGCCAGTGCACTCTGTGGACTCACTGTACTGCATCCCCAGTGGTGCCAGTGCACTCTCTGGACTCACCGCACTGCATCCCCAGTGGTGCCAGTGCACTCTCTGGACTCACTGCACTGCATCCCCAGTGGTGCCAGTGCACTCTCTGGACTCACTGCAGTGCATCCCCAGTGGTGCCAGTGCACTCTCTCGACTCACTACACTGCATCCCCAGTGGTGCCAGTGCACTCTCTGGACTCACAGCAGTGAATCCCCAGTGGTGCCAGTGCACTCTCTGGACTCACAGCACTGCATCCCCAGTGGTGCCAGTGCACTCTCTGTAGTCATTGCGCTGCATCCCCAGTGTTACCAGTGCACTCTCTGGACTCACTGCACTGCACCCCCAGTGGGGCCAGTGCACTCTCTGGAGTCATTTAAGTGCATCCCCAGTGGTGCCAGTGCACTCTATGGACTCACTGCAGTGCATCCCCAGTGGTGCCAGTGCACTCTCTGGACTCACTGCACTGCATCCCCAGTGGTGCCAGTGCACTCTCTGGACTCACTGCACTGCATCCCCAAGGTGCCAGTGCACTCTCTGCACTCACTACACTGCATCCCCAGTGGTGCCAGTGCACTCTCTGGACTCACTGCAGTGCATCCCCAGTGGTGCCAGTGCACTCTCTGGACTCACAGCAGTGCATTCCCAGTGGTGCCAGTGCACTCTCTGGACTCACTGCACTGCATCCCCAGTGGTGCCACTGCACTCTCTGGACTAACTGCAGTGCATCCCCAGTGCTGACAGTGCACTCTCTGGACTCACTGCACTGCATCCCCAGTGGTGCCAGTGCACTCTCTGGACTCACTGCACTGCATCCCCAGTGGTGCCAGTGCACCCTCTGGACTAACTGAACTGCATCCCCAATTGATCCAGTGCACTCTCTGGACTCACTGCACTGCATACCCAGTGGTGCCAGTGCACTCTCTGGAGTCACTGCAGTGCGTCCCCAGTGGTGCCAGTGCACTCTGTGGACTCACCGCACTGCATCCAGAGTGGTGCCAGTGCACTCTCTGGACTCACTGCACTGCATCCCCAGTGGTGCCAGTGCACTCTCTGGACTCACTGCAGTGCATCCCCAGTGCTGCCAGTGCACTCTCTGGTCTAACTGAACTGCATCCCCAATTGATCCAGTGCACTCTCTGGACTCACTGCACTGCATCCCCAGTGGTGCCAGTGCACTCTCTGGAGTCACTGCAGTGCATCCACAGTGGCGCCAGTGCACTCTCTGGACTCGCCGCACTGCATCCCCAGTGGTGCCAGTGCAACCTCTGGACTCACTGCACTGCATCCCCAGTGGTGCCAGTGCACTCTCTGGACTCACTGCAGTGCATCCCCAGTGGTGCCAGTGCACTCTGTGGACTCACTGCACTGCATCCCCAGTGGTGCCGGTGCACTCTCTGGACTCACTGTACTGCATCCCCAGTGGTGCCACTGCACTCTCTGGACTCACTGCACTGCATCCCCAGTGGTGCCAGTGCACTCTCTGGACTAACTGAACTGCATCCCCAATTGATCCAGTGCACTCTCTGGACTCACTGCACTGCATCCCCAGTGGTACCAGTGCACTCTCTGGAGTCACTGCAGTGCATGCCCAGTGGTGCCAGTGCACTCTCTGGACTCACTGTACTCCATCCACAGTGGCGCCAGTGCACTCTCTGGACTCACCGCACTGCATCCAGAGTGGTGCCAGTGCACTCTCTGGACTCACTGCACTGCATCCCCAGTGGTGCCAGTGCACTCTCTGGACTCACTGCACTGCATCCCCAGTGGTGCCAGTGCACTCTGTGGACTCACTGTACTGCATCCCCAGTGGTGCCAGTGCACTCTCTGGACTCACTGCACTGCATCCCCAGTGGGGCCAGTGCACTCTTTGGAGTCATTTCAGTGCATCCCCAGTTGTGCCAGTGCACTCTATGGACTCACTGCAGTGCATCCCCAGTGGTGCCAGTGCACTCTCTGGACTCACTGCAGTGCATCCCCAGTGGTGCCAATGCACTCTCTGGACTCACTGCACTGCATCCCCAACGTGCCAGTGCACTCTCTGCACTCACTACACTGCATCCCCAGTGGTGCCAGTGCACTCTCTGGACTCACTGCAGTGCATCCCCAGTGGTGCCAGTGCACTCTCTGGAATCACTGCACTGCATCCCCAGTGGTGCCAGTGCACTATCTGGACTCACTGCACTGCATAACCAGTGCTGACAGTGCACTCTCTGGACTCACTGCAGTGCATCCCCAGTGGTGCCAGTGCACTCTCTAGAGTCACTGCAGAGCATCCCCAGTGGTGCCAGTGCACTCTCTGGAATCACTGCACTGCATCCCCAGTGGTGCCAGTGCACTCTGTGGACTCACTGTACTGCATCCCCAGTGGTGCCAGTGCACTCTCTGGACTCACTGCAGTGCATCCCCAGTGGTGCCAGTGCACTCTGTGGACTCACTGTACTGCATCCCCAGTGGTGCCAGTGCACTCTCTGGACTCACAGCACTGCATTCCCAGTGGTGCCAGTGCACTCTCTGGACTCACTGCAGTACATCCCCAATGGTGCCAGTGTACTCTCTGCACTCACTGCAGTGCATCCCCAGTGGTGCCAGTGCACTCTCTGGACTCACTGCACTGCATCCCCAGTTGTGCCAGTTAACTCTCTGGAGTCACTGTACTGCATCTCCAGTGGTGCCAGTGCACTCTCTGGACTCACTGCACTGCATCCCCAGTGGAGCCAGTGTACTCTCTGGACTCAATGCACTGCATCCCCAGTGGTGCCAGTGCTCTCTCTGGAGTCACTGCAGTGAATCCCCAGTGGTGCCAGTGCACTCTCTGGACTCACTGTACTGCATCCACAGTGGCGCCAGTGCACTCTCTGGACTCACTGCAGTGCATCCCCAGTGGTGCCAGTGCACTCTCTGGACTCACTGCACTGCATCCCCAGTGGTGCCAGTGCACTCTCTGGACTCACTGCACTGCATCCCCAGTGGTGCCAGTGCACTCTCTGCACTCACGGCACTGCATCCCCAGTGGTGCCAGTGCACTCTCTGTAGTCATTGCGCTGCATCCCCAGTGGTACCAGTGCACTCTCTGGACTCACTGCACTGCATCCCCAATTGATCCAGTGCACTCTCTGGAGTCATTTCAGTGCATCCCCAGTGGTGCCAATGCACTCTCTGGACTCACTGCACTGCATCCCCAAGGTGCCAGTGCACTCTCTGCACTCACTACACTGCATCCCCAGTGGTGCCAGTGCACTCTCTGGACTCACTGCAGTGCATCCCCAGTGGTGCCAGTGCACTCTCTGGACTCACAGCAGTGCATTCCCAGTGGTGCCAGTGCACTCTCTGGACTCACTGCACTGCATCCCCAGTGGTGCCAGTGCACTATCTGGACTCACTGCACCGCATCCCCAGTGCTGACAGTGCACTCTCTGGACTCACTGTACTGCATCCCCAGTGGTGCCAGTGCACTCTCTGGACTCACTGCAGTGCATCCCCAGTGGTGCCAGTGCACTCTCTGGACTCACTGCACTGCATTCCCAGTGGTGCCAGTGCACTCTCTGGACTCACTGCAGTGCATCCCCAGTGGTGCCAGTGCCCTCTCTGGACTCACTGCACTGCATCCCCAGTGGTGCCAGTGCTCTCTCTGGACTCACTGCACTGCATCCCCAGTGGTGCCAGTGCACTCTCTGGACTCACTGCACTGCATCACCAGTGGTGCCAGTGCACTCTCTGGACTCACTGCTCTGCATCCCCAGTGGTGCCAGTGCACTCTCTGGAGTCACTGCAGTGCTTCCCCAGTGGTGCCAGTGCACTCTCTGGACTCACTGCACTGCATCCCCAGTGGTGCCGGTGCACTCTCTAAAGTCACTGCAGTGCATCCCCAGTGGTGCCAGTGCACTCTCTGGAGTCTCTGCAGTGCATCCCCAGTGGTGCCAGTGCACTCTCTGGACTCACTGCAGTACATCCCCAATGGTGCCAGTGTACTCTCTGCACTCACTGCAGTGCATCCCCAGTGGTGCCAGTGCACTCTCTGGACTCACTGCAGTGCATCCCCAGTGGTGCCAGTTCACTCTCTGGAGTCACTGTACTGCATCCCCAGTGGTGCCAGTGCACTCTCTGGACTCACTGCACTGCATCCCCAGTGGTGCCAGTGCACCCTCTGGACTAACTGAACTGCATCCCCAATTGATCCAGTGCACTCTCTGGACTCACTGCACTGCATCCCCAGTGGTGCCAGTGCACTCTCTGGACTCACTGCAGTGCATCCCCAGTGGTGCCAGTGCACTCTCTGGACTCACCGCACTGCATCCAGAGTGGTGCCAGTGCACTCTCTGGACTCACTGCACTGCATCCCCAGTGGTGCCAGAGCACTCTCTGGACTCACTGCACTGCATCCCCAGTGGTGCCAGTGCACCCTCTGGACTAACTGAACTGCATCCCCAATTGATCCAGTGCACTCTCTGGACTCACTGCACTGCATACCCAGTGGTGCCAGTGCACTCTCTGGAGTCACTGCAGTGCATCCCCAGTGGTGCCAGTGCACTCTGTGGACTCACCGCACTGCATCCAGAGTGGTGCCAGTGCACTCTCTGGACTCACTGCACTGCATCCCCAGTGGTGCCAGTGCACTCTCTGGACTCACTGCAGTGCATCCCCAGTGGTGCCAGTGCACTCTCTGGTCTAACTGAACTGCATCCCCAATTGATCCAGTGCACTCTCTGGACTCACTGCACTGCATCCCCAGTGGTGCCAGTGCACTCTCTGGAGTCACTGCAGTGCATCCACAGTGGCGCCAGTGCACTCTCTGGACTCGCCGCACTGCATCCAGAGTGGTGCCAGTGCAACCTCTGGACTCACTGCACTGCATCCCCAGTGGTGCCAGTGCACTCTCTGGACTCACTGCAGTGCATCCCCAGTGGTGCCAGTGCACTCTGTGGACTCACTGCACTGCATCCCCAGTGGTGCCAGTTCACTCTCTGGACTCACAGTACTGCATCCCCAGTGGTGCCACTGCACTCTCTGGACTCACTGCACTGCATCCCCAGTGGTGCCAGTGCACTCTCTGGACTAACTGAACTGCATCCCCAATTGATCCAGTGCACTCTCTGGACTCACTGCACTGCATCCCCAGTGGTGCCAGTGCACTCTCTGGAGTCACTGCAGTGCATGCCCAGTGGTGCCAGTGCACTCTCTGGACTCACTGTACTCCATCCACAGTGGCGCCAGTGCACTCTCTGGACTCACCGTACTGCATCCAGAGTGGTGCCAGTGCACTCTCTGGACTCACTGCACTGCATCCCCAGTGGTGCCAGTGCACTCTCTGGACTCACTGCACTGCATCCCCAGTGGTGCCAGTGCACTCTGTGGACTCACTGTACTGCATCCCCAGTGGTGCCAGTGCACTCTCTGGACTCACTGCACTGCATCCCCAGTGGGGCCAGTGCACTCTTTGGAGTCATTTCAGTGCATCCCCAGTTGTGCCAGTGCACTCTATGGACTCACTGCAGTGCATCCCCAGTGGTGCCAGTGCACTCTCTGGACTCACTGCAGTGCATCCCCAGTGGTGCCAATGCACTCTCTGGACTCACTGCACTGCATCCCCAACGTGCCAGTGCACTCTCTGCACTCACTACACTGCATCCCCAGTGGTGCCAGTGCACTCTCTGGACTCACTGCAGTGCATCCCCAGTGGTGCCAGTGCACTCTCTGGAATCACTGCACTGCATCCCCAGTGGTGCCAGTGCACTATCTGGACTCACTGCACTGCATAACCAGTGCTGACAGTGCACTCTCTGGACTCACTGCAGTGCATCCCCAGTGGTGCCAGTGCACTCTCTAGAGTCACTGCAGAGCATCCCCAGTGGTGCCAGTGCACTCTCTGGAATCACTGCACTGCATCCCCAGTGGTGCCAGTGCACTCTGTGGACTCACTGTACTGCATCCCCAGTGGTGCCAGTGCACTCTCTGGACTCACTGCAGTGCATCCCCAGTGGTGCCAGTGCACTCTCTGGACTCACTGTACTGCATCCCCAGTGGTGCCAGTGCACTCTCTGGACTCACAGCACTGCATTCCCAGTGGTGCCAGTGCACTCTCTGGACTCACTGCAGTACATCCCCAATGGTGCCAGTGTACTCTCTGCACTCACTGCAGTGCATCCCCAGTGGTGCCAGTGCACTCTCTGGACTCACTGCACTGCATCCCCAGTGGAGCCAGTGTACTCTCTGGACTCAATGCACTGCATCCCCAGTGGTGCCAGTGCTCTCTCTGGAGTCACTGCAGTGCATCCCCAGTGGTGCCAGTGCACTCTCTGGACTCACTGTACTGCATCCACAGTGGCGCCAGTGCACTCTCTGGACTCACTGCAGTGCATCCCCAGTGGTGCCAGTGCACTCTCTGGACTCACTGCACTGCATCCCCAGTGGTGCCAGTGCACTCTCTGGACTCACTGCACTGCATCCCCAGTGGTGCCAGTGCACTCTCTGCACTCACGGCACTGCATCCCCAGTGGTGCCAGTGCACTCTCTGGACTCACTGCAGTGCATCCCCAGTGGTGCCAGTGCACTCTCTGGACTCACTGCTCTGCATCCCCAGTGGTGCCAGTGCACTCTCTGGACTCACTGCACTGCATCACCAGTGGTGCCAGTGCACTCTCTGGACTCACAGCAGTGCATTCCCAGTGGTGCCAGTGCACTCTCTGGACTCACTGCACTGCATCCCCAGTGGTGCCAGTGCACTATCTGGACTCACTGCACCGCATCCCCAGTGCTGACAGTGCACTCTCTGGACTCACTGTACTGCATCCCCAGTGGTGCCAGTGCACTCTCTGGACTCACTGCAGTGCATCCCCAGTGGTGCCAGTGCACTCTCTGGACTCACTGCACTGCATTCCCAGTGGTGCCAGTGCACTCTCTGGACTCACTGCACTGCATACCCTGTGGTGCCAGTGCCCTCTCTGGACTCACTGCACTGCATCCCCAGTGGTGCCAGTGCTCTCTCTGGACTCACTGCACTGCATCCCCAGTGGTGCCAGTGCACTCTCTGGACTCACTGCAGTGCATCCCCAGTGGTGCCAGTGCACTCTCTGGACTCACTGCTCTGCATCCCCAGTGGTGCCAGTGCACTCTCTGGAGTCACTGCAGTGCTTCCCCAGTGGTGCCAGTGCACTCTCTGGACTCACTGCACTGCATCCCCAGTGGTGCCGGTGCACTCTCTAAAGTCACTGCAGTGCATCCCCAGTGGTGCCAGTGCACTCTCTGGAGTCTCTGCAGTGCATCCCCAGTGGTGCCAGTGCACTCTCTGGACTCACTGCAGTACATCCCCAATGGTGCCAGTGTACTCTCTGCACTCACTGCAGTGCATCCCCAGTGGTGCCAGTGCACTCTCTGGACTCACTGCACTGCATCACCAGTGGTGCCAGTGCACTCTCTGGACTCACTGCACTGCATCCCCAATGGTGCCAGTGCTCTCTCTGGACTCACTGCACTGCATCCCCAGTGGTGCCAGTGCACTCTCTGGACTCACTGCACTGCATCACCAGTGGTGCCAGTGCACTCTCTGGACTCACTGCTCTGCATCCCCAGTGGTGCCAGTGCACTCTCTGGAGTCACTGCAGTGCTTCCCCAGTGGTGCCAGTGCACTCTCTGGACTCACTGCACTGCATCACCAGTGGTGCCGGTGCACTCTCTAGAGTCACTGCAGTGCATCCCCAGTGGTGCCAGTGCACTCTCTGGAGGCATAGCAGTGCATCCCCAGTGGTGCCAGTGCACTCTGTGGACTCACTGTACTGCATCCCCAGTGGTGCCAGTGCACTCTCTGGACTCACTGCAGTGCATCCCCAGTGGTGCCAGTGCACTCTCTGGACTCACTGCAGTACATCCCCAATGGTGCCAGTGTACTCTCTGCACTCACTGCAGTGCATCCCCAGTGGTGCCAGTGCACTCTCTGGACTCACTGCAGTGCATCCCCAGTGGTGCCAGTGCACTCTGTGGACTCACCGCACTGCATCCCCAGTGGTGCCAGTGCACTCTCTGGACTCACTGCACTGCATCCCCAGTGGTGCCAGTGCACTCTCTGGACTTACAGCACTGCATCCCCAGTGGTGCCATTGCACTCTGTGGACTCACTGCACTGCATACCCTGTGGTGCCAGTGCACTCTCTGGACTCACTGCACTGCATCCCCAGTGGTGCCAGTGCACTCTCTGGACTCACTGCACTGCATCCCCAGTGGTGCCAGTGCTCTCTCTGGACTCACTGCACTGCATCCCCAGTGGTGCCAGTGCACTCTCTGGACTCACTGCACTGCATCACCAGTGGTGCCAGTGCACTCTCTGGACTCACTGCTCTGCATCCCCAGTGGTGCCAGTGCACTCTCTGGAGTCACTGCAGTGCTTCCCCAGTGGTGCCAGTGCACTCTCTGGACTCACTGCACTGCATCACCAGTGGTGCCGGTGCACTCTCTAGAGTCACTGCAGTGCATCCCCAGTGGTGCCAGTGCACTCTCTGGAGTCTCTGCAGTGCATCCCCAGTGGTGCCAGTGCACTCTGTGGACTCACTGTACTGCATCCCCAGTGGTGCCAGTGCACTCTCTGGACTCACTGCACTGCATCCCCAGTGGTGCCAGTGCACTCTCTGGACTCACTGCAGTACATCCCCAATGGTGCCAGTGTACTCTCTGCACTCACTGCAGTGCATCCCCAGTGGTGCCAGTGCACTCTCTGGAGTCTCTGCAGTGCATCCCCAGTGGTGCCAGTGCACTCTGTCTACTCACTGTACTGCATCCCCAGTGGTGCCAGTGCACTCTCTGGACTCACTGCACTGCATCCCCAGTGGTGCCAGTGCACTCTCTGGACTCACTGCACTGCATCCCCAGTGGTGCCAGTGCACTCTCTGGACTCACTGCAGTGCATCCCCAGTGGTGCCAGTGCACTCTGTGGACTCACCGCACTGCATCCAGAGTGGTGCCAGTGCACTCTCTGGACTCACTGCACTGCATCCCCAGTGGTGCCAGTGCACTCTCTGGACTCACTGCAGTGCATCCCCAGTGGTGCCAGTGCACTCTCTGGTCTAACTGAACTGCATCCCCAATTGATCCAGTGCACTCTCTGGACTCACTGCACTGCATCCCCAGTGGTGCCAGTGCCCTCTCTGGAGTCACTGCAGTGCATCCACAGTGGCGCCAGTGCACTCTCTGGACTCACCGCACTGCATCCAGAGTGGTGCCAGTGCACTCTCTGGACTCACTGCACTGCATCCCCAGTGGTGCCAGTGCACTCTCTGGACTCACTGCAGTGCATCCCCAGTGGTGCCAGTGCACTCTCTGGACTCACTGCACTGCATCCCCAGTGGTGCCAGTTCACTCTCTGGAGTCACTGTACTGCATCCCCAGTGGTGCCAGTGCACTCTCTGGACTCACTGCACTGCATTCCCAGTGGTGCCAGTGCACTCTCTGGACTAACTGAACTGCATCCCCAATTGATCCAGTGCACTCTCTGGACTCACTGCAGTGCATCCCCAGTGGTGCCAGTGCACTCTCTGGAGTCACTGCAGTGCATGCCAGTGGTGCCAGTGCACTCTGTGGACTCACTGTACTGCATCCCCAGTGGCGCCAGTGCACTCTCTGGACTCACCGCACTGCATCCCCAGTGCTGACAGTGCACTCTCTGGACTCACTGCACTGCATCCCCAGTGGTGCCAGTGCACTCTCTGGACTCACTGCAGTGCATCCCCAGTGGTGCCAGTGCACTCTCTGTAGTCATTGCGGTGCATTCCCAGTGGTACCAGTGCACTCTCTGGACTCACTGCACTGCATCCCCAGTGGGGCCAGTGCACTCTTTGGAGTCATTTCAGTGCATCCCCAGTTGTGCCAGTGCACTCTATGGACTCACAGCAGTGCATCCCCAGTGGTGCCAGTGCACTCTCTGGACTCACTGCAGTGCATCCCCAGTGGTGCCAATGCACTCTCTGGACTCACTGCACTCCATCCCCAAGGTGCCGGTGCACTCTCTGCACTCACTACACTGCATCCCCAGTGGTGCCAGTGCACTCTCTGGACTCACTGCACTGCATCACCAGTGGTGCCAGTGCACTCTCTGGAATCACTGCACTGCATCCCCAAGGTGCCGGTGCACTCTCTGCACTCACTACACTGCATCCCCAGTGGTGCCAGTGCACTCTCTGGACTCACTGCACTGCATACCCAGTGCTGACAGTGCACTCTCTGGAATCACTGCAGTGCATCCCCAGTGGTGCCAGTGCACTCTCTAGAGTCACTGCAGAGCATCCCCAGTGGTGCCAGTGCACTCTCTGGAATCACTGCACTGCATCCCCAGTGGTGCCAGTGCACTCTGTGGACTCACTGTACTGCATCCCCAGTGGTGCCAGTGCACTGTCTGGAGTCTCTGCAGTGCATCCCCAGTGGTGCCAGTGCACTCTGTGGACTCACTGTACTGCATCCCCAGTGGTGCCAGTGCACTCTCTGGACTCACAGCACTGCATTCCCAGTGGTGCCAGTGCACTCTCTGGACTCACTGCAGTACATCCCCAATGGTGCCAGTGTACTCTCTGCACTCACTGCAGTGCATCCCCAGTGGTGCCAGTGCACTCTCTGGACTCACTGCACTGCATCCCCAGTGGTGCCAGTTCACTCTCTGGAGTCACTGTACTGCATCCCCAGTGGTGCCAGTGCACTCTCTGGAGTCACTGCAGTGCTTCTCCAGTGGTGCCAGTGCACTCTCTGGACTCACTGCACTGCATCCCCAGTGGTGCCAGTTCACTCTCTGGACTCACAGCAGTGCATTCCAAGTGGTGCCAGTGCACTCTCTGGACTCACTGCACTGCATCCCCAGTGGTGCCAGTGCACTCTCTGGACTCACTGCACTGCATCCCCAGTGGTGCCAGTGCTCTCTCTGGACTCACTGCACTGCATCCCCAGTGGTGCCAGTGCACTCTCTGGACTCACTGCACTGCATCCCCAGTGCTGACAGTGCACTCTCTGGACTCACTGCAGTGCATCCCCAGTGGTGCCAGTGCACTCTCTGGACTCACTGCAGTGCATCCCCAGTGGTGCCAGTGCACTCTCTGGACTCACTGCACTGCATTCCCAGTGGTGCCAGTGCACTCTCTGGACTCACTGCAGTGCATCCCCAGTGGTGCCAGTGCACTCTCTGGACTCACTGCAGTGCATCCCCAGTGGTGCCAGTGCTCTCTCTGGACTCACTGCACTGCATCCCCAGTGGTGCCAGTGCACTCTCTGGACTCACTGCACTGCATCACCAGTGGTGCCAGTGCACTCTCTGGAGTCACTGCAGTGCTTCTCCAGTGGTGCCAGTGCACTCTCTGGACTCACTGCACTGCATCCCCAGTGGTGCCGGTGCACTCTCTAGAGTCACTGCAGTGCATCCCCAGTGGTGCCAGTGCACTCTCTGGAGTCTCTGCAGTGCATCCCCAGTGGTGCCAGTGCTCTCTCTGGACTCACTGTACTGCATCCCCAGTGGTGCCAGTGCACTCTCTGGACTCACTGCACTGCATCCCCAGTGGTGCCAGTGCACTCTCTGGACTCACTGCAGTACATCCCCAATGGTGGCAGTGTACTCTCTGCACTCACTGCAGTGCATCCCCAGTGGTGCCAGTGCACTCTCTGGACTCACTGCAGTGCATCCCCAGTGGTGCCAGTGCACACTCTGGACTCACTGCACTGCATCCCCAGTGGTGCCAGTGCACCCTCTGGACTAACTGAACTGCATCCCCAATTGATCCAGTGCACTCTCTGGACTCACTGCACTGCATCCCCAGTGGTGCCAGTGCACTCTCTGGAGTCACTGCAGTGCATCCCCAGTGGTGCCAGTGCACTCTGTGGACTCACCGCACTGCATCCAGAGTGGTGCCAGTGCACTCTCTGGACTCACTGCACTGCATCCCCAGTGGTGCCAGTGCACTCTCTGGACTCACTGCAGTGCATCCCCAGTGGTGCCAGTGCACTCTCTGGTCTAACTGAACTGCATCACCAATTGATCCAGTGCACTCTCTGCACTCACTGCAGTGCATCCCCAGTGGTGCCAGTGCACTCTCTGGACTCACTGCAGTGCATCCCCAGTGGCGCCAGTGCACTCTCTGGACTCACCGCACTGCATCCAGAGTGGTGCCAGTGCACTCTCTGGACTCACTGCACTGCATCCCCAGTGGTGCCAGTGCACTCTCTGGACTCACTGCACTGCATCCCCAGTGGTGCCAGTGCACTCTCTGGACTAACTGAACTGCATCCCCAATTGATCCAGTGCACTCTCTGGACTCACTGCACTGCATCCCCAGTGGTGCCAGTGCACTCTCTGGACTCACTGCAGTGCATCCCCAGTGGTGCCAGTGCACTCTGTGGACTCACTGTACTGCATCCCCAGTGGTGTCAGTGCACTATCTGGACTCACTGCACTGCATACCCAGTGCTGACAGTGCACTCTCTGGACTCACAGCAGTGCATCCCCAGTGGTGCCAGTGCACTCTCTAGAGTCACTGCAGAGCATCCCCAGTGGTGCCAGTGCACTCTCTGGAATCACTGCACTGCATCCCCAGTGGTGCCAGTGCACTCTGTGGACTCACTGTACTGCATCCCCAGTGGTGCCAGTGCACTCTCTGGAGTCTCTGCAGTGCATCCCCAGTGGTGCCAGTGCACTCTGTGGACTCACTGTACTTCATCCCCAGTGGTGCCAGTGCACTCTCTGGACTCACTGCACTGCATCCCCAGTGGTGCCAGTGCTCTCTCTGGACTCACTGCAGTACATCCCCAGTGGTGCCAGTGCACTCTCTGGACTCACTGCACTGCATCCCCAGTGGTGCCAGTGCACTCTCTGGACTCACTGCTCTGCATCCCCAGTGGTGCCAGTGCACTCTCTGGAGTCACTGCAGTGCTTCTCCAGTGGTGCCAGTGCACTCTCTGGACTCACTGCACTGCATCCCCAGTGGTGCCGGTGCACTCTCTAGAGTCACTGCAGTGCATCCCCAGTGGTGCCAGTGCACTCTCTGGAGTCTCTGCAGTGCATCCCCAGTGGTGCCAGTGCTCTCTCTGGACTCACTGTACTGCATCCCCAGTGGTGCCAGTGCACTCTCTGGACTCACTGCACTGCATCCCCAGTGCTGACAGTGCACTCTCTGGACTCACTGCACTGCATCCCCAGTGGTGCCAGTGCACTCTCTGGACTCACTGCAGTGCATCCCCAGTGGTGCCAGTGCACTCTCTGGACTCACTGCACTGCATTCCCAGTGGTGCCAGTGCACTCTCTGGACTCACTGCAGTGCATCCCCAGTGGTGCCAGTGCACTCTCTGGACTCACTGCACTGCATCCCCAGTGGTGCCAGTGCTCTCTCTGGACTCACTGCACTGCATCCCCAGTGGTGCCAGTGCACTCTCTGGACTCACTGCACTGCATCACCAGTGGTGCCAGTGCACTCTCTGGACTCACTGCTCTGCATCCCCAGTGGTGCCAGTGCACTCTCTGGAGTCACTGCAGTGCTTCTCCAGTGGTGCCAGTGCACTCTCTGGACTCACTGCACTGCATCCCCAGTGGTGCCGGTGCACTCTCTAGAGTCACTGCAGTGCATCCCCAGTGGTGCCAGTGCACTCTCTGGAGTCTCTGCAGTGCATCCCCAGTGGTGCCAGTGCTCTCTCTGGACTCACTGTACTGCATACCCAGTGGTGCCAGTGCACTCTCTGGACTCACTGCACTGCATCCCCAGTGGTGCCAGTGCACTCTCTGGACTCACTGCAGTACATCCCCAATGGTGCCAGTGTCCTCTCTGCACTCACTGCAGTGCATCCCCAGTGGTGCCAGTGCACTCTCTGGACTCACTGCAGTGCATCCCCAGTGGTGCCAGTGCACTCTCTGGACTCACTGCACTGCATCCCCAGTGGTGCCAGTGCACCCTCTGGACTAACTGAACTGCATCCCCAATTGATCCAGTGCACTCTCTGGACTCACTGCACTGCATCCCCAGTGGTGCCAGTGCACTCTCTGGAGTCACTGCAGTGCATCCCCAGTGGTGCCAGTGCACTCTGTGGACTCACCGCACTGCATCCAGAGTGGTGCCAGTGCACTCTCTGGACTCACTGCACTGCATCCCCAGTGGTGCCAGTGCACTCTCTGGACTCACTGCAGTGCATCCCCAGTGGTGCCAGTGCACTCTCTGGTCTAACTGAACTGCATCCCCAATTGATCCAGTGCACTCTCTGGACTCACTGCACTTCATCCCCAGTGGTGCCAGTGCACTCTCTGGAGTCACTGCAGTGCATCCACAGTGGCGCCAGTGCACTCTCTGGACTCACCGCACTGCATCCAGAGTGGTGCCAGTGAACTCTCTGGACTCACTGCACTGCATCCCCAGTGGTGCCAGTGCACTCTCTGGACTCACTGCAGTGCATCCCCAGTGGTGCCAGTGCACTCTCTGGACTCACTGCACTGCATCCCCAGTGGTGCCAGTTCACTCTCTGGACTCACTGTACTGCATCCCCAGTGGTGCCAGTGCACTCTCTGGACTCACTGCACTGCATCCCCAGTGGTGCCAGTGCACTCTCTGGACTAACTGAACTGCATCCCCAATTGATCCAGTGCAATCTCTGGACTCACTGCACTGCATCCCCAGTGGTGCCAGTGCACTCTCTGGAGTCACTGCACTGCATCCCCAGTGGTGCCAGTGCACTCTCTGGACTCACTGTACTGCATCCACAGTGGCGCCAGTGCACTCTCTGGACTCACCGCACTGCATCCAGAGTGGTGCCAGTGCACTCTCTGGACTCACTGCAGTGCATCCCCAGTGGTGCCAGTGCACTCTCTGGACTCACTGCACTGCATCCCCAGTGGTGCTGGTGCACTCTCTGTAGTCATTGCGGTGCATTCCCAGTGGTACCAGTGCACTCTCTGGACTCTCTGCACTGCATCCCCAGAGGGGCCAGTGCACTCTTTGGAGTCATTTCAGTGCATCCCCAGTTGTGCCAGTGCACTCTCTGGACTCACTGCAGTGCATCCCCAGTGGTGCCAGTGCACTCTCTGGACTCACTGCAGTGCATCCCCAGTGGTGCCAGTGCACTCTCTGGAATCACTGCACTGCATCCCCAGTGGTGCCAGTGCACTCTGTGGACTCACTGTACTGCATCCCCAGAGGTGCCAGTGCACTCTCTGGACTCACTGCACTGCATCCCCAGTGGTGCCAGTGCACTCTCTGGACTAACTGAACTGCATCCCCAATTGATCCAGTGCACTCTCTGGACTCACTGCACTGCATCCCCAGTGGCGCCAGTGCACTCTCTGGAGTCACTGCAGTGCATGCCCAGTGGTGCCAGTGCACTCTGTGGACTCACTGTACTGCATCCCCAGTGGCGCCAGTGCACTCTCTGGACTCACCGCACTGCATCCAGAGTGGTGCCAGTGCACTCTCTGGACTCACTGCAGTGCATCCCCAGTGGTGCCAGTGCACTCTCTGGACTCACTGCACTGCATCCCCAGTGGTGCCAGTGCACTCTCTGTAGTCATTGCGGTGCATTCCCAGTGGTACCAGTGCACTCTCTGGACTCACTGCACTGCATCCCCAGTGGGGCCAGTGCACTCTTTGGAGTCATTTCAGTGCATCCCCAGTTGTGCCAGTGCACTCTCTGGACTCACTGCAGTGCATCCCCAGTGGTGCCAGTGCACTCTCTGGACTCACTGCAGTGCATCCCCAGTGGTGCCAGTGCACTCTCTGGACTCACTGCACTGCATCCCCAAGGTGCCAGTGCACTCTCTGCACTCACTACACTTCATCCCCAGTGGTGCCAGTGCACTCTCTGCACTCACTGCAGTGCATCCCCAGTGGTGCCAGTGCACTCTCTGGAATCACTGCACTGCATCCCCAGTGGTGCCAGTGCACTCTCTGGACTCACTGCACTGCATCCCCAGTGGTGCCAGTGCTCTCTCTGGACTCACTGCACTGCATCCCCAGTGGTGCCAGTGCACTCTCTGGACTCACTGCACTGCATCACCAGTGGTGCCAGTGCACTCTCTGGACTCACTGCTCTGCATCCCCAGTGGTGCCAGTGCACTCTCTGGAGTCACTGCAGTGCTTCTCCAGTGGTGCCAGTGCACTCTCTGGACTCACTGCACTGCATCCCCAGTGGTGCCGGTGCACTCTCTAGAGTCACTGCAGTGCATCCCCAGTGGTGCCAGTGCACTCTCTGGAGTCTCTGCAGTGCATCCCCAGTGGTGCCAGTGCTCTCTCTGGACTCACTGTACTGCATACCCAGTGGTGCCAGTGCACTCTCTGGACTCACTGCACTGCATCCCCAGTGGTGCCAGTGCACTCTCTGGACTCACTGCAGTACATCCCCAATGGTGCCAGTGTCCTCTCTGCACTCACTGCAGTGCATCCCCAGTGGTGCCAGTGCACTCTCTGGACTCACTGCAGTGCATCCCCAGTGGTGCCAGTGCACTCTCTGGACTCACTGCACTGCATCCCCAGTGGTGCCAGTGCACCCTCTGGACTAACTGAACTGCATCCCCAATTGATCCAGTGCACTCTCTGGACTCACTGCACTGCATCCCCAGTGGTGCCAGTGCACTCTCTGGAGTCACTGCAGTGCATCCCCAGTGGTGCCAGTGCACTCTGTGGACTCACCGCACTGCATCCAGAGTGGTGCCAGTGCACTCTGTGGACTCACTGCACTGCATCCCCAGTGGTGCCAGTGCACTCTCTGGACTCACTCCAGTGCATCCCCAGTGGTGCCAGTGCACTCTCTGGTCTAACTGAACTGCATCCCCAATTGATCCAGTGCACTCTCTGGACTCACTGCACTTCATCCCCAGTGGTGCCAGTGCACTCTCTGGAGTCACTGCAGTGCATCCACAGTGGC
Source organism: Anser anser (assembly GCF_964211835.1). Taxonomy (NCBI): domain Eukaryota; kingdom Metazoa; phylum Chordata; class Aves; order Anseriformes; family Anatidae; genus Anser; species Anser anser. The sequence continues at coordinate 399,665 of NW_028154147.1, forward strand.
GCCAGTGCACTCTCTGGACTCACCGCACTGCATCCAGAGTGGTGCCAGTGAACTCTCTGGACTCACTGCACTGCATCCCCAGTGGTGCCAGTGCACTCTCTGGACTCACTGCAGTGCATCCCCAGTGGTGCCAGTGCACTCTCTGGACTCACTGCACTGCATCCCCAGTGGTGCCAGTTCACTCTCTGGACTCACTGTACTGCATCCCCAGTGGTGCCAGTGCACTCTCTGGACTCACTGCACTGCATCCCCAGTGGTGCCAGTGCACTCTCTGGACTAACTGAACTGCATCCCCAATTGATCCAGTGCACTCTCTGGACTCCCTGCACTGCATCCCCAGTGGTGCCAGTGCACTCTCTGGAGTCACTGCACTGCATCCCCAGTGGTGCCAGTGCACTCTCTGGACTCACTGTACTGCATCCACAGTGGCGCCAGTGCACTCTCTGGACTCACCGCACTGCATCCCCAGTGGTGCCAGTGCACTCTCTGGACTCACTGCAGTGCATCCCCAGTGGTGCCAGTGCACTCTCTGGACTCACTGCACTGCATCACCAGTGGTGCCAGTGCACTCTCTGGAGTCATTGCGGTGCATTCCCAGTGGTACCAGTGCACTCTCTGGACTCACTGCACTGCATCCCCAGTGGGGCCAGTGCACTCTTTGGAGTCATTTCAGTGCATCCCCAGTTGTGCCAGTGCACTCTCTGGACTCACTGCAGTGCATCCCCAGTGGTGCCAGTGCACTCTCTGGACTCACTGCAGTGCATCCCCAGTGGTGCCAGTGCACTCTCTGGAATCACTGCACTGCATCCCCAGTGGTGCCAGTGCACTATCTGGACTCACTGCACTGCATACCCAGTGCTGACAGTGCACTCTCTGGACTCACTGCAGTGCATCCCCAGTGGTGCCAGTGCACTCTCTAGAGTCACTGCAGAGCATCCCCAGTGGTGCCAGTGCACTCTCTGGAATCACTGCACTGCATCCCCAGTGGTGCCAGTGCACTCTGTGGACTCACTGTACTGCATCCCCAGAGGTGCCAGTGCACTCTCTGGACTCACTGCACTGCATCCCCAGTGGTGCCAGTGCACTCTCTGGACTAACTGAACTGCATCCCCAATTGATCCAGTGCACTCTCTGGACTCACTGCACTGCATCCCCAGTGGCGCCAGTGCACTCTCTGGAGTCACTGCAGTGCATGCCCAGTGGTGCCAGTGCACTCTGTGGACTCACTGTACTGCATCCACAGTGGCGCCAGTGCACTCTCTGGACTCACCGCACTGCATCCAGAGTGGTGCCAGTGCACTCTCTGGACTCACTGCGGTGCATCCCCAGTGGTGCCAGTGCACTCTCTGGACTCACTGCACTGCATCCCCAGTGGTGCCAGTGCACTCTCTGTATTCATTGCGGTGCATTCCCAGTGGTACCAGTGCACTCTCTGGACTCACTGCACTGCATCCCCAGTGGGGCCAGTGCACTCTTTGGAGTCATTTCAGTGCATCCCCAGTTGTGCCAGTGCACTCTCTGGACTCACTGCAGTGCATCCCCAGTGGTGCCAGTGCACTCTCTGGACTCACTGCAGTGCATCCCCAGTGGTGCCAGTGCACTCTCTGGACTCACTGCACTGCATCCCCAAGGTGCCAGTGCACTCTCTGCACTCACTACACTGCATCCCCAGTGGAGCCAGTGCACTCTCTGGACTCACTGCACTGCATCCCCAGTGGTGCCAGTGCACTCTCTGGAATCACTGCACTGCATCCCCAGTGGTGCCAGTGCACTATCTGGACTCACTGCACTGCATACCCAGTGCTGACAGTGCACTCTCTGGACTCACTGCAGTGCATCCCCAGTGGTGCCAGTGCACTCTCTAGAGTCACTGCAGAGCATCCCAAGTGGTGCCAGTGCACTCTCTGGAATCACTGCACTGCATCCCCAGTGGTGCCAGTGCACTCTGTGGACTCACTGTACTGCATCCCCAGTGGTGCCAGTGCACTCTCTGGAGTCTCTGCAGTGCATCCCCAGTGGTGCCAGTGCACTCTGTGGACTCACTGTACTGCATCCCCAGTGGTGCCAGTGCACTCTCTGGACTCACAGCACTGCATTCCCAGTGGTGCCAGTGCACTCTCTGGACTCACTGCAGTACATCCCCAATGGTGCCAGTGTACTCTCTGCACTCACTGCAGTGCATCCCCAGTGGTGCCAGTGCACTCTCTGGACTCACTGCACTGCATCCCCAGTTGTGCCAGTTCACTCTCTGGAGTTACTGTACTGCATCCCCAGTGGAGCCAGTGCACTCTCTGGACTCAATGCACTGCATCCCCAGTGGTGCCAGTGCACTCTCTGGAGTCACTGCAGTGCATCCCCAGTGGTGCCAGTGCACTCTCTGGACTCACTGTACTGCATCCCCAGTGGTGCCAGTGCTCTCTCTGGACTCACTGCAGTGCATCCCCAGTGGTGACAGTGCACTCTCTGGACTCACTGCACTGCATCCCAAGTGGTGCCAGTGCACTCTCTGGACTCACTGCACTGCATCCCCAGTGGTGCCAGTGCACTCTCTGCACTCACTGCACTGCATACCCAGTGGTGCCAGTGCACTCTCTGTAGTCATTGCGCTGCATCCCCAGTGGTACCAGTGCACTCTCTGGACTCACTGCACTGCATCCCCAGTGGGGCCAGTGCACTCTCTGGAGTCATTTCAGTGCATCCCCAGTGGTGCCAATGCACTCTCTGGACTCACTGCACTGCATCCCCGAGGTGCCAGTGCACTCTCTGCACTCACTACACTGCATCCCCAGTGGTGCCAGTGCACTCTCTGGACTCACTGCAGTGCATCCCCAGTGGTGCCAGTGCACTCTCTGGACTCACAGCAGTGCATTCCCAGTGGTGCCAGTGCACTCTCTGGACTCACTGCACTGCATCCCCAGTGGTGCCAGTGCACTATCTGGACTCACTGCACTGCATCCCCAGTGCTGACAGTGCACTCTCTGGACTCACTGCACTGCATCCCCAGTGGTGCCAGTGCACTCTCTGGACTCACTGCAGTGCATCCCCAGTGGTGCCAGTGCACTCTCTGGACTCACTGCACTGCATCCCCAGTGGTGCCAGTGCACTCTCTGGACTCACTGTACTGCATCCCCAGTGGTGCCAGTGCACTCTCTGGACTCACTGCAGTACATCCCCAGTGGTGCCAGTGCACTCTCTGCACTCACTGCACTGCATACCCATTGGTGCCAGTGCACTCTCTGTAGTCATTGCGCTGCATCCCCAGTGGTACCAGTGCACTCTCTGGACTCACTGCACTGCATCCCCAGTGGGGCCAGTGCACTCTCTGGAGTCATTTCAGTGCATCCCCAGTGGTGCCAATGCACTCTCTGGACTCACTGCACTGCATCCCCAAGGTGCCAGCGCACTCTCTGCACTCACTACACTGCATCCCCAGTGGTGCCAGTGCACTCTCTGGACTCACTGCAGTGCATCCCCAGTGGTGCCAGTGCACTCTCTGGACTCACTGCAGTGCATTCCCAGTGGTGCCAGTGCACTCTCTGGACTCACTGCAGTGCATCCCCAGTGGTGCCAGTGCACTCTCTGGACTCACTGCACTGCATCCCCAGTGGTGCCAGTGCACTCTCTGGACTCACTGTACTGCATCCCCAGTGGTGCCAGTGCACTCTCTGGACTCACTGCAGTACATCCCCAATGGTGCCAGTGTACTCTCTGCACTCACTGCAGTGCATCCCAAGTGGTGCCAGTGCACTCTCTGGACTCACTGCACTGCATCCAGAGTGGTGCCAGTGCACTCTCTGGACTCACTGCACTGCATCCCCAGTGGTGCCAGTGCACTCTCTGGACTCACTGCAGTGCATCCCCAGTGGTGCCAGTGCACTCTCTGGACTAACTGAACTGCATCCCCAGTTGATCCAGTGCACTCTCTGGACTCACCGCGCTGCATCCAGAGTGGTGCCAGTGCACTCTCTGCACTCACTGCAGTGCATCCCCAGTGGTGCCAGTGCACTCTCTGGACTCACTCCACTGCATCACCAGTGGTGCCAGTGCACTCTCTGGAGTCACTGCAGTGCATCCCCAGTGGTGCCAGTGCACTCTGTGGACTCACTGCACTGCATCCCCAGTGGTGCCATTGCACTCTCTGGACTCACCGCACTGCATCCCCAGTGGTGCCAGTGCACTCTCTGGACTCACTGCACTGCATCCCCAGTGGTGCCAGTGCACTCTCTGGACTCACTGCAGTGCATCCCCAGTGGTGCCAGTGCACTCTCTAGAGTCACTGCAGTGCATCCCCAGTGGTGCCAGTGCACTCTCTGGACTCACTGCACTGCATCCCCAGTGGTGCCAGTGTACTCTCTGGACTCACTGCACTGCATCCCCAGTGGTGCCAGTTCACTCTCTGGAGTCACTGTACTGCATCCCCAGTGGTGCCAGTGCACTCTCTGGACTCACTGCACTGCATCCCCAGTGGTGCCAGTGCACTCTCTGGACTCACTGCACTGCATCCCCAGTGGTGCCAGTGCACTCTCTGGACTCACTGCACTGCATCCCCAGTGGTGCCAGTGCACTCTCTGGACTCACTGCAGTGCATCCCCAGTGGTGCCAGTGCACTCTCTGCACTCACTGCACTGCATCCCCAGTGGTGCCAGTGCACTCTCTGGAGTCACTGCAGTGCATCCCCAGTGGTGCCAGTGCACTCTCTGGACTCACAGCACTGCATCCCCAGTGGTGCCAGTGCACTCTCTGGACTCACTGCAGTGCATCCCCAGTGGTGCCAGTGCACTCTCTGGAGTCACTGCACTGCATTCCCAGTGGTGCCAGTGCACTCTCTGGAGTCTCTGCAGTGCATCCCCAGTGGTGCCAGTGCACTCTGTGGTCTCACTGTACTGCATCCTCAGTGGTGCCAGTGCACTCTCTGGACTCACAGCACTGCATCCCCAGTGGTGCCATTGCATTCTCTGGACTCACTGCAGTACATCCCCAATGGTGCCAGTGTACTCTCTGCACTCACTGCAGTGCATCCCCAGTGGTGCCAGTGCACTCTCTGGACTCACTGCAGTGCATCCCCAGTGGTGCCAGTGCACTCACTGGAGTCACTGTACTGCATCCCCAGTGGTGCCAGTGCACTCTCTGGACTCACTGCACTGCATCCCCAGTCGTGCCAGTGCACTCTCTGGACTAACTGAACTGCATCCCCAATTGATCCAGTGCACTCTCTGGACTCACTGCACTGCATCCCCAGTGGTGCCAGTGCACTCTCTGGAGTCACTGCAGTGCATCCCCAGTGGTGCCAGTGCACTCTCTGGACTCACTGTACTGCATCCACAGTGGTGCCAGTGCACTCTCTGGACTCACCGCACTGCATCCAGAGTGGTGCCAGTGCACTCTCTGGACTCACTGCACTGCATCCCCAGTGGTGCCAGTGCACTCTCTGGACTCACTGCAGTGCATCACCAGTGGTGCCAGTGCACTCTCTGGACTCACTGCAGTGCATCCCCAGTGGTGCCAGTGCACTCTATGTAGTCGTTGCGCTGCATCCCCAGTGGTGCCAGTGCATTCTCTGGACTCACTGCACTGCATCCCCAGTGGTGCCAGTGCACTCTCTGGAGTCACTGCAGTGCATCCCCTGTGGTGCCAGTGCACTCTCTGGACTCACTGCACTGCATCCCCAGTGGTGCCAGTGCACTCTCTAGAGTCACTGCAGTGCATCCCCAGTGGTGCCAGTGCACTCTCTGGACTCACTGCACTGCATCCCCAGTGGTGCCATTGCACTCTGTGGACCCACTGTACTGCATCCCCAGTGGTGCCAGTGCACTCTGTGGACTCACTGCACTGCATCCCCAGTGGTGCCAGTGCACTCTCTGCACTCACTGCACTGCATCCCCAGTGGTGCCAGTGTACTCTCTGGACTCACTGCACTGCATCCCCAGTGGAGCCAGTTCACTCTCTGGACTCACTGCACTGCATCCCCAGTGGTGCCAGTGCACTCTCTGGAGTCTCTGCAGTGCATCCCCAGTGGTGCCAGTGCACTCTGTGGACTCACTGTACTGCATCTCCAGTGGTGCCAGTGCACTCTCTGGATTCACTGCACTGCATCCCCAGTGGTGCCAGTGCACTCTCTGGACTCACTGCAGTACATCCCCAATGGTGCCAGTGTACTCTCTGCACTCACTGCAGTGCATCCCCAGTGGTGCCAGTGCACTCTCTGGAGTCACTGTACTGCATCCCCAGTGGTGCCAGTTCACTCTCTGGACTCACTGCAGTGCATCCCCAGTGGTGCCAGTGCACTCTGTGGACTCACTGCACTGCATCCCCAGTGGTGCCAGTGCACTCTCTGGACTAACTGAACTGCATCCCCAACTGATCCAGTGCACTCTCTGGACTCACTGCACTGCATCCCCAGTGGTGCCAGTGCACTCTCTGGAGTCACTGCAGTGCATCCCCAGTGGTGCCAGTGCACTCTGTGGACTCACTGTACTGCATCCCCAGTGGTGCCAGTGCACTCTCTGGAGTCTCTGCAGTGCATCCCCAGTGGTGCCAGTGCACTCTGTGGACTCACTGTACTGCATCCCCAGTGCTGACAGTGCACTCTCTGGACTCACTGCACTGCATCCCCATGGTGCCAGTGCACTCTCTGGACTCACTGCAGTACATCCCCAATGGTGCCAGTGTACTCTCTGCACTCACTGCAGTGCATCCCCAGTGGTGCCAGTGCACTCTCTGGACTCACTGCAGTGCATATCCAGTGGTGCCAGTGAACTCTCTGCCCTCAATGTACTGCATCCCCAGTGGTGCCAGTGCACTCTCTGGACTCACTGCACTGCATCCCCAGTGGAGCCAGTGCACTCTCTCGACTCACTGCACTGCATCCCCAGTGGTGCCAGTGTACTCTCTGGACTCACTGCAGTGCATCCCCAGTGGTGCCAGTGCACACTGTGGACTCACTGTACTGCATCCACAGTGGTGCCAGTGCACTCTCTGGACTCACCGCACTGCATCCAGAGTGGTGCCAGTGCACTCTCTGGACTCACTGCACTGCATTCCCAGTGGTGCCAGTGCACTCTCTGGACTCACTGCAGTGCATCCCCAGTGGTGCCAGTGCACTCTCTGGACTCACTGCACTGCATCCCCAGTGGTGCCAGTGCTCTCTCTGGACTCACTGCACTGCATCCCCAGTGGTGCCAGTGCACTCTCTGGACTCACTGCAGTGCATCCCCAGTGGTGCCAGTGCACTCTCTAGAGTCACTGCAGTGCATCCCCAGTGGTGCCAGTGCACTCTCTGGACTCACTGCACTGCATCACCAGTGGTGCCAGTGCACTCTCTGGAGTCACTGCACTGCATCCCCAGTGGTGGCAGTGCACTCTGTGGACTCACTGCACTGCATCCCCAGTGGGGCCAGTGCACTCTCTGGACTCACTGCAGTGCATCCCCAGTGGTGCCAGTTCACTCTCTGGACTTACAGCACTGCATCCCCAGTGGTGCCAGTGCACTCTCTGGACTCACTGCGCTGCATCCCCAGTGGTGCCAGTGCACTCTCTGGACTCACTGTACTGCATCCCCAGTGGTGCCAGTGCACTCTCTGTAGTCATTGCAGTGCATCCCCAGTGGTGCCAGTGCACTCTCTGGACTCACTGCACTGCATCCCCAGTGGTGCCAGTGCACTCTCTGGACTCACTGCAGTGCTTCCCCAGTGGTGCCAGTGCACTCTCTGGACTCACTGCACTGCATCCCCAGTGGTGCCAGTGCACTCTCTAGAGTCACTGCAGTGCATTCCCACTGGTGCCAGTGCACTCTCTGAAGTCTCTGCAGTGCATCCCCAGTGGTGCCAGTGCACTCTGTGGACTCACTGTACTGCATCCCCAGTGGTGCCAGTGCACTCTCTGGACTCACTGCACTGCATCCCCAGTGGTGCCAGTGCACTCTCTGGACTCACTGCACTCCATCCCCGGTGGTGCCAGTGCACTCTCTGGACTCACTGCACTGCATTCCCAGTGGTGCCAGTGCACTCTCTGGACTCACTGCAGTGCATTCCCAGTGGTGCCAGTGCACTCTCTGGACTCACTGCAGTACATCCCCAATGGTGCCAGTGTACTCTCTGCACTCACTGCAGTGCATCCTCAGTGGTGCCAGTGCACTCTCTGGACTCACTGCAGTGCATACCCAGTGGTGCCAGTTCACTCTCTGGAGTCACTGTACTGCATCCCCAGTGGTGCCAGTGCACTCTCTGGACTCACTGCACTGCATCCCCAGTGGAGCCAGTGCACTCTCTGGACTCACTGCAGTGCATCCCCAGTGGTGCCAGTGCACTCTCTGGACTCACTGCAGTGCATCCCCAGTGGTGCCAGTGCACTCTGTGGACTCACTGTACTACATCCACAGTGGTGCCAGTGCACTCTCTGGACTCACCGCACTGCATCCCCAGTGGTGCCAGTGCACTCTCTGGACTCACTGCACTGCATTCCCAGTGGTGCCAGTGCACTCTCTGGACTCACTGCAATGCATCCCCAGTGGTGCCAGTGCACTCTCTGGACTCACTGCACTGCATCCCCAGTGGTGCCAGTGCACTCTCTGGACTCACAGCAGTGCATCCCCAGTGGTGCCAGTGCACTCTCTGGACTCACTGCACTGCATCCCCAGTGGTGCCAGTGCACTCTCTAGAGTCACTGCAGTGCATCCCCAGTGGTGCCAGTGCACTCTCTGGACTCACTGCACTGCATCACCAGTGGTGCCAGTGCACTCTCTGGAGTCACTGCACTGCATCCCCAGTGGTGCCAGTGCACTCTGTGGACTCACTGCACTGCATCCCCAGTGGAACCAGTGCACTCTCTGGACTCACCGCACTGCATCCCCAGTGGTGCCAGTGCACTCTCTGGACTCACTGCAGTGCATCCCCAGTGGTGCCAGTGCACTCTCTGGACTTACAGCACTGCATCCCCAGTGGTGCCAGTGCACTCTCTGGACTCACTGTGCTGCATCCCCAGTGGTGCCAGTGCACTCTCTGGACTCACCGCACTGCATCCCCAGTGGTGCCAGTGCACTCTCTGGACTCACTGCAGTGCATCACCAGTGGTGCCAGTGCACTCTCTGGAATCACTGCACTGCATCCCCAGTGTTGCCAGTGCACTCTCTGGAGTCACTGCAGTGCTTCCCCAGTGGTGCCAGTGCACTCTCTGGACTCACTGCACTGCATCCCCAGTGGTGCCGGTGCACTCTCTAGAGTCACTGCAGTGCATTCCCAGTGGTGCCAGTGCACTCTCTGGAGTCTCTGCAGTGCATCCCCAGTGGTGCCAGTGCACTCTGTGGACTCACTGTACTGCATCCCCAGTGGTGCCAGTGCACTCTCTGGACTCACTGCACTGCATCCCCAGTGGTGCCAGTGCACTCTCTGGACTCACTGCAGTACATCCCCCATGGTGCCAGTGTACTCTCTGGACTCACTGCAGTGCATCCCCAGTGGTGCCAGTGCACTCTCTGGACTCACTGCACTGCATCCCCAGTGGTGCCAGTGCACTCTCTGGAGTCACTGTACTGCATCCCCAGTGGTGCCAGTGCACTCTCTGGACTCACTGCACTGCATCCCCAGTGGTGCCAGTGCACTCTCTGGACTAACTGAACTGCATCCCCAATTGATCCAGTGCACTCTCTTTACTCACTGCACTGCATCCCCAGTGGTGCCAGTGCACTCTCTGGAGTCACTGCAGTGCATCGCCAGTGGTGCCAGTGCACTCTGTGGACTCACTGTACTGCATCCCCAGTGGTGCCAGTGCACTCTCTGGAGTCTCTGCAGTGCATCCCCAGTGGTGCCAGTGCACTCTGTGGACTCACTGTACTGCATCCCCAGTGGTGCCAGTGCACTCTCTGGACTCACTGCACTGCATCCCCAGTGGTGCCAGTGCACTCTCTGGACTCACTGCAGTACATCCCCAATGGTGCCAGTGTACTCTCTGCACTCACTGCAGTGCATCCCCAGTGGTGCCAGTGCACTCTGTGGACTCACTGCAGTGCATACCCAGTGGTGCCAGTTCACTCTCTGGAGTCACTGTACTGCATCCCCAGTGGTGCCAGTGCACTCTCTGGACTCACTGCACTGCATCCCCAGTGGAGCCAGTGCACTCTCTGGACTCACTGCACTGCATCCCCAGTGGTGCCAGTGCACTCTCTGGACTCACTGCACTGCATCCCCAGTGTTGCCAGTGCACTCTCTGTAGTCATTGCGCTGCATCCCCAGTGGTACCAGTGCACTCTCTGGACTCACTGCACTGCATCCCCAGTGGTGCCAGTGCACTCTGTGGACTCACTGCACTGCATCCCCAGTGGTGCCAGTGCACTCTCTGGACTCACTGCACTGCATCCCCAGTGGTGCCAGTGCACTCTCTGGACTCACTGCACTGCATCCCCAGTGGTGCCAGTGCACTCTCTGTAGTCATTGCGCTGCATCCCCAGTGGTACCAGTGCACTCTCTGGACTCACTGCACTGCATCCCCAGTGGGGCCAGTGCACTCTCTGGAGTCATTTCAGTGCATCCCCAGTTGTGCCAGTGCACTCTATGGACTCACTGCACTGCATCGCCAGTGGGGCCAGTGCACTCTCTGGAGTCATTTCAGTGCATCCCCAGTTGTGCCAGTGCACTCTATGGACTCACTGCAGTGCATCCCCAGTGGTGCCAGTGCACTCTCTGGACTCACTGCAGTGCATCCCCAATGGTGCCAGTGCACTCTCTGGACTCACTGCAGTGCATCCCCAGTGGTGCCAGTGCACTCTCTGGACTCACAGCAGTGCATCACCAGTGGTGCCAGTGCACTCTCTGGACTCACTGCAGTGCATCCCCAGTGGTGCCAGTGCACTCTATGTAGTCGTTGCGCTGCATCCCCAGTGGTGCCAGTGCACTCTCTGGACTCACTGCACTGCATCCCCAGTGGTGCCAGTGCACTCTCTGGAGTCACTGCAGTGCATCCCCTGTGGTGCCAGTGCACTCTCTGGACTCACTGCATGCATCCCCAGTGGTGCCAGTGCACTCTCTAGAGTCACTGCAGTGCATCCCCAGTGGTGCCAGTGTACTCTCTGGACTCACTGCACTGCATCCCCAGTGGTGCCAGTTCACTCTCTGGACTCACTGCACTGCATCCCCAGTGGTGCCAGTGCACTCTCTGGAGTCTCTGCAGTGCATCCCCAGTGGTGCCAGTGCACTCTGTGGACTCACTGTACTGCATCCCCAGTGGTGCCAGTGCACTCTCTGGACTCACTGCACTGCATCCCCAGTGGTGCCAGTGCACTCTCTGGACTCACTGCAGTACATCACCAATGGTGCCAGTGTACTCTCTGCACTCACTGCAGTGCATTCTCAGTGGTGCCAGTGCACTCTCTGGACTCACTGCAGTGCATCCCCAGTGGTGCCAGTTCACTCTCTGGAGTCACTGTACTGCATCCCCAGTGGTGCCAGTGCACTCTGTGGACTCACTGCACTGCATCCCCAGTGGTGCCAGTGCACTCTCTGGACTAACTGAACTGCATCCCCAATTGATCCAGTGCACTCTCTGGACTCACTGCACTGCATCCCCAGTGGTGCCAGTGCACTCTCTGGAGTCACTGCAGTGCATCCCCAGTGGTGCCAGTGCACTCTGTGGACTCACTGTACTGCATCCCCAGTGGTGCCAGTGCACTCTCTGGAGTCTCTGCAGTGCATCCCCAGTGGTGCCAGTGCACTCTGTGGTCTCACTATACTGCATCCTCAGTGGTGCCAGTGCACTCTCTGGACTCACAGCACTGCATCCCCGGTGGTGCCATTGCATTCTCTGGACTCACTGCAGTACATCCCCAATGGTGCCAGTGTACTCTCTGCACTCACTGCAGTGCATCCCCAGTGGTGCCAGTGCACTCTCTGGACTCACTGCAGTGCATCCCCAGTGGTGCCAGTGCACTCACTGGAGTCACTGTACTGCATCCCCAGTGGTGCCAGTGCACTCTCTGGACTCACTGCACTGCATCCCCAGTGGTGCCAGTGCACTCTCTGGACTAACTGAACTGCATCCCCAATTGATCCAGTGCACTCTCTGGACTCACTGCACTGCATCCCCAGTGGTGCCAGTGCACTCTCTGGAGTCACTGCAGTGCATCCCCAGTGGTGCCAGTGCACTCTCTGGACTCACTGTACTGCATCCACAGTGGTGCCAGTGCACTCTCTGGACTCACCGCACTGCATCCAGAGTGGTGCCAGTGCACTCTCTGGACTCACTGCACTGCATCCCCAGTGGAGCCAGTGCACTCTCTGGACTCACTGCAGTGCATCACCAGTGGTGCCAGTGCACTCTCTGGACTCACTGCAGTGCATCCCCAGTGGTGCCAGTGCACTCTATGTAGTCGTTGCGCTGCATCCCCAATGGTGCCAGTGCACTCTCTGGACTCACTGCACTGCATCCCCAGTGGTGCCAGTGCACTCTCTGGAGTCACTGCAGTGCATCCCCTGTGGTGCCAGTGCACTCTCTGGACTCACTGCACTGCATCCCCAGTGGTGCCAGTGCACTCTCTAGAGTCACTGCAGTGCATCCCCAGTGGTGCCAGTGCACTCTCTGGACTCACTGCACTGCATCCCCAGTGGTGCCAGTGCACTCTGTGGACGCACTGTACTGCATCCCCAGTGGTGCCAGTGCACTCTGTGGACTCACTGCACTGCATCCCCAGTGGTGCCAGTGCACTCTCTGCACTCACTGCACTGCATCCCCAGTGGTGCCAGTGTACTCTCTGGACTCACTGCACTGCATCCCCAGTGGAGCCAGTTCACTCTCTGGACTCACTGCACTGCATCCCCAGTGGTGCCAGTGCACTCTCTGGAGTCTCTGCAGTGCATCCCCAGTGGTGCCAGTGCACTCTGTGGACTCACTGTACTGCATCCCCAGTGGTGCCAGTGCACTCTCTGGACTCACTGCACTGCATCCCCAGTGGTGCCAGTGCACTCTCTGGACTCACTGCAGTACATCCCCAATGGTGCCAGTGTACTCTCTGCACTCACTGCAGTGCATCCCCAGTGGTGCCAGTGCACTCTCTGGACTCACTGCACTGCATCCCCAGTGGTGCCAGTGCACTCTCTAGAGTCACTGCAGTGCATTCCCACTGGTGCCAGTGCACTCTCTGGAGTCTCTGCAGTGCATCCCCAGTGGTGCCAGTGCACTCTGTGGACTCACTGTACTGCATCCCCAGTGGTGCCAGTGCACTCTCTGGACTCACTGCACTGCATCCCCAGTGGTGCCAGTGCACTCTCTGGACTCACTGCACTCCATCCCCGGTGGTGCCAGTGCACTCTCTGGACTCACTGCACTGCATCCCCAGTGGTGCCAGTGCACTCTCTGGACTCACTGCAGTGCATCCCCAGTGGTGCCAGTGCACTCTCTGGACTCACTGCACTGCATTCCCAGTGGTGCCAGTGCACTCTCTGGACTCACTGCAGTGCATCCCCAGTGGTGCCAGTGCACTCTCTGGACTCACTGCACTGCATCCCCAGTGGTGCCAGTGCTCTCTCTGGACTCACTGCACTGCATCCCCAGTGGTGCCAGTGCACGCTCTGGACTCACTGCAGTGCATCCCCAGTGGTGCCAGTGCACTCTCTGGACTCACAGCAGTGCATCCCCAGTGGTGCCAGTGCACTCTCTGGACTCACTGCACTGCATCCCCAGTGGTGCCAGTGCACTCTCTAGAGTCACTGCAGTGCATCCCCAGTGGTGCCAGTGCACTCTCTGGACTCACTGCACTGCATCACCAGTGGTGCCAGTGCACTCTCTAGAGTCACTGCACTGCATCCCCAGTGGTGCCAGTGCACTCTGTGGACTCACTGCACTGCATCCCCAGTGGTGCCAGTGCACTCTCTGGACTCACCGCACTGCATCCCCAGTGGTGCCAGTGCACTCTCTGGACTCACTGCAGTGCATCCCCAGTTGATCCAGTGCACTCTCTGGACTTACAGCACTGCATCCCCAGTGGTGCCAGTGCACTCTCTGGACTCACTGTGCTGCATCCCCAGTGGTGCCAGTGCACTCTCTGGACTCACCGCACTGCATCCCCAGTGGTGCCAGTGCACTCTCTGGACTCACTGCACTGCATCCCCAGTGGTGCCAGTGCACTCTCTGGACTCACTGCAGTGCTTCCCCAGTGGTGCCAGTGCACTCTCTGGACTCACTGCACTGCATCCCCAGTGGTGCCGGTGCACTCTCTAGAGTCACTGCAGTGCATTCCCAGTGGTGCCAGTGCACTCTCTGGAGTCTCTGCAGTGCATCCCCAGTGGTGCCAGTGCACTCTCTGGACTCACTGCACTGCATCCCCAGTGGTGCCAGTGCACTCTCTGGACTCACTGCAGTACATCCCCAATGGTGCCAGTGTACTCTCTGCACTCACTGCAGTGCATCCCCAGTGGTGCCAGTGCACTCTCTGGACTCACTGCAGTGCATCCCCAGTGGTGCCAGTTCACTCTCTAGAGTCACTGTACTGCATCCCCAGTGGTGCCAGTGCACTCTCTGGACTCACTGCACTGCATCCCCAGTGGTGCCAGTGCACTCTCTGGACTAACTGAACTGCATCCCCAATTGATCCAGTGCACTCTCTTTACTCACTGCACTGCATCCCCAGTGGTGCCAGTGCACTCTCTGGAGTCACTGCAGTGCATCGCCAGTGGTGCCAGTGCACTCTGTGGACTCAGTGTACTGCATCCCCAGTGGTGCCAGTGCACTCTCTGGAGTCTCTGCAGTGCATCCCCAGTGGTGCCAGTGCACTCTGTGGACTCACTGTACTGCATCCCCAGTGGTGCCAGTGCACTCTCTGGACTCACTGCACTGCATCCCCAGTGGTGCCAGTGCACTCTCTGGACTCACTGCAGTACATCCCCAATGGTGCCAGTGTACTCTCTGCACTCACTGCAGTGCATCCCCAGTGGTGCCAGTGCACTCTCTGGACTGACTGCAGTGCATACCCAGTGGTGCCAGTTCACTCTCTGGAGTCACTGTACTGCATCCCCAGTGGTGCCAGTGCACTCTCTGGACTCACTGCACTGCATCCCCAGTGGAGCCAGTGCACTCTCTGGACTCACTGCACTGCATCCCCAGTGGTGCCAGTGCACTCTCTGGACTCACTGCACTGCATCCCCAGTGGTGCCAGTGCACTCTCTGTAGTCATTGCGCTGCATCCCCAGTGGTACCAGTGCACTCTCTGGACTCACTGTACTGCATTCACAGTGGCGCCAGTGCACTCTCTGGACTCACCACACTGCATCCAGAGTGGTGCCAGTGCACTCTCTGGACTCACTGCACTGCATCCCCAGTGGTGCCAGTGCACTCTGTGGACTCACTGCACTGCATCCCCAGTGGTGCCAGTGCACTCTCTGGACTCACTGCACTGCATCCCCAGTGGTGCCAGTGCACTCTCTGGACTCACTGCACTGCATCCCCAGTGGTGCCAGTGCACTCTCTTTAGTCATTGCGCTGCATCCCCAGTGGTACCAGTTCACTCTCTGGACTCACTGCACTGCATCCCCAGTGGGGCCAGTGCACTCTCTGGATTCATTTCAGTGCATCCCCAGTTGTGCCAGTGCACTCTATGGACTCACTGCACTGCATCGCCAGTGGGGCCAGAGCACTCTCTGGAGTCATTTCAGTGCATCCACAGTTGTGCCAGTGCACTCTATGGACTCACTGCAGTGCATCCCCAGTGGTGCCAGTGCACTCTCTGGAGTCTCTGCAGTGCATCCCCAGTGGTGCCAGTGCACTCTGTGGACTCACTGTACTGCATCCCCAGTGGTGCCAGTGCACTCTCTGGACTCACTGCAGTACATCCCCAATGGTGCCAGTGTACTCTCTGCACTCACTGCAGTGCATCCCCAGTGGTGCCAGTGCACTCTCTGGACTCACTGCAGTGCATCCCCAGTGGTGCCAGTTCACTCTCTGGAGTCTCTGCAGTGCATCCCCAGTGGTGCCAGTGCACTCTCTGGACTCACTGCAGTGCATCCCCAGTGGTGCCAGTTCACTCTCTGGACTCACTGCAGTGCATCCCCAGCGGTGCCAGTTCACTCTCTGGAGTCACTGTACTGCATCCCCAGTGGTGCCAGTGCACTCTCTGGACTCACTGCAGTGCATCCCCAGTGGTGCCAGTGCACTCTCTGGACTAACTGAACTGCATCCCCAATTGATCCAGTGCACTCTCTGGACTCACCGCGCTGCATCCAGAGTGGTGCCAGTGCACTCTCTAGAGTCACTGCAGTGCATCCCCAGTGGTGCCAGTGCACTCTCTGGACTCACTGCACTGCTTCACCAGTGGTGCCAGTGCATTCTCTGGAGTCACTGCAGTGCATCCCCAGTGGTGCCAGTGCACTCTGTGGACTCACTGCACTGCATCCCCAGTGGGGCCAGTGCACTCTCTGGACTCACTGCACTGCATCCAGAGTGGTGCCAGTGCACTCTCTGGACTCACTGCAGTGCATCCCCAGTGGTGAAAGTGCACTCTCTGGACTCACTACACTGCATCCCCAGTGGTGCCAGTGCACTCTCTGCACTCAATGTACTGCATCCCCAGTGGTGCCAGTGCACTCTCTGGACTCACTGCACTGCATCCCCAGTGGAGCCAGTGCACTCTCTGGACTCACTGCACTGCATCCCCAGTGGTGCCAGTGTACTCTCTGGACTCACTGCAGTGCATCCCCAGTGGTGCCAGTGCACTCTGTGGACTCACTGTACTGCATCTCCAGTGGTGCCAGTGCACTCTCTGGACTAACTGAACTGCATCCCCAATTGATCCAGTGCACTCTCTGGACTCACTGCACTGCATCCCCAGTGGTGCCAGTGCACTCTCTGGAGTCACTGCAGTGCATCCCCAGTGGTGCCAGTGCACTCTCTGGACTCACTGTACTGCATCCACAGTGGTGCCAGTGCACTCTCTGGACTCACCGCACTGCATCCAGAGTGGTGCCAGTGCACTCTCTGGACTCACTGCACTGCATCCACAGTGGTGCCAGTGCACTCTCTGGACTCACTGCAGTGCATCCCCAGTGGTGCCAGTGCACTCTCTGGACTCACTGCAGTGCATCCCCAGTGGTGCCAGTGCACTCTATGTAGTCGTTGCGCTGCATCCCCAGTGGTGCCAGTGCACTCTCTGGACTCACTGCACTGCATCCCCAGTGGTGCCAGTGCACTCTCTGGAGTCACTGCAGTGCATCCCCTGTGGTGCCAGTGCACTCTCTGGACTCACTGCACTGCATCCCCAGTGGTGCCAGTGCACTCTCTAGAGTCACTGCAGTGCATCCCCAGTGGTGCCAGTGCACTCTCTGGACTCACTGCAGTGCATCCCCAGTGGGGCCAGTGCACTCTGTGGACGCACTGTACTGCATCCCCAGTGGTGCCAGTGCACTCTGTGGACTCACTGCACTGCATCCCCAGTGGTGCCAGTGCACTCTCTGCACTCACTGCACTGCATCCCCAGTGGTGCCAGTGTACTCTCTGGACTCACTGCACTGCATCCCCAGTGGTGCCAGTTCACTCTCTGGACTCACTGCACTGCATCCCCAGTGGTGCCAGTGCACTCTCTGGAGTCTCTGCAGTGCATCCCCAGTGGTGCCAGTGCACTCTGTGGACTCACTGTACTGCATCCCCAGTGGTGTCAGTGCACTCTCTGGACTCACTGCAGTGCATCCCCAGTGGTGCCACTGCACTCTCTGGAGTCACTGTACTGCATCCCCAGTGGTGCCAGTGCACTCTGTGGACTCACTGCACTGCATCCCCAGTGGTGCCAGTGCACTCTCTGGACTCACCGCACTGCATCCCCAGTGGTGCCAGTGCACTCTCTGGAGTCACTGCAGTGCATCCCCAGTGGTGCCAGTGCACTCTGTGGACTCACTGTACTGCATCCCCAGTGGTGCCAGTGCACTCTCTGGAGTCTCTGCAGTGCATCCCCAGTGGTGCCAGTGCACTCTGTGGACTCACTGTACTGCATCCCCAGTGGTGCCAGTGCACTCTCTGGACTCACTGCAGTACATCCCCAATGGTGCCAGTGTACTCTCTGCACTCACTGCACTGCATCCCCAGTGGTGCCAGTGCACTCTCTGGACTCACTGCAGTGCATATCCAGTGGTGCCAGTGAACTCTCTGCCCTCAATGTACTGCATCCCCAGTGGTGCCAGTGCACTCTCTGGACTCACTGCACTGCATCCCCAGTGGAGCCAGTGCACTCTCTGGAGTCACTGCACTGCATCCCCAGTGGTGCCAGTGTACTCTCTGGACTCACTGCAGTGCATCCCCAGTGGTGCCAGTGCACACTGTGGACTCACTGTACTGCATCCACAGTGGTGCCAGTGCACTCTCTGGACTCACCGCACTGCATCCAGAGTGGTGCCAGTGCACTCTCTGGACTCACTGCACTGCATTCCCAGTGGTGCCAGTGCACTCTCTGGACTCACTGCAGTGCATCCCCAGTGGTGCCAGTGCACTCTCTGGACTCACTGCACTGCATCCCCAGTGGTGCCAGTGCTCTCTCTGGACTCACTGCACTGCATCCCCAGTGGTGCCAGTGCACTCTCTGGACTCACAGCAGTGCATCCCCAGTGGTGCCAGTGCACTCTCTGGACTCACAGCAGTGCATCCCCAGTGGTGCCAGTGCACTCTCTAGAGTCACTGCAGTGCATCCCCAGTGGTGCCAGTGCACTCTCTGGACTCACTGCACTGCATCACCAGTGGTGCCAGTGCACTCTCTGGAGTCACTGCACTGCATCTCCAGTGGTGCCAGTGCACTCTGTGGACTCACTGCACTGCATCCAAAGTGGTGCCAGTGCA
Organism: Anser anser; assembly: GCF_964211835.1. Lineage (NCBI taxonomy): Eukaryota > Metazoa > Chordata > Aves > Anseriformes > Anatidae > Anser > Anser anser. Next base: position 418,460 of record NW_028154147.1, read on the forward strand.
CTCTCTGGACTCACTGCAGTGCATCCCCAGTGGTGCCAGTGCACTCTCTGGACTTACAGCACTGCATCCCCAGTGGTGCCAGTGCACTCTCTGGACTCACTGCGCTGCATCCCCAGTGGTGCCAGTGCACTCTCTGGACTCACTGTACTGCATCCCCAGTGGTGCCAGTGCACTCTCTGTAGTCATTGCGCTGCATCCCCAGTGGTGCCAGTGCACTCTCTGGACTCACTGCACTGCATCCCCAGTGGTGCCAGTGCACTCTCTGGAGTCACTGCAGTGCTTCCCCAGTGGTGCCAGTGCACTCTCTGGACTCACTGCACTGCATCCCCAGTGGTGCCAGTGCACTCTCTAGAGTCACTGCAGTGCATTCCCACTGGTGCCAGTGCACTCTCTGGAGTCTCTGCAGTGCATCCCCAGTGGTGCCAGTGCACTCTCTGGACTCACTGCAGTGCATCCACAGTGGTGCCAGTGCACTCTATGTAGTCATTGCGCTGCATCCCCAGTGGTGCCAGTGCACTCTCTGGACTCACTGCACTGCATCCCCAGTGGTCCCAGTGCACTCTCTGGACTCACTGCACTGCATCCCCAGTGGTGCCAGTGCACTCTCTGGACTCACTGCAGTGCATCCCCAGTGGTGCCAGTGCACTCTCTGGACTCACTGCAGTACTTCCCCAATGGTGCCAGTGTACTCTCTGCACTCACTGCAGTGCATACCCAGTGGTGCCAGTGCACTCTCTGGAGTCACTGTACTGCATCCCCGGTGGTGCCAGTGCACTCTCTGGACTCACTGCACTGCATCCCCAGTGGAGCCAGTGCACTCTCTGGACTCACTGCACTGCATCCCCAGTGGTGCCAGTGCACTCTCTGGACTCACTGCAGTGCATCCCCAGTGGTGCCAGTGCACTCTGTGGACTCACTGTACTGCATCCACAGTGGTGCCAGTGCACTCTCTGGACTCACCGCACTGCATCCAGAGTGGTGCCAGTGCACTCTCTGGACTCACTGCACTGCATTCCCAGTGGTGCCAGTGCACTCTCTGGACTCAATGCAGTGCATCCCCAGTGGTGCCAGTGCACTCTCTGGACTCACTGCACTGCATCCCCAGTGGTGCCAGTGCTCTCTCTGGACTCACTGCACTGCATCTCCAGTGGTGCCAGTGCACTCTCTGGACTCACTGCAGTGCATCCCCAGTGGTGCCAGTGCACTCTCTGGACTCACAGCAGTGCATTCCCAGTGGTGCCAGTGCACTCTCTGGACTCACTGCACTGCATCCCCAGTGGTGCCAGTGCACTCTCTAGAGTCACTGCAGTGCATCCCCAGTGGTGCCAGTGCACTCTCTGGACTCACTGCACTGCATCACCAGTGGTGCCAGTGCACTCTCTGGAGTCACTGCACTGCATCCCCAGTGGTGCCAGTGCACTCTGTGGACTCACTGCACTGCATCCCCAGTGGTGCCAGTGCACTCTCTGGACTCACCGCACTGCATCCCCAGTGGTGCCAGTGCACTCTCTGGACTCACTGCAGTGCATCCCCAGTGGTGCCAGTGCACTCTCTGGACTTACAGCACTGCATCCCCAGTGGTGCCAGTGCACTCTCTGGACTCACTGTGCTGCATCCCCAGTGGTGCCAGTGCACTCTCTGGACTCACCGCACTGCATCCCCAGTGGTGCCAGTGCACTCTCTGGACTCACTGCAGTGCATCACCAGTGGTGCCAGTGCACTCTCTGGACTCACTGCACTGCATCCCCAGTGGTGCCAGTGCACTCTCTGGACTCACTGCAGTGCTTCCCCAGTGGTGCCAGTGCACTCTCTGGACTCACTGCACTGCATCCCCAGTGGTGCCGGTGCACTCTCTAGAGTCACTGCAGTGCATTCCCAGTGGTGCCAGTGCACTCTCTGGAGTCTCTGCAGTGCATCCCCAGTGGTGCCAGTGCACTCTGTGGACTCACTGTACTGCATCCCCAGTGGTGCCAGTGCACTCTCTGGACTCACTGCACTGCATCCCCAGTGGTGCCAGTGCACTCTCTGGACTCACTGCAGTACATCCCCAATGGTGCCAGTGTACTCTCTGCACTCACTGCATTGCATCCCCAGTGGTGCCAGTGCACTCTCTGGACTCACTGCAGTGCATCCCCAGTGGTGCCAGTTCACTCTCTGGAGTCACTGTACTGCATCCCCAGTGGTGCCAGTGCACTCTCTGGACTCACTGCACTGCATCCCCAGTGGTGCCAGTGCACTCTCTGGACTAACTGAACTGCATCCCCAATTGATCCAGTGCACTCTCTTTACTCACTGCACTGCATCCCCAGTGGTGCCAGTGCACTCTCTGGAGTCACTGCAGTGCATCGCCAGTGGTGCCAGTGCACTCTGTGGACTCACTGTACTGCATCCCCAGTGGTGCCAGTGCACTCTCTGGAGTCTCTGCAGTGCATCCCCAGTGGTGCCAGTGCACTCTGTGGACTCACTGTACTGCATCCCCAGTGGTGCCAGTGCACTCTCTGGACTCACTGCACTGCATCCCCAGTGGTGCCAGTGCACTCTCTGGACTCACTGCAGTACATCCCCAATGGTGCCAGTGTACTCTCTGCACTCACTGCAGTGCATCCCCAGTGGTGCCAGTGCACTCTCTGGACTCACTGCAGTGCATACCCAGTGGTGCCAGTTCACTCTCTGGAGTCACTGTACTGCATCCCCAGTGGTGCCAGTGCACTCTCTGGACTCACTGCACTGCATCCCCAGTGGAGCCAGTGCACTCTCTGGACTCACTGCACTGCATCCCCAGTGGTGCCAGTGCACTCTCTGGACTCACTGCAGTGCATCCCCAGTGGTGCCAGTGCACTCTGTGTAGTCATTGCGCTGCATCCCCAGTGGTACCAGTGCACTCTCTGGACTCACTGTACTGCATTCACAGTGGCGCCAGTGCACTCTCTGGACTCACCGCACTGCATCCAGAGTGGTGCCAGTGCACTCTCTGGACTCACTGCACTGCATCCCCAGTGGTGCCAGTGCACTCTGTGGACTCACTTCACTGCATCCCCAGTGGTGCCAGTGCACTCTCTGGACTCACTGCACTGCATCCCCAGTGGTGCCAGTGCACTCTCTGTAGTCATTGCGCTGCATCCCCAGTGGTACCAGTGCACTCTCTGGACTCACTGCACTGCATCCCCAGTGGGGCCAGTGCACTCTCTGGAGTCATTTCAGTGCATCCCCAGTTGTGCCAGTGCACTCTATGGACTCACTGCAGTGCATCCCCAGTGGTGCCAGTGCACTCTCTGGACTCACTGCAGTGCATCCCCAATGGTGCCAGTGCACTCTCTGGACTCACTGCACTGCATCCCCAAGGTGCCAGTGCACTCTCTACACTCACTACACTGCATCCCCAGTGGTGCCAGTGCACTCTCTGGACTCACTGCAGTGCATCCCCAGTGGTGCCAGTGCACTCTCTGGACTCACAGCAGTGCATTCCCAGTGGTGCCAGTGCACTCTCTGGATTCACTGCACTGCATCCCCAGTGGTGCCAGTGCACTATCTGGACTCACTGCACTGCATCCCCAGTGCTGACAGTGCACTCTCTGGACTCACTGCACTGCATCCCCAGTGGTGCCAGTGCACTCTCTGGACTCACTGCAGTGCATCCCCAGTGGTGCCAGTGCACTCTCTGGACTCACTGCAGTGCATCCCCAGTGGTGCCAGTGCACTCTGTGGACTCACTGCACTGCATCCCCAGTGGTGCCAGTGCACTCTCTGCACTCACTGCACTGCATCCCCAGTGGTGCCAGTGCACTCTCTGGACTAACTGAACTGCATCCCCAGTTGGTCCAGTGCACTCTCTGGACTCACTGAACTGCATCCCCAGTGGTGCCAGTGCACTCTCTAGAGTCACTGCAGTGCATCCCCAGTGGTGCCAGTGCACTCTCTGGACTCACTGCACTGCATCCCCAGTGGTGCCAGTGCACTCTCTGGACTCACTGCAGTGCATCCCCAGTGGTGCCAGTTCACTCTCTGGAGTCACTGTACTGCATCCCCAGTGGTGCCAGTGCACTCTCTGGAGTCACTGCAGTGCATCCCCAGTGGTGCCAGTGCACTCTGTGGACTCACTGCACTGCATCCCCAGTGGGGCCAGTGCACTCTCTGGACTCACCGCACTGCATCCAGAGTGGTGCCAGTGCACTCTCTGGACTCACTGCAGTGCATCCCCAGTGGTGCCAGTGCACTCTCTGCACTCAATGTACTGCATCCCCTGTGGTGCCAGTGCACTCTCTGGACTCACTGCACTGCATCCCCAGTGGAGCCAGTGCACTCTCTGGAGTCACTGCACTGCATCCCCAGTGGTGCCAGTGTACTCTCTGGACTCACTGCAGTGCATCCCCAGTGGTGCCAGTGCACTCTGTGGACTCACTGTACTGCATCCACAGTGGTGCCAGTGCACTCTCTGGACTCACCGCACTGCATCCAGAGTGGTGCCAGTGCACTCTCTGGACTCACTGCACTGCATTCCCAGTGGTGCCAGTGCACTCTCTGGACTCACTGCAGTGCATCCCCAGTGGTGCCAGTGCACTCTCTGGACTCACTGCACTGCATCCCCAGTGGTGCCAGTGCTTCTCTGGACTCACTGCAGTGCATCCCCAGTGGTGCCAGTGCACTCTCTGGACTCACTGCAGTGCATCCCCAGTGGTGCCAGTGCACTCTCTGGACTCACAGCAGTGCATCCCCAGTGGTGCCAGTGCACTCTCTAGAGTCACTGCAGTGCATCCCCAGTGGTGCCAGTGCACTCTGTGGACTCACTGCACTGCATCACCAGTGGTGCCAGTGCACTCTCTGGAGTCACTGCACTGCATCCCCAGTGGTGCCAGTGCACTCTGTGGACTCACTGCAGTGCATCCCCAGTGGTGCCAGTGCACTCTCTGGACTCACTGCAGTGCATCCCCAGTGGTGCCAGTGCACTCTCTGGACTCACTGCACTGCATCCCCAGTGGTGCCAGTGCACTCTCTGGACTCACTGCGCTGCATCCCCAGTGGTGCCAGTGCACTCTCTGGACTCACTGTACTGCATCCCCAGTGGTGCCAGTGCACTCTCTGTAGTCATTGCGCTGCATCCCCAGTGGTGCCAGTGCACTCTCTGGACTCACTGCACTGCATCCCCAGTGGTGCCAGTGCACTCTCTGGACTCACTGCAGTGCTTCCCCAGTGGTGCCAGTGCACTCTCTGGACTCACTGCACTGCATCCCCAGTGGTGCCGGTGCACTCTCTAGAGTCACTGCAGTGCATTCCCACTGGTGCCAGTGCACTCTCTGGAGTCTCTGCAGTGCATCCCCAGTGGTGCCAGTGCACTCTGTGGACTCACTGTACTGCATCCCCAGTGGTGCCAGTGCACTCTCTGGACTCACTGCACTGCATCCCCAGTGGTGCCAGTGCACTCTCTGGACTCACTGCAGTGCATCCCCAGTGGTGCCAGTGCACTCTCTTTAGTCATTGCGCTGCATCCCCAGTGGTGCCAGGGCACTCTCTGGACTCACTGCAGTACATCCCCAATGGTGCCAGTGTACTCTCTGCACTCACTGCAGTGCATCCTCAGTGGTGCCAGTGCACTCTCTGGACTCACTGCAGTGCATCCCCAGTGGTGCCAGTGCACTCTCTGGACTCACTGCGCTGCATCCCCAGTGGTGCCAGTGCACTCTCTGGACTCACTGCACTGCATCCCCAGTGGAGCCAGTGCACTCTCTGGACTCACTGCACTGCATCCCCAGTGGTGCCAGTGCACTCTCTGGACTCACTGCACTGCATCCCCAGTGGTGCCAGTGCACTCTCTGTGGACTCACTGTACTGCATCCACAGTGGTGCCAGTGCACTCTCTGGACTCACCGCACTGCATCCCCAGTGGTGCCAGTGCACTCTCTGGACTCACTGCACTGCATTCCCAGTGGTGCCAGTGCACTCTCTGGACTCACTGCAGTGCATCCCCAGTGGTGCCAGTGCACTCTCTGGACTCACAGCACTGCATCCCCAGTGGTGCCAGTGCTCTCTCTGGACTCACTGCAGTGCATCCCCAGTGGTGCCAGTGCACTCTCTGGACTCACTGCACTGCATCACCAGTGGTGCCAGTGCACTCTCTGGAGTCACTGCACTGCATCCCCAGTGGTGCCAGTGCACTCTGTGGACTCACTGCAGTGCATCCCCAGTGGTGCCAGTGCACTCTCTGGACTCACCGCACTGCATCCCCAGTGGTGCCAGTGCACTCTCTGGACTCACTGTGCTGCATCCCCAGTGGTGCCAGTGCACTCTCTGGACTCACCGCACTGCATCCCCAGTGGTGCCAGTGCACTCTCTGGACTCACTGCACTGCATCCCCAGTGGTGCCAGTGCACTCTCTGTAGTCATTGCGCTGCATCCCCAGTGGTACCAGTGCACTCTCTGGACTCACTGCACTGCATCCCCAGTGGGGCCAGTGCACTCTCTGGAGTCATTTCAGTGCATCCCCAGTTGTGCCAGTGCACTCTATGGACTCACTGCACTGCATCCCCAGTGGGGCCAGTGCACTCTCTGGAGTCATTTCAGTGCATCGCCAGTGGTGCCAGTGCACTCTATGGACTCACTGCAGTGCATCCCCAGTGGTGCCAGTGCACTCTCTGGACTCACTGCAGTGCATCCCCAGTGGTGCCAACGCACTCTCTGGACTCACTGCACTGCATCCCCAAGGTGCCAGTGCACTCTCTGGATTCACTGCACTGCATCCCCAGTGGTGCCAGTGCACTCTATGTAGTCGTTGCGCTGCATCCCCAGTGGTGCCAGTGCACTCTCTGGACTCACTGCACTGCATCCCCAGTGGTGCCAGTGCACTCTCTGGAGTCACTGCAGTGCATCCCCTGTGGTGCCAGTGCACTCTCTGGACTCACTGCACTGCATCCCCAGTGGTGCCAGTGCACTCTCTAGAGTCACTGCAGTGCATCCCCCGTGGTGCCAGTGCACTCTCTGGACTCACTGCACTGCATCCCCAGTGGTGCCAGTGCACTCTGTGGAGTCACTGTACTGCATCCCCAGTGGTGCCAGTGCACTCTGTGGACTCACTGCACTGCATCCAGAGTGGTGCCAGTGCACTCTCTGCACTCACTGCACTGCATCCCCAGTGGTGCCAGTGTACTCTCTGGACTCACTGCACTGCATCCCCAGTGGAGCCAGTTCACTCTCTGCACTCACTGCACTGCATCCCCAGTGGTGCCAGTGCACTCTCTGGAGTCTCTGCAGTGCATCCCCAGTGGTGCCAGTGCACTCTGTGGACTCACTGTACTGCATCCCCAGTGGTGCCAGTGCACTCTCTGGACTCACTGCACTCCATCCCCAGTGGTGCCAGTGCACTCTCTGGACTCACTGCAGTACATCCCCAATGGTGCCAGTGTACTCTCTGCACTCACTGCAGTGCATCCCCAGTGGTGCCAGTGCACTCTCTGGACTCACTGCAGTGCATCCCCAGTGGTGCCAGTTCACTCTCTGGAGTCACTGTACTGCATCCCCAGTGGTGCCAGTGCACTCTGTGGACTCACTGCACTGCATCCCCAGTGGTGCCAGTGCACTCTCTGGACTAACTGAACTGCATCCCCAATTGATCCAGTGCACTCTCTGGACTCACTGCACTGCATCCCCAGTGGTGCCAGTGCACTCTCTGGACTCACTGCAGTGCATCCCCAGTGGTGCCAGTGCACTCTCTGGAGTCTCTGCAGTGCATCCCCAGTGGTGCCAGTGCACTCTGTGGACTCACTGTACTGCATCCCCAGTGGTGCCAGTGCACTCTCTGGACTCACTGCACTGCATCCCCATGGTGCCAGTGCACTCTCTGGACTCACTGCAGTACATCCCCAATGGTGCCAGTGTACTCTCTGCACTCACTGCAGTGCATCCCCAGTGGTGCCAGTGCACTCTCTGGACTCACTGCAGTGCATATCCAGTGGTGCCAGTGAACTCTCTGCCCTCAATGTACTGCATCCCCAGTGGTGCCAGTGCACTCTCTGGACTCACTGCACTGCATCCCGAGTGGAGCCAGTGCACTCTCTGGACTCACTGCACTGCATTCCCAGTGGTGCCAGTGCACTCTCTGGACTCACTGCAGTGCATCCCCAGTGGTGCCAGTGCACTCTCTGGACTCACTGCACTGCATCCCCAGTGGTGCCAGTGCTCTCTCTGGACTCACTGCACTGCATCCCCAGTGGTGCCAGTGCACTCTCTGGACTCACTGCAGTGCATCACCAGTGGTGCCAGTGCACTCTCTGGACTCACAGCAGTGCATCCCCAGTGGTGCCAGTGCACTCTCTAGAGTCACTGCAGTGCATCCCCAGTGGTGCCAGTGCACTCTCTGGACTCACTGCACTGCATCACCAGTGGTGCCAGTGCACTCTCTGGAGTCACTGCACTGCATCCCCAGTGGTGCCAGTGCACTCTGTGGACTCACTGCACTGCATCCAAAGTGGTGCCAGTGCACTCTCTGGACTCACTGCAGTGCATCCCCAGTGGTGCCAGTGCACTCTCTGGACTTACAGCACTGCATCCCCAGTGGTGCCAGTGCACTCTCTGGACTCACTGCGCTGCATCCCCAGTGGTGCCAGTGCACTCTCTGGACTCACTGCACTGCATCCCCAGTGGAGCCAGTGCACTCTCTGGACTCACTGCACTGCATCCCCAGTGGTGCCAGTGCACTCTCTGGACTCACTGCACTGCATCCCCAGTGGTGCCAGTGCACTCTGTGGACTCACTGTACTGCATCCACAGTGGTGCCAGTGCACTCTCTGGACTCACCGCACTGCATCCCCAGTGGTGCCAGTGCACTCTCTGGACTCACTGCACTGCATTCCCAGTGGTGCCAGTGCACTCTCTGGACTCACTGCAGTGCATCCCCAGTGGTGCCAGTGCACTCTCTGGACTCACAGCACTGCATCCCCAGTGGTGCCAGTGCTCTCTCTGGACTCACTGCACTGCATCCCCAGTGGTGCCAGTGCACTCTCTGGACTCACTGCACTGCATCACCAGTGGTGCCAGTGCACTCTCTGGAGTCACTGCACTGCATCCCCAGTGGTGCCAGTGCACTCTGTGGACTCACTGCAGTGCATCCCCAGTGGTGCCAGTGCACTCTCTGGACTCACCGCACTGCATCCCCAGTGGTGCCAGTGCACTCTCTGGACTCACTGCAGTGCATCCCCAGTGGTGCCAGTGCACTCTCTGGACTTACAGCACTGCATCCCCAGTGGTGCCAGTGCACTCTCTGGACTCACTGTGCTGCATCCCCAGTGGTGCCAGTGCACTCTCTGGACTCACCGCACTGCATCCCCAGTGGTGCCAGTGCACTCTCTGGACTCACTGCACTGCATCCCCAGTGGTGCCAGTGCACTCTCTGGACTCACTGCACTGCATCCCCAGTGGTGCCAGTGCACTCTCTGTAGTCATTGCGCTGCATCCCCAGTGGTACCAGTGCACTCTCTGGACTCACTGCACTGCATCCCCAGTGGGGCCAGTGCACTCTCTGGAGTCATTTCAGTGCATCCCCAGTTGTGCCAGTGCACTCTATGGACTCACTGCACTGCATCCCCAGTGGGGCCAGTGCACTCTCTGGAGTCATTTCAGTGCATCGCCAGTGGTGCCAGTGCACTCTATGGACTCACTGCAGTGCATCCCCAGTGGTGCCAGTGCACTCTCTGGACTCACTGCAGTGCATCCCCAGTGGTGCCAGTGCACTCTCTGGACTCACTGCACTGCATCCCCATGGTGCCAGTGCACTCTCTGGACTCACTGCAGTACATCCCCAATGGTGCCAGTGTACTCTCTGCACTCACTGCAGTGCATCCCCAGTGGTGCCAGTGCACTCTCTGGACTCACTGCAGTGCATATCCAGTGGTGCCAGTGAACTCTCTGCCCTCAATGTACTGCATCCCCAGTGGTGCCAGTGCACTCTCTGGACTCACTGCACTGCATCCCGAGTGGAGCCAGTGCACTCTCTGGACTCACTGCACTGCATCCCCAGTGGTGCCAGTGTACTCTCTGGACTCACTGCAGTGCATCCCCAGTGGTGCCAGTGCACACTGTGGTCTCACTGTACTGCATCCACAGTGGTGCCAGTGTACTCTCTGGACTCACCGCACTGCACCCAGAGTGGTGCCAGTGCACTCTCTGGACTCACTGCACTGCATTCCCAGTGGTGCCAGTGCACTCTCTGGACTCACTGCAGTGCATCCCCAGTGGTGCCAGTGCACTCTCTGGACTCACTGCACTGCATCCCCAGTGGTGCCAGTGCTCTCTCTGGACTCACTGCAGTGCATCCCCAGTGGTGCCAGTGCACTCTCTGGACTCACTGCAGTGCATCACCAGTGGTGCCAGTGCACTCTCTGGACTCACAGCAGTGCATCCCCAGTGGTGCCAGTGCACTCTCTAGAGTCACTGCAGTGCATCCCCAGTGGTGCCAGTGCACTCTCTGGACTCACTGCACTGCATCACCAGTGGTGCCAGTGCACTCTCTGGAGTCACTGCACTGCATCCCCAGTGGTGCCAGTGCACTCTGTGGACTCACTGCACTGCATCCAAAGTGGTGCCAGTGCACTCTCTGGACTCACTGCAGTGCATCCCCAGTGGTGCCAGTGCACTCTCTGGACTTACAGCACTGCATCCCCAGTGGTGCCAGTGCACTCTCTGGACTCACTGCGCTGCATCCCCAGTGGTGCCAGTGCACTCTCTGGACTCACTGCACTGCATCCCCAGTGGAGCCAGTGCACTCTCTGGACTCACTGCACTGCATCCCCAGTGGTGCCAGTGCACTCTCTGGACTCACTGCACTGCATCCCCAGTGGTGCCAGTGCACTCTGTGGACTCACTGTACTGCATCCACAGTGGTGCCAGTGCACTCTCTGGACTCACCGCACTGCATCCCCAGTGGTGCCAGTGCACTCTCTGGACTCACTGCACTGCATTCCCAGTGGTGCCAGTGCACTCTCTGGACTCACTGCAGTGCATCCCCAGTGGTGCCAGTGCACTCTCTGGACTCACAGCACTGCATCCCCAGTGGTGCCAGTGCTCTCTCTGGACTCACTGCACTGCATCCCCAGTGGTGCCAGTGCACTCTCTGGACTCACTGCACTGCATCACCAGTGGTGCCAGTGCACTCTCTGGAGTCACTGCACTGCATCCCCAGTGGTGCCAGTGCACTCTGTGGACTCACTGCAGTGCATCCCCAGTGGTGCCAGTGCACTCTCTGGACTCACCGCACTGCATCCCCAGTGGTGCCAGTGCACTCTCTGGACTCACTGCAGTGCATCTCCAGTGGTGCCAGTGCACTCTCTGGACTTACAGCACTGCATCCCCAGTGGTGCCAGTGCACTCTCTGGACTCACTGTGCTGCATCCCCAGTGGTGCCAGTGCACTCTCTGGACTCACCGCACTGCATCCCCAGTGGTGCCAGTGCACTCTCTGGACTCACTGCACTGCATCCCCAGTGGTGCCAGTGCACTCTCTGGACTCACTGCACTGCATCCCCAGTGGTGCCAGTGCACTCTCTGTAGTCATTGCGCTGCATCCCCAGTGGTACCAGTGCACTCTCTGGACTCACTGCACTGCATCCCCAGTGGGGCCAGTGCACTCTCTGGAGTCATTTCAGTGCATCCCCAGTTGTGCCAGTGCACTCTATGGACTCACTGCACTGCATCCCCAGTGGGGCCAGTGCACTCTCTGGAGTCATTTCAGTGCATCGCCAGTGGTGCCAGTGCACTCTATGGACTCACTGCAGTGCATCCCCAGTGGTGCCAGTGCACTCTCTGGACTCACTGCAGTGCATCCCCAGTGGTGCCAATGCACTCTCTGGACTCACTGCACTGCATCCCCAAGGTGCCAGTGCACTCTCTGCACTCACTACACTGCATCCCCAGTGGTGCCAGTGCACTCTCTGGACTCACTGCACTGCATCCCCAGTGGTGCCAGTGCACTCTCTGGAGTCACTGCAGTGCATCCCCTGTGGTGCCAGTGCACTCTCTGGACTCACTGCACTGCATCCCCAGTGGTGCCAGTGCACTCTCTAGAGTCACTGCAGTGCATCCCCCGTGGTGCCAGTGCACTCTCTGGACTCACTGCACTGCATCCCCAGTGGTGCCAGTGCACTCTGTGGAGTCACTGTACTGCATCCCCAGTGGTGCCAGTGCACTCTGTGGACTCACTGCACTGCATCCAGAGTGGTGCCAGTGCACTCTCTGCACTCACTGCACTGCATCCCCAGTGGTGCCAGTGTACTCTCTGGACTCACTGCACTGCATCCCCAGTGGAGCCAGTTCACTCTCTGCACTCACTGCACTGCATCCCCAGTGGTGCCAGTGCACTCTCTGGAGTCTCTGCAGTGCATCCCCAGTGGTGCCAGTGCACTCTGTGGACTCACTGTACTGCATCCCCAGTGGTGCCAGTGCACTCTCTGGACTCACTGCACTGCATCCCCAGTGGTGCCAGTGCACTCTCTGGACTCACTGCAGTACATCCCCAATGGTGCCAGTGTACTCTCTGCACTCACTGCAGTGCATCCCCAGTGGTGCCAGTGCACTCTCTGGACTCACTGCAGTGCATCCCCAGTGGTGCCAGTTCACTCTCTGGACTCACTGTACTGCATCCCCAGTGGTGCCAGTGCACTCTGTGGACTCACTGCACTGCATCCCCAGTGGTGCCAGTGCACTCTCTGGACTAACTGAACTGCATCCCCAATTGATCCAGTGCACTCTCTGGACTCACTGCAGTGCATCCCCAGTGGTGCCAGTTCACTCTCTGGAGTCACTGTACTGCATCCCCAGTGGTGCCAGTGCACTCTCTGGAGTCTCTGCAGTGCATCCCCAGTGGTGCCAGTGCACTCTGTGGACTCACTGTACTGCATCCCCAGTGGTGCCAGTGCACTCTCTGGACTCACTGCACTGCATCCCCATGGTGCCAGTGCACTCTCTGGACTCACTGCAGTACATCCCCAATGGTGCCAGTGTACTCTCTGCACTCACTGCAGTGCATCCCCAGTGGTGCCAGTGCACTCTCTGGACTCACTGCAGTGCATATCCAGTGGTGCCAGTGAACTCTCTGCCCTCAATGTACTGCATCCCCAGTGGTGCCAGTGCACTCTCTGGACTCACTGCACTGCATCCCGAGTGGAGCCAGTGCACTCTCTGGACTCACTGCACTGCATCCCCAGTGGTGCCAGTGTACTCTCTGGACTCACTGCAGTGCATCCCCAGTGGTGCCAGTGCACACTGTGGTCTCACTGTACTGCATCCACAGTGGTGCCAGTGTACTCTCTGGACTCACCGCACTGCACCCAGAGTGGTGCCAGTGCACTCTCTGGACTCACTGCACTGCATTCCCAGTGGTGCCAGTGCACTCTCTGGACTCACTGCAGTGCATCCCCAGTGGTGCCAGTGCACTCTCTGGACTCACTGCACTGCATCCCCAGTGGTGCCAGTGCTCTCTCTGGACTCACTGCACTGCATCCCCAGTGGTGCCAGTGCACTCTCTGGACTCACTGCAGTGCATCACCAGTGGTGCCAGTGCACTCTCTGGACTCACAGCAGTGCATCCCCAGTGGTGCCAGTGCACTCTCTAGAGTCACTGCAGTGCATCCCCAGTGGTGCCAGTGCACTCTCTGGACTCACTGCACTGCATCACCAGTGGTGCCAGTGCACTCTCTGGAGTCACTGCACTGCATCCCCAGTGGTGCCAGTGCACTCTGTGGACTCACTGCACTGCATCCAAAGTGGTGCCAGTGCACTCTCTGGACTCACTGCAGTGCATCCCCAGTGGTGCCAGTGCACTCTCTGGACTTACAGCACTGCATCCCCAGTGGTGCCAGTGCACTCTCTGGACTCACTGCGCTGCATCCCCAGTGGTGCCAGTGCACTCTCTGGACTCACTGTACTGCATCCCCAGTGGTGCCAGTGCACTCTCTGTAGTCATTGCGCTGCATCCCCAGTGGTGCCAGTGCACTCTCTGGACTCACTGCACTGCATCCCCAGTGGTGCCAGTGCACTCTCTGGACTCACTGCAGTGCTTCCCCAGTGGTGCCAGTGCACTCTCTGGACTCACTGCACTGCATCCCCAGTGGGGCCAGTGCACTCTCTGGAGTCACTGCAGTGCTTCCCCAGTGGTGCCAGTGCACTCTCTGGAGTCTCTGCAGTGCATCCCCAGTGGTGCCAGTGCACTCTGTGGACTCACTGTACTGCATCCCCAGTGGTGCCAGTGCACTCTCTGGACTCACTGCACTGCATCCCCAGTGGTGCCAGTGCACTCTCTGGACTCACTGCACTGCATCCCCAGTGGTGCCAGTGCACTCTCTAGAGTCACTGCAGTGCATCCCCAGTGGTGCCAGTGCACTCTCTGGACTCACTGCAGTACATCCCCAATGGTGCCAGTGTACTCTCTGCACTCACTGCAGTGCATCCTCAGTGGTGCCAGTGCACTCTCTGGACTCACTGCAGTGCATACCCAGTGGTGCCAGTTCACTCTCTGGAGTCACTGTACTGCATCCCCAGTGGTGCCAGTGCACTCTCTGGACTCACTGCACTGCATCCCCAGTGGAGCCAGTGCACTCTCTGGACTCACTGCACTGCATCCCCAGTGGTGCCAGTGCACTCTCTGGACTCACTGCACTGCATCCCCAGTGGTGCCAGTGCACTCTGTGGACTCACTGTACTGCATCCACAGTGGTGCCAGTGCACTCTCTGGACTCACCGCACTGCATCCAGAGTGGTGCCAGTGCACTCTCTGGACTCACTGCTGTGCATCCCCAGTGGTGCCAGTGCACTCTCTGGACTCACTGCACTGCATCCCCAGTGGTGCCAGTGCTCTCTCTGGACTCACTGCACTGCATCCCCAGTGGTGCCAGTGCACTCTCTGGACTCACTGCAGTGCATCCCCAGTGGTGCCAGTGCACTCTCTGGACTCACAGCAGTGCATCCACAGTGGTGCCAGTGCACTCTCTGGACTCACTGCACTGCATCCGCAGTGGTGCCAGTGCACTCTCTAGAGTCACTGCAGTGCATCCCCAGTGGTGCCAGTGCACTCTCTGGACTCACTGCACTGCATCACCATTGGTGCCAGTGCACTCTCTGGAGTCACTGCACTGCATCCCCAGTGGTGCCAGTGCACTCTGTGGACTCACTGCACTGCATCCCCAGTGGTGCCAGTGCACTCTCTGGACTCACCGCACTGCATCCCCAGTGGTGCCAGTGCACTCTCTGGAGTCACTGCAGTGCATCCCCAGTGGTGCCAGTGCACTCTCTGGACTTACAGCACTGCATCCCCAGTGGTGCCTGTGCACTCTCTGGACTCACTGTGCTGCATCCCCTGTGGTGCCAGTGCACTCTCTGGACTCACCGCACTGCATCCCCAGTGGTGCCAGTGCACTCTCTGGACTCACTGCAGTGCATCCCCAGTGGTGCCAGTGCACTCTCTGGACTCACTGCACTGCATCCCCAGTGGTGCCAGTGCACTCTCTGGACTCACTGCACTGCATCCCCAGTGGTGCCAGTGCACTCTCTGGACTCACTGCAGTACATCCCCAATGGTGCCAGTGTACTCTCTGTACTCACTGCAGTGCATCCCCAGTGGTGCCAGTGCACTCTCTGGACTCACTGCAGTGCATCCCCAGTGGTGCCAGTTCACTCTCTGGAGTCACTGTACTGCATCCCCAGTGGTGCCAGTGCACTCTCTGGACTCACTGCACTGCATCCCCAGTGGTGCCAGTGCACTCTCTGGACTAACTGAACTGCATCCCCAATTGATCCAGTGCACTCTCTTTACTCACTGCACTGCATCCCCAGTGGTGCCAGTGCACTCTCTGGAGTCACTGCAGTGCATCGCCAGTGGTGCCAGTGCACTCTGTGGACTCACTGTACTGCATCCCCAGTGGTGCCAGTGCACTCTCTGGAGTCTCTGCAGTGCATCCCCAGTGGTGCCAGTGCACTCTGTGGACTCACTGTACTGCATCCCCAGTTGTACCAGTGCACTCTCTGGACTCACTGCACTGCATCCCCAGTGGTGCCAGTGCACTCTCTGGACTCACTGCAGTACATCCCCAATGGTGCCAGTGTACTCTCTGCACTCACTGCAGTGCATCCCCAGTGGTGCCAGTGCACTCTCTGGACTCACTGCAGTGCATACCCAGTGGTGCCAGTTCACTCTCTGGAGTCACTGTACTGCATCCCCAGTGGTGCCAGTGCACTCTCTGGACTCACTGCACTGCATCCCCAGTGGAGCCAGTGCACTCTCTGGACTCACTGCACTGCATCCCCAGTGGTGCCAGTGCACTCTCTGGACTCACTGCACTGCATCCCCAGTGGTGCCAGTGCACTCTCTGTAGTCATTGCGCTGCATCCCCAGTGGTACCAGTGCACTCTCTGGACTCACTGTACTGCATTCACAGTGGCGCCAGTGCACTCTCTGGACTCACCGCACTGCATCCAGAGTGGTGCCAGTGCACTCTCTGGACTCACTGCACTGCATCCCCAGTGGTGCCAGTGCACTCTCTGGACTCACTGTACTGCATCCCCAGTGGTGCCAGTGCACTCTCTGGACTCTCTGCACTGCATCCCCAGTGGTGCCAGTGCACTCTCTGTAGTCATTGCGCTGCATCCCCAGTGGTACCAGTGCACTCTCTGGACTCACTGCACTGCATCCCCAGTGGGGCCAGTGCACTCTCTGGAGTCATTTCAGTGCATCCCCAGTTGTGCCAGTGCACTCTATGGACTCACTGCACTGCATCCCCAGTGGGGCCAGTGCACTCTCTGGAGTCATTTCAGTGCATCCCCAGTTGTGCCAGTGCACTCTATGGACTCACTGCAGTGCATCCCCAGTGGTGCCAGTGCACTCTCTGGACTCACTGCAGTGCATCCCCAGTGGTGCCAGTGCACTCTCTGGACTCACTGCACTGCATCCCCAAGGTGCCAGTGCACTCTCTGCACTCACTACACTGCATCCCCAGTGGTGCCAGTGCACTCTCTGGACTCACTGCAGTGCATCCCCAGTGGTGCCAGTGCACTCTCTGGAGTCTCTGCAGTGCATTCCCAGTGGTGCCAGTGCACTCTCTGGATTCACTGCACTGCATCCCCAGTGGTGCCAGTGCACTATCTGGACTCACTGCACTGCATCCCCAGTGCTGACAGTGCACTCTCTGGACTCACTGCACTGCATCCCCAGTGGTGCCAGTGCACTCTCTGGACTCACTGCAGTGCATCCCCAGTGGTGCCAGTGCACTCTCTGGACTCACTGCACTGCATCCCCAGTGGTGCCAGTGCACTCTCTGGAGTCTCTGCAGTGCATCCCCAGTGGTGCCAGTGCACTCTGTGGACTCACTGTACTGCATCCCCAGTGGTGCCAGTGCACTCTCTGGACTCACTGCAGTACATCCCCAATGGTGCCAGTGTACTCTCTGCACTCACTGCAGTGCATCCCCAGTGGTGCCAGTGCACTCTCTGGAGTCACTGTACTGCATCCCCAGTGGTGCCAGTGCACTCTCTGGACTCACTGCAGTGCATCCCCAGTGGTGCCAGTGCACTCTCTGGACTAACTGAACTGCATCCCCAGTTGATCCAGTACACTCTCTGGACTCACTACACTGCATCCCCAGTGGTGCCAGTGCACTCTCTAGAGTCACTGCACTGCATCCAGAGTGGTGCCAGTGCACTCTCTGGACTCACTGCACTGCATCCCCAGTGGTGCCAGTGCACTCTCTGGACTCACTGCAGTGCATCCCTAGCGGTGCCAGTTCACTCTCTGGAGTCACTGTACTGCATCCCCAGTGGTGCCAGTGCACTCTCTGGACTCACTGCAGTGCATCCCCAGTGGTGCCAGTGCACTCTCTGGACTAACTGAACTGCATCCCCAATTGATCCAGTGCACTCTCTGGACTCACCGCGCTGCATCCAGAGTGGTGCCAGTGCACTCTCTAGAGTCACTGCAGTGCATCCCCAGTGGTGCCAGTGCACTCTCTGGACTCACTGCACTGCATCACCAGTGGTGCCAGTGCACTCTCTGGAGTCACTGCAGTGCATCCCCAGTGGTGCCAGTGCACTCTGTGGACTCACTGCACTGCATCCCCAGTGGTGCCAGTGCACTCTCTGGACTCACCGCACTGCATCCCCAGTGGTGCCAGTGCACTCTCTGGACTCACTGCAGTGCATCCCCAGTGGTGCCAGTGCACTCTCTGGACTCACTGCAGTGCATATCCAGTGGTGCCAGTGCACTCTCTGCACTCAATGTACTGCATCCCCAGTGGTGCCAGTGCACTATCTGGACTCACTGCACTGCATCCCCAGTGGAGCCAGTGCACTCTCTGGACTCACTGCACTGCATCCCCAGTGGTGCCAGTGTACTCTCTGGACTCACTGCAGTGCATCCCCAGTGGTGCCAGTGCACTCTGTGGACTCACTGTACTGCATCCACAGTGGTGCCAGTGCACTCTCTGGACTCACCGCACTGCATCCAGAGTGGTGCCAGTGCACTCTCTGGACTCACTGCACTGCATTCCCAGTGGTGCCAGTGCACTCTCTGGACTCACTGCAGTGCATCCCCAGTGGTGCCAGTGCACTCTCTGGACTCACTGCACTGCATCCCCAGTGGTGCCAGTGCTCTCTCTGGACTCACTGCAGTGCATCCCCAGTGGTGGCAGTGCACTCTCTGGACTCACTGCAGTGCATCCCCAGTGGTGCCAGTGCACTCTCTGGACTCACAGCAGTGCATCCCCAGTGGTGCCAGTGCACTCTCTAGAGTCACTGCAGTGCATCCCCAGTGGTGCCAGTGCACTCTCTGGACTCACTGCACTGCATCACCAGTGGTGCCAGTGCACTCTCTGGAGTCACTGCACTGCATCCCCAGTGGTGCCAGTGCACTCTGTGGACTCACTGCACTGCATCCAAAGTGGTGCCAGTGCACTCTCTGGACTCACTGCAGTGCATCCCCAGTGGTGCCAGTGCACTCTCTGGACTTACAGCACTGCATCCCCAGTGGTGCCAGTGCACTCTCTGGACTCACTGCGCTGCATCCCCAGTGGTGCCAGTGCACTCTCTGGACTCACTGTACTGCATCCCCAGTTGTGCCAGTGCACTCTCTGTAGTCATTGCGCTGCATCCCCAGTGGTGCCAGTGCACTCTCTGGACTCACTGCACTGCATCCCCAGTGGTGCCAGTGCACTCTCTGGACTCACTGCAGTGCTTCCCCAGTGGTGCCAGTGCACTCTCTGGACTCACTGCACTGCATCCCCAGTGGTGCCGGTGCACTCTCTAGAGTCACTGCAGTGCATTCCCACTGGTGCCAGTGCACTCTCTGGAGTCTCTGCAGTGCATCCCCAGTGGTGCCAGTGCACTCTGTGGACTCACTGTACTGCATCCCCAGTGGTGCCAGTGCACTCTCTGGACTCACTGCACTGCATCCCCAGTGGTGCCAGTGCACTCTCTGGACTCACTGCACTGCATCACCAATGGTGCCAGTGCACTCTCTGGACTCACTGCAGTGCATCCCCAGTGGTGCCAGTGCACTCTCTGGACTCACTGCAGTACATCCCCAATGGTGCCAGTGTACTCTCTGCACTCACTGCAGTGCATTCTCAGTGGTGCCAGTGCACTCTCTGGACTCACTGCAGTGCATACCCAGTGGTGCCAGTTCACTCTCTGGAGTCACTGTACTGCATCCCCAGTGGTGCCAGTGCACTCTCTCGACTCACTGCACTGCATCCCCAGTGGAGCCAGTGCACTCTCTGGACTCACTGCACTGCATCCCCAGTGGTGCCAGTGCACTCTCTGGACTCACTGCAGTGCATCCCCAGTGGTGCCAGTGCACTCTGTGGACTCACTGTACTGCATCCCCAGTGGTGCCAGT
This sequence comes from Anser anser, assembly GCF_964211835.1. Classification (NCBI taxonomy): domain Eukaryota; kingdom Metazoa; phylum Chordata; class Aves; order Anseriformes; family Anatidae; genus Anser; species Anser anser. Next base: position 438,317 of record NW_028154147.1, read on the forward strand.
GCACTCTCTGGACTCACTGCAGTGCATCCCCAGTGGTGCCAGTGCACTCTCTGGAGTCACTGCACTGCATCCCCAGTGGTGCCAGTGCACTCTCTGGACTCACTGCACTGCATCCCCAGTGGTGCCAGTGCTCTCTCTGGACTCACTGCACTGCATCACCAGTGGTGCCAGTGCACTCTCTGGACTCACTGCAGTGCATCCCCAGTGGTGCCAGTGCACTCTCTGGACTCACTGCAGTGCATCCCCAGTGGTGCCAGTGCACTCTCTGGACTCACTGCACTGCATCCCCAGTGGTGCCAGTGCACTCTCTAGAGTCACTGCAGTGCATCCCCAGTGGTGCCAGTGCACTCTCTGGACTCACTGCACTACATCACAAGTGGTGCCAGTGCACTCTCTGGACTCACTGCACTGCATCCCCAGTGGTGCCAGTGCACTCTGTGGACTCACTGCACTGCATCCCCAGTGGTGCCAGTGCACTCTCTGGACTCACCGCACTGCATCCCCAGTGGTGCCAGTGCACTCTCTGGACTCACTGCACTGCATCCCCAGTGGAGCCAGTTCACTCTCTGCACTCACTGCACTGCATCCCCAGTGGTGCCAGTGCACTCTCTGGAGTCTCTGCAGTGCATCCCCAGTGGTGCCAGTGCACTCTGTGGACTCACTGTACTGCATCCCCAGTGGTGCCAGTGCACTCTCTGGACTCACTGCACTGCATCCCCAGTGGTGCCAGTGCACTCTCTGGACTCACTGCAGTACATCCCCAATGGTGCCAGTGTACTCTCTGCACTCACTGCAGTGCATCCCCAGTGGTGCCAGTGCACTCTCTGGACTCACTGCAGTGCATCCCCAGTGGTGCCAGTTCACTCTCTGGACTCACTGTACTGCATCCCCAGTGGTGCCAGTGCACTCTGTGGACTCACTGCACTGCATCCCCAGTGGTGCCAGTGCACTCTCTGGACTAACTGAACTGCATCCCCAATTGATCCAGTGCACTCTCTGGACTCACTGCAGTGCATCCCCAGTGGTGCCAGTTCACTCTCTGGAGTCACTGTACTGCATCCCCAGTGGTGCCAGTGCACTCTCTGGAGTCTCTGCAGTGCATCCCCAGTGGTGCCAGTGCACTCTGTGGACTCACTGTACTGCATCCCCAGTGGTGCCAGTGCACTCTCTGGACTCACTGCACTGCATCCCCATGGTGCCAGTGCACTCTCTGGACTCACTGCAGTACATCCCCAATGGTGCCAGTGTACTCTCTGCACTCACTGCAGTGCATCCCCAGTGGTGCCAGTGCACTCTCTGGACTCACTGCAGTGCATATCCAGTGGTGCCAGTGAACTCTCTGCCCTCAATGTACTGCATCCCCAGTGGTGCCAGTGCACTCTCTGGACTCACTGCACTGCATCCCGAGTGGAGCCAGTGCACTCTCTGGACTCACTGCACTGCATCCCCAGTGGTGCCAGTGTACTCTCTGGACTCACTGCAGTGCATCCCCAGTGGTGCCAGTGCACACTGTGGTCTCACTGTACTGCATCCACAGTGGTGCCAGTGTACTCTCTGGACTCACCGCACTGCACCCAGAGTGGTGCCAGTGCACTCTCTGGACTCACTGCACTGCATTCCCAGTGGTGCCAGTGCACTCTCTGGACTCACTGCAGTGCATCCCCAGTGGTGCCAGTGCACTCTCTGGACTCACTGCACTGCATCCCCAGTGGTGCCAGTGCTCTCTCTGGACTCACTGCACTGCATCCCCAGTGGTGCCAGTGCACTCTCTGGACTCACTGCAGTGCATCACCAGTGGTGCCAGTGCACTCTCTGGACTCACAGCAGTGCATCCCCAGTGGTGCCAGTGCACTCTCTAGAGTCACTGCAGTGCATCCCCAGTGGTGCCAGTGCACTCTCTGGACTCACTGCACTGCATCACCAGTGGTGCCAGTGCACTCTCTGGAGTCACTGCACTGCATCCCCAGTGGTGCCAGTGCACTCTGTGGACTCACTGCACTGCATCCAAAGTGGTGCCAGTGCACTCTCTGGACTCACTGCAGTGCATCCCCAGTGGTGCCAGTGCACTCTCTGGACTTACAGCACTGCATCCCCAGTGGTGCCAGTGCACTCTCTGGACTCACTGCGCTGCATCCCCAGTGGTGCCAGTGCACTCTCTGGACTCACTGTACTGCATCCCCAGTGGTGCCAGTGCACTCTCTGTAGTCATTGCGCTGCATCCCCAGTGGTGCCAGTGCACTCTCTGGACTCACTGCACTGCATCCCCAGTGGTGCCAGTGCACTCTCTGGAGTCACTGCAGTGCTTCCCCAGTGGTGCCAGTGCACTCTCTGGACTCACTGCACTGCATCCCCAGTGGGGCCAGTGCACTCTCTGGAGTCACTGCAGTGCTTCCCCAGTGGTGCCAGTGCACTCTCTGGAGTCTCTGCAGTGCATCCCCAGTGGTGCCAGTGCACTCTGTGGACTCACTGTACTGCATCCCCAGTGGTGCCAGTGCACTCTCTGGACTCACTGCACTGCATCCCCAGTGGTGCCAGTGCACTCTCTGGACTCACTGCACTGCATCCCCAGTGGTGCCAGTGCACTCTCTAGAGTCACTGCAGTGCATCCCCAGTGGTGCCAGTGCACTCTCTGGACTCACTGCAGTACATCCCCAATGGTGCCAGTGTACTCTCTGCACTCACTGCAGTGCATCCTCAGTGGTGCCAGTGCACTCTCTGGACTCACTGCAGTGCATACCCAGTGGTGCCAGTTCACTCTCTGGAGTCACTGTACTGCATCCCCAGTGGTGCCAGTGCACTCTCTGGACTCACTGCACTGCATCCCCAGTGGAGCCAGTGCACTCTCTGGACTCACTGCACTGCATCCCCAGTGGTGCCAGTGCACTCTCTGGACTCACTGCACTGCATCCCCAGTGGTGCCAGTGCACTCTGTGGACTCACTGTACTGCATCCACAGTGGTGCCAGTGCACTCTCTGGACTCACCGCACTGCATCCAGAGTGGTGCCAGTGCACTCTCTGGACTCACTGCTGTGCATCCCCAGTGGTGCCAGTGCACTCTCTGGACTCACTGCACTGCATCCCCAGTGGTGCCAGTGCTCTCTCTGGACTCACTGCACTGCATCCCCAGTGGTGCCAGTGCACTCTCTGGACTCACTGCAGTGCATCCCCAGTGGTGCCAGTGCACTCTCTGGACTCACAGCAGTGCATCCACAGTGGTGCCAGTGCACTCTCTGGACTCACTGCACTGCATCCGCAGTGGTGCCAGTGCACTCTCTAGAGTCACTGCAGTGCATCCCCAGTGGTGCCAGTGCACTCTCTGGACTCACTGCACTGCATCACCAGTGGTGCCAGTGCACTCTCTGGAGTCACTGCACTGCATCCCCAGTGGTGCCAGTGCACTCTGTGGACTCACTGCACTGCATCCCCAGTGGTGCCAGTGCACTCTCTGGACTCACCGCACTGCATCCCCAGTGGTGCCAGTGCACTCTCTGGAGTCACTGCAGTGCATCCCCAGTGGTGCCAGTGCACTCTCTGGACTTACAGCACTGCATCCCCAGTGGTGCCTGTGCACTCTCTGGACTCACTGTGCTGCATCCCCTGTGGTGCCAGTGCACTCTCTGGACTCACCGCACTGCATCCCCAGTGGTGCCAGTGCACTCTCTGGACTCACTGCAGTGCATCCCCAGTGGTGCCAGTGCACTCTCTGGACTCACTGCACTGCATCCCCAGTGGTGCCAGTGCACTCTCTGGACTCACTGCACTGCATCCCCAGTGGTGCCAGTGCACTCTCTGGACTCACTGCAGTACATCCCCAATGGTGCCAGTGTACTCTCTGTACTCACTGCAGTGCATCCCCAGTGGTGCCAGTGCACTCTCTGGACTCACTGCAGTGCATCCCCAGTGGTGCCAGTTCACTCTCTGGAGTCACTGTACTGCATCCCCAGTGGTGCCAGTGCACTCTCTGGACTCACTGCACTGCATCCCCAGTGGTGCCAGTGCACTCTCTGGACTAACTGAACTGCATCCCCAATTGATCCAGTGCACTCTCTTTACTCACTGCACTGCATCCCCAGTGGTGCCAGTGCACTCTCTGGAGTCACTGCAGTGCATCGCCAGTGGTGCCAGTGCACTCTGTGGACTCACTGTACTGCATCCCCAGTGGTGCCAGTGCACTCTCTGGAGTCTCTGCAGTGCATCCCCAGTGGTGCCAGTGCACTCTGTGGACTCACTGTACTGCATCCCCAGTTGTACCAGTGCACTCTCTGGACTCACTGCACTGCATCCCCAGTGGTGCCAGTGCACTCTCTGGACTCACTGCAGTACATCCCCAATGGTGCCAGTGTACTCTCTGCACTCACTGCAGTGCATCCCCAGTGGTGCCAGTGCACTCTCTGGACTCACTGCAGTGCATACCCAGTGGTGCCAGTTCACTCTCTGGAGTCACTGTACTGCATCCCCAGTGGTGCCAGTGCACTCTCTGGACTCACTGCACTGCATCCCCAGTGGAGCCAGTGCACTCTCTGGACTCACTGCACTGCATCCCCAGTGGTGCCAGTGCACTCTCTGGACTCACTGCACTGCATCCCCAGTGGTGCCAGTGCACTCTCTGTAGTCATTGCGCTGCATCCCCAGTGGTACCAGTGCACTCTCTGGACTCACTGTACTGCATTCACAGTGGCGCCAGTGCACTCTCTGGACTCACCGCACTGCATCCAGAGTGGTGCCAGTGCACTCTCTGGACTCACTGCACTGCATCCCCAGTGGTGCCAGTGCACTCTCTGGACTCACTGTACTGCATCCCCAGTGGTGCCAGTGCACTCTCTGGACTCTCTGCACTGCATCCCCAGTGGTGCCAGTGCACTCTCTGTAGTCATTGCGCTGCATCCCCAGTGGTACCAGTGCACTCTCTGGACTCACTGCACTGCATCCCCAGTGGGGCCAGTGCACTCTCTGGAGTCATTTCAGTGCATCCCCAGTTGTGCCAGTGCACTCTATGGACTCACTGCACTGCATCCCCAGTGGGGCCAGTGCACTCTCTGGAGTCATTTCAGTGCATCCCCAGTTGTGCCAGTGCACTCTATGGACTCACTGCAGTGCATCCCCAGTGGTGCCAGTGCACTCTCTGGACTCACTGCAGTGCATCCCCAGTGGTGCCAGTGCACTCTCTGGACTCACTGCACTGCATCCCCAAGGTGCCAGTGCACTCTCTGCACTCACTACACTGCATCCCCAGTGGTGCCAGTGCACTCTCTGGACTCACTGCAGTGCATCCCCAGTGGTGCCAGTGCACTCTCTGGAGTCTCTGCAGTGCATTCCCAGTGGTGCCAGTGCACTCTCTGGATTCACTGCACTGCATCCCCAGTGGTGCCAGTGCACTATCTGGACTCACTGCACTGCATCCCCAGTGCTGACAGTGCACTCTCTGGACTCACTGCACTGCATCCCCAGTGGTGCCAGTGCACTCTCTGGACTCACTGCAGTGCATCCCCAGTGGTGCCAGTGCACTCTCTGGACTCACTGCACTGCATCCCCAGTGGTGCCAGTGCACTCTCTGGAGTCTCTGCAGTGCATCCCCAGTGGTGCCAGTGCACTCTGTGGACTCACTGTACTGCATCCCCAGTGGTGCCAGTGCACTCTCTGGACTCACTGCAGTACATCCCCAATGGTGCCAGTGTACTCTCTGCACTCACTGCAGTGCATCCCCAGTGGTGCCAGTGCACTCTCTGGAGTCACTGTACTGCATCCCCAGTGGTGCCAGTGCACTCTCTGGACTCACTGCAGTGCATCCCCAGTGGTGCCAGTGCACTCTCTGGACTAACTGAACTGCATCCCCAGTTGATCCAGTACACTCTCTGGACTCACTACACTGCATCCCCAGTGGTGCCAGTGCACTCTCTAGAGTCACTGCACTGCATCCAGAGTGGTGCCAGTGCACTCTCTGGACTCACTGCACTGCATCCCCAGTGGTGCCAGTGCACTCTCTGGACTCACTGCAGTGCATCCCTAGCGGTGCCAGTTCACTCTCTGGAGTCACTGTACTGCATCCCCAGTGGTGCCAGTGCACTCTCTGGACTCACTGCAGTGCATCCCCAGTGGTGCCAGTGCACTCTCTGGACTAACTGAACTGCATCCCCAATTGATCCAGTGCACTCTCTGGACTCACCGCGCTGCATCCAGAGTGGTGCCAGTGCACTCTCTAGAGTCACTGCAGTGCATCCCCAGTGGTGCCAGTGCACTCTCTGGACTCACTGCACTGCATCACCAGTGGTGCCAGTGCACTCTCTGGAGTCACTGCAGTGCATCCCCAGTGGTGCCAGTGCACTCTGTGGACTCACTGCACTGCATCCCCAGTGGTGCCAGTGCACTCTCTGGACTCACCGCACTGCATCCCCAGTGGTGCCAGTGCACTCTCTGGACTCACTGCAGTGCATCCCCAGTGGTGCCAGTGCACTCTCTGGACTCACTGCAGTGCATATCCAGTGGTGCCAGTGCACTCTCTGCACTCAATGTACTGCATCCCCAGTGGTGCCAGTGCACTATCTGGACTCACTGCACTGCATCCCCAGTGGAGCCAGTGCACTCTCTGGACTCACTGCACTGCATCCCCAGTGGTGCCAGTGTACTCTCTGGACTCACTGCAGTGCATCCCCAGTGGTGCCAGTGCACTCTGTGGACTCACTGTACTGCATCCACAGTGGTGCCAGTGCACTCTCTGGACTCACCGCACTGCATCCAGAGTGGTGCCAGTGCACTCTCTGGACTCACTGCACTGCATTCCCAGTGGTGCCAGTGCACTCTCTGGACTCACTGCAGTGCATCCCCAGTGGTGCCAGTGCACTCTCTGGACTCACTGCACTGCATCCCCAGTGGTGCCAGTGCTCTCTCTGGACTCACTGCAGTGCATCCCCAGTGGTGGCAGTGCACTCTCTGGACTCACTGCAGTGCATCCCCAGTGGTGCCAGTGCACTCTCTGGACTCACAGCAGTGCATCCCCAGTGGTGCCAGTGCACTCTCTAGAGTCACTGCAGTGCATCCCCAGTGGTGCCAGTGCACTCTCTGGACTCACTGCACTGCATCACCAGTGGTGCCAGTGCACTCTCTGGAGTCACTGCACTGCATCCCCAGTGGTGCCAGTGCACTCTGTGGACTCACTGCACTGCATCCAAAGTGGTGCCAGTGCACTCTCTGGACTCACTGCAGTGCATCCCCAGTGGTGCCAGTGCACTCTCTGGACTTACAGCACTGCATCCCCAGTGGTGCCAGTGCACTCTCTGGACTCACTGCGCTGCATCCCCAGTGGTGCCAGTGCACTCTCTGGACTCACTGTACTGCATCCCCAGTTGTGCCAGTGCACTCTCTGTAGTCATTGCGCTGCATCCCCAGTGGTGCCAGTGCACTCTCTGGACTCACTGCACTGCATCCCCAGTGGTGCCAGTGCACTCTCTGGACTCACTGCAGTGCTTCCCCAGTGGTGCCAGTGCACTCTCTGGACTCACTGCACTGCATCCCCAGTGGTGCCGGTGCACTCTCTAGAGTCACTGCAGTGCATTCCCACTGGTGCCAGTGCACTCTCTGGAGTCTCTGCAGTGCATCCCCAGTGGTGCCAGTGCACTCTGTGGACTCACTGTACTGCATCCCCAGTGGTGCCAGTGCACTCTCTGGACTCACTGCACTGCATCCCCAGTGGTGCCAGTGCACTCTCTGGACTCACTGCACTGCATCACCAATGGTGCCAGTGCACTCTCTGGACTCACTGCAGTGCATCCCCAGTGGTGCCAGTGCACTCTCTGGACTCACTGCAGTACATCCCCAATGGTGCCAGTGTACTCTCTGCACTCACTGCAGTGCATTCTCAGTGGTGCCAGTGCACTCTCTGGACTCACTGCAGTGCATACCCAGTGGTGCCAGTTCACTCTCTGGAGTCACTGTACTGCATCCCCAGTGGTGCCAGTGCACTCTCTCGACTCACTGCACTGCATCCCCAGTGGAGCCAGTGCACTCTCTGGACTCACTGCACTGCATCCCCAGTGGTGCCAGTGCACTCTCTGGACTCACTGCAGTGCATCCCCAGTGGTGCCAGTGCACTCTGTGGACTCACTGTACTGCATCCCCAGTGGTGCCAGTGCACTCTCTGGACTCACTGCAGTGCATCCCCAGTGGTGCCAGTGCACTCTCTGGAGTCACTGCACTGCATCCCCAGTGGTGCCAGTGCACTCTCTGGACTCACTGCACTGCATCCCCAGTGGTGCCAGTGCTCTCTCTGGACTCACTGCACTGCATCACCAGTGGTGCCAGTGCACTCTCTGGACTCACTGCAGTGCATCCCCAGTGGTGCCAGTGCACTCTCTGGACTCACTGCAGTGCATCCCCAGTGGTGCCAGTGCACTCTCTGGACTCACTGCACTGCATCCCCAGTGGTGCCAGTGCACTCTCTAGAGTCACTGCAGTGCATCCCCAGTGGTGCCAGTGCACTCTCTGGACTCACTGCACTACATCACAAGTGGTGCCAGTGCACTCTCTGGACTCACTGCACTGCATCCCCAGTGGTGCCAGTGCACTCTGTGGACTCACTGCACTGCATCCCCAGTGGTGCCAGTGCACTCTCTGGACTCACCGCACTGCATCCCCAGTGGTGCCAGTGCACTCTCTGGACTCACTGCAGTGCATCCCCAGTGGTGCCAGTGCACTCTCTGGACTTACAGCACTGCATCCCCAGTGGTGCCAGTGCACTCTCTGGACTCACCGCACTGCATCCCCAGTGGTGCCAGTGCACTCTCTGGACTCACTGCACTGCATCCCCAGTGGTGCCAGTGCACTCTCTGGACTCACTGCACTGCATCCCCAGTGGTGCCAGTGCACTCTCTGGAGTCACTGCAGTGCTTCCCCAGTGGTGCCAGTGCACTCTCTGGACTCACTGCACTGCATCCCCAGTGGTGCCGGTGCACTCTCTAGAGTCACTGCAGTGCATTCCCAGTGGTGCCAGTGCACTCTCTGGAGTCTCTGCAGTGCATCCCCAGTGGTGCCAGTGCACTCTGTGGACTCACTGTACTGCATCCCCAGTGGTGCCAGTGCACTCTCTGCACTCACTGCACTGCATCCCCAGTGGTGCCAGTGCACTCTCTGGACTCACTGCACTGCATCCCCAGTGGAGCCAGTTCACTCTCTGGACTCACTGCACTGCATCCCCAGTGGTGCCAGTGCACTCTCTGGACTCACTGCAGTGCATCCCCAGTGGTGCCAGTACACCCTCTGGACTCAGTGCAGTGCATCCCCAGTGGTGCCAGTGCACTCTCTGGACTCACCGCACTGCATCCCCAGTGGTGCCAGTGCACTCTCTGCACTCACTGCAGTGCATCCCCAGTGGTGCCAGTGCACTCTCTGGACTCACTTCACTGCATCCCCAGTGGTGCCAGTGCACTCTCTGGACTCACTGCAGTGCATCCCCAGTGGTGCCAGTGCACTCTCTGCACTCACTGCACTGCATCCCCTGTGGTGCCAGTGCACTCTCTGGAGTCACTGCACTGCATCCCCAGTGGTGCCAGTGCACTCTCTGGACTCACTGCACTGCATCACCAGTGGTGCCAGTGCACTCTGTGGACTCACTGCACTGCATCCCCAGTGGTGCCAGTGCACTCTCTGGACTCACTGCAGTGCATCCCCAGTGGTGCCAGTGCACTCTCTGGACTCACTGCAGTGCATCCCCAGTGGTGCCAGTGCACTCTCTGGACTTACAGCACTACATCCCCAGTGGTGCCAGTGCACTCTCTGGACTCACTGTGCTGCATCCCCAGTGGTGCCAGTGCACTCTCTGGACTCACCGCACTGCATCCCCAGTGGTGCCAGTGCACTCTCTGGACTCACTGCAGTGCATCCCCAGTGGTGCCAGTGCACTCTCTGGACTCACTGCACTGCATCCCCAGTGGTGCCAGTGCACTCTCTGGAGTCACTGCAGTGCATCCCCAGTGGTGCCAGTGCACTCTCTGGACTCACTGCACTGCATCCCCAGTGGTGCCAGTGCACTCTCTGGACTCACCGCGCTGCATCCAGAGTGGTGCCAGTGCACTCTCTGGACTCACTGCAGTGCATCCCCAGTGGAGCCAGTGCACTCTCTGGACTCACTGCAGTGCATATCCAGTGGTGCCAGTGCACTCTCTGCACTCAATGTACTGCATCCCCAGTGGTGCCAGTGCACTCTCTGGACTCACTGCACTGCATCCCCAGTGGAGCCAGTGCACTCTGTGGACTCACTGCACTGCATCCCCAGTGGTGCCAGTGTACTCTCTGGACTCACTGCAGTGCATCCCCAGTGGTGCCAGTGCACTCTGTGGACTCACTGTACTGCATCCCCAGTGGTGCCAGTGCACTCTCTGGACTCACTGCACTGCATCCAGAGTGGTGCCAGTGCACTCTCTGGACTAACTGAACTGCATCCCCAATTGATCCAGTGCACTCTCTGGACTCACTGCACTGCATCCCCAGTGGTGCCAGTGCACTCTCTGGAGTCACTGCAGTGCATCGCCAGTGGTGCCAGTGCACTCTGTGGACTCACTGTACTGCATCCCCAGTGGTGCCAGTGCACTCTCTGGAGTCTCTGCAGTGCATCCCCAGTGGTGCCAGTGCACTCTGTGGACTCACTGTACTGCATCCCCAGTGGTGCCAGTGCACTCCCTGGACTCACTGCACTGCATCCCCAGTGGTGCCAGTGCACTCTCTGGACTCACTGCACTGCATCCCCAGTGGTGCCAGTGCACTCTCTGGACTCACTGCACTGCATCCCCAGTGGTGCCAGTGCACTCTCTGGACTCACTGCACTGCATCCCCAGTGGTGCCAGTGCACTCTCTGTAGTCATTGCGCTTCATCCCCAGTGGTACCAGTGCACTCTCTGGACTCACTGTACTGCATTCACAGTGGCGCCAGTGCACTCTCTGGACTCACCGCACTGCATCCAGAGTGGTGCCAGTGCACTCTCTGGACTCACTGCACTGCATCCCCAGTGGTGCCAGTGCACTCTCTGGACTCACTGCACTGCATCCCCAGTGGTGCCAGTGCACTCTCTGGACTCACCGCACTGCATCCCCAGTGGTGCCAGTGCACTCTCTGTAGTCATTGCGCTGCATCCCCAGTGGTACCAGTGCACTCTCTGGACTCACTGCACTGCATCCCCAGTGGGGCCAGTGCACTCTCTGGAGTCATTTCAGTACATCCCCAGTTGTGCCAGTGCACTCTATGGACTCACTGCACTGCATCCCCAGTGGTGCCAGTGCACTCTCTGGACTCACTGCAGTACATCCCCAATGGTGCCAGTGTACTCTCTGCACTCACTGCAGTGCATCCCCAGTGGTGCCAGTGCACTCTCTGGACTCACTGCAGTGCATCCCCAGTGGTGCCAGTTCACTCTCTGGAGTCACTGTACTGCATCCCCAGTGGTGCCAGTGCACTCTGTCGACTCACTGCACTGCATCCCCAGTGGTGCCAGTGCACTCTCTGCACTCACTGCACTGCATCCCCAGTGGTGCCAGTGTACTCTCTGGACTCACTGCACTGCATCCCCAGTGGAGCCAGTTCACTCTCTGGACTCACTGCACTGCATCCCCAGTGGTGCCAGTGCACTCTCTGGAGTCTCTGCAGTGCATCCCCAGTGGTGCCAGTACACCCTCTGGACTCAGTGCAGTGCATCCCCAGTGGTGCCAGTGCACTCTCTGGACTCACCGCACTGCATCCCCAGTGGTGCCAGTGCACTCTCTGCACTCACTGCAGTGCATCCCCAGTGGTGCCAGTGCACTCTCTGGACTCACTTCACTGCATCCCCAGTGGTGCCAGTGCACTCTCTGGAGTCACTGCACTGCATCCCCAGTGGTGCCAGTGCACTCTCTGGACTCACTGCAGTGCATCCCCAGTGGTGCCAGTGCACTCTCTGCACTCACTGCACTGCATCCCCTGTGGTGCCAGTGCACTCTCTGGAGTCACTGCACTGCATCCCCAGTGGTGCCAGTGCACTCTCTGGACTCACTGCACTGCATCACCAGTGGTGCCAGTGCACTCTGTGGACTCACTGCACTGCATCCCCAGTGGTGCCAGTGCACTCTCTGGACTCACTGCAGTGCATCCCCAGTGGTGCCAGTGCACTCTCTGGACTCACTGCAGTGCATCCCCAGTGGTGCCAGTGCACTCTCTGGACTCACTGTGCTGCATCCCCAGTGGTGCCAGTGCACTCTCTGGACTCACCGCACTGCATCCCCAGTGGTGCCAGTGCACTCTCTGGACTCACTGCAGTGCATCCCCAGTGGTGCCAGTGCACTCTCTGGACTCACTGCACTGCATCCCCAGTGGTGCCAGTGCACTCTCTGGACTCACTGCAGTGCTTCCCCAGTGGTGCCAGTGCACTCTCTGGACTCACTGCACTGCATCCCCAGTGGTGCCGGTGCACTCTCTAGAGTCACTGCAGTGCATTCCCAGTGGTGCCAGTGCACTCTCTGGAGTCTCTGCAGTGCATCCCCAGTGGTGCCAGTGCACTCTGTGGACTCACTGTACTGCATCCCCAGTGGTGCCAGTGCACTCTCTGGACTCACTGCACTGCATCCCCAGTGGTGCCAGTGCACTCTCTGGACTCACTGCAGTACATCCCCAATGGTGCCAGTGTACTCTCTGCACTCACTGCAGTGCATCCCCAGTGGTGCCAGTGCACTCTCTGGACTCACTGCAGTGCATCCCCAGTGGTGCCAGTTCACTCTCTGGAGTCACTGTACTGCATCCCCAGTGGTGCCAGTGCACTCTCTGGACTCACTGCACTGCATCCAGAGTGGTGCCAGTGCACTCTCTGGACTAACTGAACTGCATCCCCAATTGATCCAGTGCACTCTCTGGACTCACTGCACTGCATCCCCAGTGGTGCCAGTGCACTCTCTGGAGTCACTGCAGTGCATCGCCAGTGGTGCCAGTGCACTCTGTGGACTCACTGTACTGCATCCCCAGTGGTGCCAGTGCACTCTCTGGACTCACTGCACTGCATCCCCAGTGGTGCCAGTGCACTCTGTGGACTCACTGTACTGCATCCCCAGTTGTGCCAGTGCACTCCCTGGACTCACTGCACTGCATCCCCAGTGTTGCCAGTGCACTCTCTGGACTCACTGCACTGCATCCCCAGTGGTGCCAGTGCACTCTCTGGACTCACTGCACTGCATCCCCAGTGGTGCCAGTGCACTCTCTGGACTCACTGCACTGCATCCCCAGTGGTGCCAGTGCACTCTCTGTAGTCATTGCGCTGCATCCCCAGTGGTACCAGTGCACTCTGTGGACGCACTGTACTGCATCCCCAGTGGTGCCAGTGCACTCTGTGGACTCACTGCACTGCATCCCCAGTGGTGCCAGTGCACTCTCTGCACTCACTGCACTGCATCCCCAGTGGTGCCAGTGTACTCTCTGGACTCACTGCACTGCATCCCCAGTGGAGCCAGTTCACTCTCTGGACTCACTGCACTGCATCCCCAGTGGTGCCAGTGCACTCTCTGGAGTCTCTGCAGTGCATCCCCAGTGTTGCCAGTGCACTCTGTGGACTCACTGTACTGCATCCCCAGTGGTGCCAGTGCACTCTCTGGACTCACTGCACTGCATCCCCAGTGGTGCCAGTGCGCTCTCTGGACTCACTGCAGTACATACCCAATGGTGCCAGTGTACTCTCTGCACTCAGTGCAGTGCATCCCCAGTGGTGCCAGTGCACTCTCTGGACTCACTGTACTGCATCCCCAGTGGTGCCAGTTCACTCTCTGGAGTCACTGTACTGCATCCCCAGTGGTGCCAGTGCACTCTGTGGACTCACTGCACTGCATCCCCAGTGGTGCCAGTGCACTCTCTGGACTAACTGAACTGCATCCCCAATTGATCCAGTGCACTCTCTGGACTCACTGCACTGCATCCCCAGTGGTGCCAGTGCACTCTCTGGAGTCTCTGCAGTGCATCCCCAGTGGTGCCAGTGCACTCTGTGGACTCACTGTACTGCATCCGCAGTGGTGCCAGTGCACTCTCTGGACTCACTGCACTGCATCCCCATGGTGCCTGTGCACTCTCTGGACTCACTGCAGTACATCCCCAATGGTGGCAGTGTACTCTCTGCACTCACTGCAGTGCATCCCCAGTGGTGCCAGTGCACTCTCTGGACTCACTGCAGTGCATATCCAGTGGTGCCAGTGAACTCTCTGCCCTCAATGTACTGCATCCCCAGTGGTGCCAGTGCACTCTCTGGACTCACTGCACTGCATCCCCAGTGGAGCCAGTGCACTCTCTGGACTCACTGCACTGCATCCCCAGTGGTGCCAGTGTACTCTCTGGACTCACTGCAGTGCATCCCCAGTGGTGCCAGTGCACACTGTGGACTCACTGTACTGCATCCACAGTGGTGCCAGTGCACTCTCTGGACTCACCGCACTGCATCCCCAGTGGTGCCAGTGCACTCTCTGGACTCACTGCACTGCATTCCCAGTGGTGCCAGTGCACTCTCTGGACTCACTGCAGTGCATCCCCAGTGGTGCCAGTGCACTCTCTGGACTCACTGCACTGCATCCCCAGTGGTGCCAGTGCTCTCTCTGGACTAACTGCACTGCATCCCCAGTGGTGCCAGTGCACTCTCTGGACTCACTGCAGTGCATCCCCAGTGGTGCCAGTGCACTCTCTGGACTCACAGCAGTGCATCCCCAGTGGTGCCAGTGCACTCTCTAGAGTCACTGCAGTGCATCCCCAGTGGTGCCAGTGCACTCTCTGGACTCACTGCACTGCATCACCAGTGGTGCCAGTGCACTCTCTGGAGTCACTGCACTGCATCCCCAGTGGTGCCAGTGCACTCTGTGGACTCACTGCACTGCATCCAAAGTGGTGCCAGTGCACTCTCTGGACTCACTGCAGTGCATCCCCAGTGGTGCCAGTGCACTCTCTGGACTTACTGCACTGCATCCCCAGTGGTGCCAGTGCACTCTCTGGACTCACTGCGCTGCATCCCCAGTGGTGCCAGTGCACTCTCTGGACTCACTGTACTGCATCCCCAGTGGTGCCAGTGCACTCTCTGTAGTCATTGCGCTGCATCCCCAGTGGTGCCAGTGCACTCTCTGGACTCACTGCACTGCATCCCCAGTGGTGCCAGTGCACTCTCTGGAGTCACTGCAGTGCTTCCCCAGTGGTGCCAGTGCACTCTCTGGACTCACTGCACTGCATCCCCAGTGGTGCCGGTGCACTCTCTAGAGTCACTGCAGTGCATTCCCACTGGTGCCAGTGCACTCTCTGGAGTCTCTGCAGTGCATCCCCAGTGGTGCCAGTGCACTCTCTGGACTCACTGTACTGCATCCCCAGTGGTGCCAGTGCACTCTCTGCACTCACTGCACTGCATCCCCAGTGGTGCCAGTGCACTCTCTGGACTCACTGCAGTGCATCCCCAGTGGTGCCAGTGCACTCTCTGGACTCACTGCAGTGCATCCCCAGTGGTGCCAGTGCACTCTCTGGACTCACTGCAGTACATCCCCAATGGTGCCAGTGTACTCTCTGCACTCACTGCAGTGCATCCTCAGTGGTGCCAGTGCACTCTCTGGACTCACTGCAGTGCATACCCAGTGGTGCCAGTTCACTCTCTGGAGTCACTGTACTGCATCCCCAGTGGTGCCAGTGCACTCTCTGGACTCACTGCACTGCATCCCCAGTGGAGCCAGTGCACTCTCTGGACTCACTGCACTGCATCCCCAGTGGTGCCAGTGCACTCTCTGGACTCACTGCAGTGCATCCCCAGTGGTGCCAGTGCACTCTGTGGACGCACTGTACTGCATCCCCAGTGGTGCCAGTGCACTCTCTGGACTCACCGCACTGCATCCAGAGTGGTGCCAGTGCACTCTCTGGACTCACTGCACTGCATTCCCAGTGGTGCCAGTGCACTCTCTGGACTCACTGCAGTGCATCCCCAGTGGTGCCAGTGCACTCTCTGGACTCACTGCACTGCATCCCCAGTGGTGCCAGTGCTCTCTCTGGACTCACTGCACTGTATCCCCAGTGGTGCCAGTGCACTCTCTGGACTCACTGCAGTGCATCCCCAGTGGTGCCAGTGCACTCTCTGGACTCACTGCAGTGCATCACCAGTGGTGCCAGTTCACTCTCTGGAGTCACTGTACTGCATCCCCAGTGGTGCCAGTGCACTCTCTGGACTCACTGCAGTGCATCCCCAGTGGTGCCAGTGCACTCTCTGGACTAACTGAACTGCATCCCCAGTTGATCCAGTGCACTCTCTGGACTCACTGCACTGCATCCCCAGTGGTGCCAGTGCACTCTCTGGACTCACTGCACTGCATCCCCAGTGGTGCCAGTGCACTCTCTGGACTCACTGCAGTGCATCCCCAGTGGTGCCAGTGCACTCTCTGGACTCACTGTACTGCATCCCCAGTGGTGCCTGTGCACTCTCTGGACTCACTGTGCTGCATCCCCAGTGGTGCCAGTGCACTCTCTGGAGTCACTGCACTGCATCCCCAGTGGTGCCAGTGCACTCTCTGGACTTACAGCACTGCATCCCCAGTGGTGCCTGTGCACTCTCTGGACTCACTGTGCTGCATCCCCAGTGGTGCCAGTGCACTCTCTGGAGTCACTGCAGTGCTTCCCCACTGGTGCCAGTGCACTCTCTGGACTCACTGCACTGCATCCCCAGTGGTGCCGGTGCACTCTCTAGAGTCACTGCAGTGCATTCCCAGTGGTGCCAGTGCACTCTCTGGAGTCTCTGCAGTGCATCCCCAGTGGTGCCAGTGCACTCTGTGGACTCACTGTACTGCATCCCCTGTGGTGCCAGTGCACTCTCTGGACTCACTGCACTGCATCCCCAGTGGTGCCAGTGCACTCTCTGGACTCACTGCAGTACATCCCCAATGGTGCCAGTGTACTCTCTGCACTCACTGCAGTGCATCCCCAGTGGTGCCAGTGCACTCTCTGGACTCACTGCAGTGCATCCCCAGTGGTGCCAGTTCACTCTCTGGAGTCACTGTACTGCATCCCCAGTGGTGCCAGTGCACTCTCTGGACTCACTGCAGTGCATCCCCAGTGGTGCCAGTGCACTCTCTGGACTAACTGAACTGCATCCCCAATTGATCCAGTGCACTCTCTTTACTCACTGCACTGCATCCCCAGTGGTGCCAGTGCACTCTCTGGAGTCTCTGCAGTGCATCCCCAGTGGTGCCAGTGCACTCTGTGGACTCACTGTACTGCATCCCCAGTGGTGCCAGTGCACTCTCTGGACTCACTGCACTGCATCCCCAGTGGTGCCAGTGCACTCTCTGGACTCACTGCAGTACATCCCCAATGGTGCCAGTGTACTCTCTGCACTCACTGCAGTGCATCCCCAGTGGTGCCAGTGCACTCTCTGGACTCACTGCAGTGCATCCCCAGTGGTGCCAGTTCACTCTCTGGAGTCACTGTACTGCATCCCCAGTGGTGCCAGTGCACTCTCTGGACTCACTGCAGTGCATCCCCAGTGGAGCCAGTGCACTCTCTGGACTCACTGCACTGCATCCCCAGTTGTGCCAGTGCACTCTCTGGACTCACTGCACTGCATCCCCAGTGGTGCCAGTGCACTCTCTGTAGTCATTGCGCTGCATCCCCAGTGGTACCAGTGCACTCTCTGGACTCACTGTACTGCATTCACAGTGGCGCCAGTGCACTCTCTGGACTCACCGCACTGCATCCAGAGTGGTGCCAGTGCACTCTGTGGACTCACTGCACTGCATCCCCAGTGGTGCCAGTGCACTCTGTGGACTCACTGCAGTGCATCCCCAGTGGTGCCAGTGCACTCTCTGGACTCACTGCACTGCATCCCCAGTGGTGCCAGTGCACTCTCTGGACTCACTGCACTGCATCCCCAGTGGTGCCAGTGCACTCTCTGTAGTCATTGCGCTGCATCCCCAGTGGTACCAGTGCACTCTCTGGACTCACTGCACTGCATCCCCAGTGGGGCCAGTGCACTCTCTGGAGTCATTTCAGTGCATCCCCAGTTGTGCCAGTGCACTCTCTGGACTCACTGCACTGCATCCCCAGTGGTGCCAGTGCGCTCTCTGGACTCACTGCAGTACATACCCAATGGTGCCAGTGTACTCTCTGCACTCAGTGCAGTGCATCCCCAGTGGTGCCAGTGCACTCTCTGGACTCACTGTACTGCATCCCCAGTGGTGCCAGTTCACTCTCTGGAGTCACTGTACTGCATCCCCAGTGGTGCCAGTGCACTCTGTGGACTCACTGCACTGCATCCCCAGTGGTGCCAGTGCACTCTCTGGACTAACTGAACTGCATCCCCAATTGATCCAGTGCACTCTCTGGACTCACTGCACTGCATCCCCAGTGGTGCCAGTGCACTCTCTGGAGTCTCTGCAGTGCATCCCCAGTGGTGCCAGTGCACTCTGTGGACTCACTGTACTGCATCCCCAGTGGTGCCAGTGCACTCTCTGGACTCACTGCACTGCATCCCCATGGTGCCTGTGCACTCTCTGGACTCACTGCAGTGCATCCCCAATGGTGGCAGTGTACTCTCTGCACTCACTGCAGTGCATCCCCAGTGGTGCCAGTGCACTCTCTGGACTCACTGCAGTGCATATCCAGTGGTGCCAGTGAACTCTCTGCCCTCAATGTACTGCATCCCCAGTGGTGCCAGTGCACTCTCTGGACTCACTGCACTGCATCCCCAGTGGAGCCAGTGCACTCTCTGGACTCACTGCACTGCATCCCCAGTGGTGCCAGTGTACTCTCTGGTCTCACTGCAGTGCATCCCCAGTGGTGCCAGTGCACACTGTGGACTCACTGTACTGCATCCACAGTGGTGCCAGTGCACTCTCTGGACTCACCGCACTGCATCCAGAGTGGTGCCAGTGCACTCTCTGGAGTCACTGCACTGCATTCCCAGTGGTGCCAGTGCACTCTCTGGACTCACTGCAGTGCATCCCCAGTGGTGCCAGTGCACTCTCTGGACTCACTGCACTGCATCCCCAGTGGTGCCAGTGCTCTCTCTGGACTAACTGCACTGC
Source organism: Anser anser (assembly GCF_964211835.1). Taxonomy (NCBI): domain Eukaryota; kingdom Metazoa; phylum Chordata; class Aves; order Anseriformes; family Anatidae; genus Anser; species Anser anser. The sequence goes on from NW_028154147.1 coordinate 457,344, forward strand.
ATCCCCAGTGGTGCCAGTGCACTCTCTGGACTCACTGCAGTGCATCCCCAGTGGTGCCAGTGCACTCTCTGGACTCACAGCAGTGCATCCCCAGTGGTGCCAGTGCACTCTCTAGAGTCACTGCAGTGCATCCCCAGTGGTGCCAGTGCACTCTCTGGACTCACTGCACTGCATCACCAGTGGTGCCAGTGCACTCTCTGGAGTCACTGCACTGCATCCCCAGTGGTGCCAGTGCACTCTGTGGACTCACTGCACTGCATCCAAAGTGGTGCCAGGGCACTCTCTGGACTCACTGCAGTGCATCCCCAGTGGTGCCAGTGCACTCTCTGGACTTACTGCACTGCATCCCCAGTGGTGCCAGTGCACTCTCTGGACTCACTGCGCTGCATCCCCAGTGGTGCCAGTGCACTCTCTGGACTCACTGTACTGCATCCCCAGAGGTGCCAGTGCACTCTCTGTAGTCATTGCGCTGCATCCCCAGTGGTGCCAGTGCACTCTCTGGACTCACTGCACTGCATCCCCAGTGGTGCCAGTGCACTCTCTGGAGTCACTGCAGTGCTTCCCCAGTGGTGCCAGTGCACTCTCTGGACTCACTGCACTGCATCCCCAGTGGTGCCGGTGCACTCTCTAGAGTCACTGCAGTGCATTCCCACTGGTGCCAGTGCACTCTCTGGAGTCTCTGCAGTGCATCCCCAGTGGTGCCAGTGCACTCTCTGGACTCACTGTACTGCATCCCCAGTGGTGCCAGTGCACTCTCTGGACTCACTGCACTGCATCCCCAGTGGTGCCAGTGCACTCTCTGGACTCACTGCAGTGCATCCCCAGTGGTGCCAGTGCACTCTCTGGACTCACTGCAGTGCATCCCCAGTGGTGCCAGTGCACTCTCTGGACTCACTGCAGTACATCCCCAATGGTGCCAGTGTACTCTCTGCACTCACTGCAGTGCATCCTCAGTGGTGCCAGTGCACTCTCTGGACTCACTGCAGTGCATACCCAGTGGTGCCAGTTCACTCTCTGGAGTCACTGTACTGCATCCCCAGTGGTGCCAGTGCACTCTCTGGACTCACTGCACTGCATCCCCAGTGGAGCCAGTGCACTCTCTGGACTCACTGCACTGCATCCCCAGTGGTGCCAGTGCACTCTCTGGACTCACTGCAGTGCATCCCCAGTGGTGCCAGTGCACTCTGTGGACGCACTGTACTGCATCCCCAGTGGTGCCAGTGCACTCTCTGGACTCACCGCACTGCATCCAGAGTGGTGCCAGTGCACTCTCTGGACTCACTGCACTGCATTCCCAGTGGTGCCAGTGCACTCTCTGGACTCACTGCAGTGCATCCCCAGTGGTGCCAGTGCACTCTCTGGACTCACTGCACTGCATCCCCAGTGGTGCCAGTGCTCTCTCTGGACTCACTGCACTTCATCCCCAGTGGTGCCAGTGCACTCTCTGGACTCACTGCAGTGCATCCCCAGTGGTGCCAGTGCACTCTCTGGACTCACTGCAGTGCATCACCAGTGGTGCCAGTTCACTCTCTGGAGTCACTGTACTGCATCCCCAGTGGTGCCAGTGCACTCTCTGGACTCACTGCAGTGCATCCCCAGTGGTGCCAGTGCACTCTCTGGACTAACTGAACTGCATCCCCAGTTGATCCAGTGCACTCTCTGGACTCACTGCACTGCATCCCCAGTGGTGCCAGTGCACTCTGTGGACTCACTGCACTGCATCCCCAGTGGTGCCAGTGCACTCTCTGGACTCACTGCACTGCATCCCCAGTGGTGCCAGTGCACTCTCTGGACTCACTGCAGTGCATCCCCAGTGGTGCCAGTGCACTCTGTGGACTCACTGTACTGCATCCCCAGTGGTGCCTGTGCACTCTCTGGACTCACTGTGCTGCATCCCCAGTGGTGCCAGTGCACTCTCTGGAGTCACTGCACTGCATCCCCAGTGGTGCCAGTGCACTCTCTGGACTTACAGCACTGCATCCCCAGTGGTGCCTGTGCACTCTCTGGACTCACTGTGCTGCATCCCCAGTGGTGCCAGTGCACTCTCTGGAGTCACTGCAGTGCTTCCCCAGTGGTGCCAGTGCACTCTCTGGACTCACTGCACTGCATCCCCAGTGGTGCCGGTGCACTCTCTAGAGTCACTGCAGTGCATTCCCAGTGGTGCCAGTGCACTCTCTGGAGTCTCTGCAGTGCATCCCCAGTGGTGCCAGTGCACTCTGTGGACTCACTGTACTGCATCCCCTGTGGTGCCAGTGCACTCTCTGGACTCACTGCACTGCATCCCCAGTGGTGCCAGTGCACTCTCTGGACTCACTGCAGTACATCCCCAATGGTGCCAGTGTACTCTCTGCACTCACTGCAGTGCATCCCCAGTGGTGCCAGTGCACTCTCTGGACTCACTGCAGTGCATCCCCAGTGGTGCCAGTTCACTCTCTGGAGTCACTGTACTGCATCCCCAGTGGTGCCAGTGCACTCTCTGGACTCACTGCAGTGCATCCCCAGTGGTGCCAGTGCACTCTCTGGACTAACTGAACTGCATCCCCAATTGATCCAGTGCACTCTCTTTACTCACTGCACTGCATCCCCAGTGGTGCCAGTGCACTCTCTGGAGTCTCTGCAGTGCATCCCCAGTGGTGCCAGTGCACTCTGTGGACTCACTGTACTGCATCCCCAGTGGTGCCAGTGCACTCTCTGGACTCACTGCACTGCATCCCCAGTGGTGCCAGTGCACTCTCTGGACTCACTGCAGTACATCCCCAATGGTGCCAGTGTACTCTCTGCACTCACTGCAGTTCATCCCCAGTGGTGCCAGTGCACTCTCTGGACTCACTGCACTGCATACCCAGTGGTGCCAGTTCACTCTCTGGAGTCACTGTACTGCATCCCCAGTGGTGCCAGTGCACTCTCTGGACTCACTGCACTGCATCCCCAGTGGAGCCAGTGCACTCTCTGGACTCACTGCACTGCATCCCCAGTTGTGCCAGTGCACTCTCTGGACTCACTGCACTGCATCCCCAGTGGTGCCAGTGCACTCTCTGTAGTCATTGCGCTGCATCCCCAGTGGTACCAGTGCACTCTCTGGACTCACTGTACTGCATTCACAGTGGCGCCAGTGCACTCTCTGGACTCACCGCACTGCATCCAGAGTGGTGCCAGTGCACTCTGTGGACTCACTGCACTGCATCCCCAGTGGTGCCAGTGCACTCTGTGGACTCACTGCAGTGCATCCCCAGTGGTGCCAGTGCACTCTCTGGACTCACTGCACTGCATCCCCAGTGGTGCCAGTGCACTCTCTGGACTCACTGCACTGCATCCCCAGTGGTGCCAGTGCACTCTCTGTAGTCATTGCGCTGCATCCCCAGTGGTACCAGTGCACTCTCTGGACTCACTGCACTGCATCCCCAGTGGGGCCAGTGCACTCTCTGGAGTCATTTCAGTGCATCCCCAGTTGTGCCAGTGCACTCTATGGACTCACTGCACTGCATCCCCAGTGGGGCCAGTGCACTCTCTGGAGTCATTTCAGTGCATCCCCAGTTGTGCCAGTGCACTCTATGGACTCACTGCAGTGCATCCCCAGTGGTGCCAGTGCACTCTCTGGACTCACTGCACTGCATCCCCAAGGTGCCAGTGCACTCTCTGCACTCACTACACTGCATCTCCAGTGGTGCCAGTGCACTCTCTGGACTCACTGCAGTGCATCCCCAGTGGTGCCAGTGCACTCTCTGGACTCACTGCAGTGCATCCCCAGTGGTGCCAGTGCACTCTCTGGACTTACTGCACTGCATCCCCAGTGGTGCCAGTGCACTCTCTGGACTCACTGCGCTGCATCCCCAGTGGTGCCAGTGCACTCTCTGGACTCACTATATTGCATCCCCAGTGGTGCCAGTGCACTCTCTGTAGTCATTGCGCTGCATCCCCAGTGGTGCCAGTGCACTCTCTGGACTCACTGCACTACATCCCCAGTGGTGCCAGTGCACTCTCTGGAGTCACTGCAGTGCTTCCCCAGTGGTGCCAGTGCACTCTCTGGACTCACTGCACTGCATCCCCAGTGGTGCCGGTGCACTCTCTAGAGTCACTGCAGTGCATTCCCACTGGTGCCAGTGCACTCTCTGGAGTCTCTGCAGTGCATCCCCAGTGGTGCCAGTGCACTCTGTGGACTCACTGTACTGCATCCGAAGTGGTGCCAGTGCACTCTCTGGACTCACTGCACTGCATCCCCAGTGGTGCCAGTGCACTCTCTGGACTCACTGCAGTGCATCCCCAGTGGTGCCAGTGCACTCTCTGGACTCACTGCAGTGCATCCCCAGTGGTGTCAGTGCACTCTCTGGACTCACTGCAGTACATCCCCAATGGTGCCAGTGTACTCTCTGCACTCACTGCAGTGCATCCTCAGTGGTGCCAGTGCACTCTCTGGACTCACTGCAGTGCATCCCCAGTGGTGCCAGTGCACTCTCTGGACTCACAGCAGTGCATCCCCAGTGGTGCCAGTGCACTCTCTAGAGTCACTGCAGTGCATCCCCAGTGGTGCCAGTGCACTCTCTGGACTCACTGCACTGCATCACCAGTGGTGCCAGTGCACTCTCTGGAGTCACTGCACTGCATCCCCAGTGGTGCCAGTGCACTCTGTGGACTCACTGCACTGCATCCAAAGTGGTGCCAGTGCACTCTCTGGACTCACTGCAGTGCATCCCCAGTGGTGCCAGTGCACTCTCTGGACTTACTGCACTGCATCCCCAGTGGTGCCAGTGCACTCTCTGGACTCACTGCGCTGCATCCCCAGTGGTGCCAGTGCACTCTCTGGACTCACTGTACTGCATCCCCAGTGGTGCCAGTGCACTCTCTGTAGTCATTGCGCTGCATCCCCAGTGGTGCCAGTGCACTCTCTGGACTCACTGCACTGCATCCCCAGTGGTGCCAGTGCACTCTCTGGAGTCACTGCAGTGCTTCCCCAGTGGTGCCAGTGCACTCTCTGGACTCACTGCACTGCATCCCCAGTGGTGCCGGTGCACTCTCTAGAGTCACTGCAGTGCATTCCCACTGGTGCCAGTGCACTCTCTGGAGTCTCTGCAGTGCATCCCCAGTGGTGCCAGTGCACTCTCTGGACTCACTGTACTGCATCCCCAGTGGTGCCAGTGCACTCTCTGCACTCACTGCACTGCATCCCCAGTGGTGCCAGTGCACTCTCTGGACTCACTGCAGTGCATCCCCAGTGGTGCCAGTGCACTCTCTGGACTCACTGCAGTGCATCCCCAGTGGTGCCAGTGCACTCTCTGGACTCACTGCAGTACATCCCCAATGGTGCCAGTGTACTCTCTGCACTCACTGCAGTGCATCCTCAGTGGTGCCAGTGCACTCTCTGGACTCACTGCAGTGCATACCCAGTGGTGCCAGTTCACTCTCTGGAGTCACTGTACTGCATCCCCAGTGGTGCCAGTGCACTCTCTGGACTCACTGCACTGCATCCCCAGTGGAGCCAGTGCACTCTCTGGACTCACTGCACTGCATCCCCAGTGGTGCCAGTGCACTCTCTGGACTCACTGCAGTGCATCCCCAGTGGTGCCAGTGCACTCTGTGGACGCACTGTACTGCATCCCCAGTGGTGCCAGTGCACTCTCTGGACTCACCGCACTGCATCCAGAGTGGTGCCAGTGCACTCTCTGGACTCACTGCACTGCATTCCCAGTGGTGCCAGTGCACTCTCTGGACTCACTGCAGTGCATCCCCAGTGGTGCCAGTGCACTCTCTGGACTCACTGCACTGCATCCCCAGTGGTGCCAGTGCTCTCTCTGGACTCACTGCACTGTATCCCCAGTGGTGCCAGTGCACTCTCTGGACTCACTGCAGTGCATCCCCAGTGGTGCCAGTGCACTCTCTGGACTCACTGCAGTGCATCACCAGTGGTGCCAGTTCACTCTCTGGAGTCACTGTACTGCATCCCCAGTGGTGCCAGTGCACTCTCTGGACTCACTGCAGTGCATCCCCAGTGGTGCCAGTGCACTCTCTGGACTAACTGAACTGCATCCCCAGTTGATCCAGTGCACTCTCTGGACTCACTGCACTGCATCCCCAGTGGTGCCAGTGCACTCTCTGGACTCACTGCACTGCATCCCCAGTGGTGCCAGTGCACTCTCTGGACTCACTGCAGTGCATCCCCAGTGGTGCCAGTGCACTCTGTGGACTCACTGTACTGCATCCCCAGTGGTGCCTGTGCACTCTCTGGACTCACTGTGCTGCATCCCCAGTGGTGCCAGTGCACTCTCTGGAGTCACTGCACTGCATCCCCAGTGGTGCCAGTGCACTCTCTGGACTTACAGCACTGCATCCCCAGTGGTGCCTGTGCACTCTCTGGACTCACTGTGCTGCATCCCCAGTGGTGCCAGTGCACTCTCTGGAGTCACTGCAGTGCTTCCCCAGTGGTGCCAGTGCACTCTCTGGACTCACTGCACTGCATCCCCAGTGGTGCCGGTGCACTCTCTAGAGTCACTGCAGTGCATTCCCAGTGGTGCCAGTGCACTCTCTGGAGTCTCTGCAGTGCATCCCCAGTGGTGCCAGTGCACTCTGTGGACTCACTGTACTGCATCCCCTGTGGTGCCAGTGCACTCTCTGGACTCACTGCACTGCATCCCCAGTGGTGCCAGTGCACTCTCTGGACTCACTGCAGTACATCCCCAATGGTGCCAGTGTACTCTCTGCACTCACTGCAGTGCATCCCCAGTGGTGCCAGTGCACTCTCTGGACTCACTGCAGTGCATCCCCAGTGGTGCCAGTTCACTCTCTGGAGTCACTGTACTGCATCCCCAGTGGTGCCAGTGCACTCTCTGGACTCACTGCAGTGCATCCCCAGTGGTGCCAGTGCACTCTCTGGACTAACTGAACTGCATCCCCAATTGATCCAGTGCACTCTCTTTACTCACTGCACTGCATCCCCAGTGGTGCCAGTGCACTCTCTGGAGTCTCTGCAGTGCATCCCCAGTGGTGCCAGTGCACTCTGTGGACTCACTGTACTGCATCCCCAGTGGTGCCAGTGCACTCTCTGGACTCACTGCACTGCATCCCCAGTGGTGCCAGTGCACTCTCTGGACTCACTGCAGTACATCCCCAATGGTGCCAGTGTACTCTCTGCACTCACTGCAGTGCATCCCCAGTGGTGCCAGTGCACTCTCTGGACTCACTGCAGTGCATCCCCAGTGGTGCCAGTTCACTCTCTGGAGTCACTGTACTGCATCCCCAGTGGTGCCAGTGCACTCTCTGGACTCACTGCACTGCATCCCCAGTGGAGCCAGTGCACTCTCTGGACTCACTGCACTGCATCCCCAGTTGTGCCAGTGCACTCTCTGGACTCACTGCACTGCATCCCCAGTGGTGCCAGTGCACTCTCTGTAGTCATTGCGCTGCATCCCCAGTGGTACCAGTGCACTCTCTGGACTCACTGTACTGCATTCACAGTGGCGCCAGTGCACTCTCTGGACTCACCGCACTGCATCCAGAGTGGTGCCAGTGCACTCTGTGGACTCACTGCACTGCATCCCCAGTGGTGCCAGTGCACTCTGTGGACTCACTGCAGTGCATCCCCAGTGGTGCCAGTGCACTCTCTGGACTCACTGCACTGCATCCCCAGTGGTGCCAGTGCACTCTCTGGACTCACTGCACTGCATCCCCAGTGGTGCCAGTGCACTCTCTGTAGTCATTGCGCTGCATCCCCAGTGGTACCAGTGCACTCTCTGGACTCACTGCACTGCATCCCCAGTGGGGCCAGTGCACTCTCTGGAGTCATTTCAGTGCATCCCCAGTTGTGCCAGTGCACTCTCTGGACTCACTGCACTGCATCCCCAGTGGTGCCAGTGCGCTCTCTGGACTCACTGCAGTACATACCCAATGGTGCCAGTGTACTCTCTGCACTCAGTGCAGTGCATCCCCAGTGGTGCCAGTGCACTCTCTGGACTCACTGTACTGCATCCCCAGTGGTGCCAGTTCACTCTCTGGAGTCACTGTACTGCATCCCCAGTGGTGCCAGTGCACTCTGTGGACTCACTGCACTGCATCCCCAGTGGTGCCAGTGCACTCTCTGGACTAACTGAACTGCATCCCCAATTGATCCAGTGCACTCTCTGGACTCACTGCACTGCATCCCCAGTGGTGCCAGTGCACTCTCTGGAGTCTCTGCAGTGCATCCCCAGTGGTGCCAGTGCACTCTGTGGACTCACTGTACTGCATCCCCAGTGGTGCCAGTGCACTCTCTGGACTCACTGCACTGCATCCCCATGGTGCCTGTGCACTCTCTGGACTCACTGCAGTGCATCCCCAATGGTGGCAGTGTACTCTCTGCACTCACTGCAGTGCATCCCCAGTGGTGCCAGTGCACTCTCTGGACTCACTGCAGTGCATATCCAGTGGTGCCAGTGAACTCTCTGCCCTCAATGTACTGCATCCCCAGTGGTGCCAGTGCACTCTCTGGACTCACTGCACTGCATCCCCAGTGGAGCCAGTGCACTCTCTGGACTCACTGCACTGCATCCCCAGTGGTGCCAGTGTACTCTCTGGACTCACTGCAGTGCATCCCCAGTGGTGCCAGTGCACACTGTGGACTCACTGTACTGCATCCCCAGTGGTGCCAGTGCACTCTCTGGACTCACCGCACTGCATCCAGAGTGGTGCCAGTGCACTCTCTGGACTCACTGCACTGCATTCCCAGTGGTGCCAGTGCACTCTCTAGACTCACTGCAGTGCATCCCCAGTGGTGCCAGTGCACTCTCTGGACTCACTGCACTGCATCCCCAGTGGTGCCAGTGCTCTCTCTGGACTAACTGCACTGCATCCCCAGTGGTGCCAGTGCACTCTCTGGACTCACTGCAGTGCATCCCCAGTGGTGCCAGTGCACTCTCTGGACTCACAGCAGTGCATCCCCAGTGGTGCCAGTGCACTCTCTAGAGTCACTGCAGTGCATCCCCAGTGGTGCCAGTGCACTCTCTGGACTCACTGCACTGCATCACCAGTGGTGCCAGTGCACTCTCTGGAGTCACTGCACTGCATCCCCAGTGGTGCCAGTGCACTCTGTGGACTCACTGCACTGCATCCAAAGTGGTGCCAGGGCACTCTCTGGACTCACTGCAGTGCATCCCCAGTGGTGCCAGTGCACTCTCTGGACTTACTGCACTGCATCCCCAGTGGTGCCAGTGCACTCTCTGGACTCACTGCGCTGCATCCCCAGTGGTGCCAGTGCACTCTCTGGACTCACTGTACTGCATCCCCAGTGGTGCCAGTGCACTCTCTGGAGTCACTGCAGTGCTTCCCCAGTGGTGCCAGTGCACTCTCTGGACTCACTGCACTGCATCCCCAGTGGTGCCGGTGCACTCTCTAGAGTCACTGCAGTGCATTCCCACTGGTGCCAGTGCACTCTCTGGAGTCTCTGCAGTGCATCCCCAGTGGTGCCAGTGCACTCTCTGGACTCACTGTACTGCATCCCCAGTGGTGCCAGTGCACTCTCTGGACTCACTGCACTGCATCCCCAGTGGTGCCAGTGCACTCTCTGGACTCACTGCAGTGCATCCCCAGTGGTGCCAGTGCACTCTCTGGACTCACTGCAGTGCATCCCCAGTGGTGCCAGTGCACTCTCTGGACTCACTGCAGTGCATCCCCAGTGGTGCCAGTGCACTCTCTGGACTCACTGCAGTACATCCCCAATGGTGCCAGTGTACTCTCTGCACTCACTGCAGTGCATCCTCAGTGGTGCCAGTGCACTCTCTGGACTCACTGCAGTGCATACCCAGTGGTGCCAGTTCACTCTCTGGAGTCACTGTACTGCATCCCCAGTGGTGCCAGTGCACTCTCTGGACTCACTGCACTGCATCCCCAGTGGAGCCAGTGCACTCTCTGGACTCACTGCACTGCATCCCCAGTGGTGCCAGTGCACTCTCTGGACTCACTGCAGTGCATCCCCAGTGGTGCCAGTGCACTCTGTGGACGCACTGTACTGCATCCCCAGTGGTGCCAGTGCACTCTCTGGACTCACCGCACTGCATCCAGAGTGGTGCCAGTGCACTCTCTGGACTCACTGCACTGCATTCCCAGTGGTGCCAGTGCACTCTCTGGACTCACTGCAGTGCATCCCCAGTGGTGCCAGTGCACTCTCTGGACTCACTGCACTGCATCCCCAGTGGTGCCAGTGCTCTCTCTGGACTCACTGCACTGTATCCCCAGTGGTGCCAGTGCACTCTCTGGACTCACTGCAGTGCATCCCCAGTGGTGCCAGTGCACTCTCTGGACTCACTGCAGTGCATCACCAGTGGTGCCAGTTCACTCTCTGGAGTCACTGTACTGCATCCCCAGTGGTGCCAGTGCACTCTCTGGACTCACTGCAGTGCATCCCCAGTGGTGCCAGTGCACTCTCTGGACTAACTGAACTGCATCCCCAGTTGATCCAGTGCACTCTCTGGACTCACTGCACTGCATCCCCAGTGGTGCCAGTGCACTCTGTGGACTCACTGCACTGCATCCCCAGTGGTGCCAGTGCACTCTCTGGACTCACTGCACTGCATCCCCAGTGGTGCCAGTGCACTCTCTGGACTCACTGCAGTGCATCCCCAGTGGTGCCAGTGCACTCTGTGGACTCACTGTACTGCATCCCCAGTGGTGCCTGTGCACTCTCTGGACTCACTGTGCTGCATCCCCAGTGGTGCCAGTGCACTCTCTGGAGTCACTGCACTGCATCCCCAGTGGTGCCAGTGCACTCTCTGGACTTACAGCACTGCATCCCCAGTGGTGCCTGTGCACTCTCTGGACTCACTGTGCTGCATCCCCAGTGGTGCCAGTGCACTCTCTGGAGTCACTGCAGTGCTTCCCCAGTGGTGCCAGTGCACTCTCTGGACTCACTGCACTGCATCCCCAGTGGTGCCGGTGCACTCTCTAGAGTCACTGCAGTGCATTCCCAGTGGTGCCAGTGCACTCTCTGGAGTCTCTGCAGTGCATCCCCAGTGGTGCCAGTGCACTCTGTGGACTCACTGTACTGCATCCCCTGTGGTGCCAGTGCACTCTCTGGACTCACTGCACTGCATCCCCAGTGGTGCCAGTGCACTCTCTGGACTCACTGCAGTACATCCCCAATGGTGCCAGTGTACTCTCTGCACTCACTGCAGTGCATCCCCAGTGGTGCCAGTGCACTCTCTGGACTCACTGCAGTGCATCCCCAGTGGTGCCAGTTCACTCTCTGGAGTCACTGTACTGCATCCCCAGTGGTGCCAGTGCACTCTCTGGACTCACTGCAGTGCATCCCCAGTGGTGCCAGTGCACTCTCTGGACTAACTGAACTGCATCCCCAATTGATCCAGTGCACTCTCTTTACTCACTGCACTGCATCCCCAGTGGTGCCAGTGCACTCTCTGGAGTCTCTGCAGTGCATCCCCAGTGGTGCCAGTGCACTCTGTGGACTCACTGTACTGCATCCCCAGTGGTGCCAGTGCACTCTCTGGACTCACTGCACTGCATCCCCAGTGGTGCCAGTGCACTCTCTGGACTCACTGCAGTACATCCCCAATGGTGCCAGTGTACTCTCTGCACTCACTGCAGTTCATCCCCAGTGGTGCCAGTGCACTCTCTGGACTCACTGCACTGCATACCCAGTGGTGCCAGTTCACTCTCTGGAGTCACTGTACTGCATCCCCAGTGGTGCCAGTGCACTCTCTGGACTCACTGCACTGCATCCCCAGTGGAGCCAGTGCACTCTCTGGACTCACTGCACTGCATCCCCAGTTGTGCCAGTGCACTCTCTGGACTCACTGCACTGCATCCCCAGTGGTGCCAGTGCACTCTCTGTAGTCATTGCGCTGCATCCCCAGTGGTACCAGTGCACTCTCTGGACTCACTGTACTGCATTCACAGTGGCGCCAGTGCACTCTCTGGACTCACCGCACTGCATCCAGAGTGGTGCCAGTGCACTCTGTGGACTCACTGCACTGCATCCCCAGTGGTGCCAGTGCACTCTGTGGACTCACTGCAGTGCATCCCCAGTGGTGCCAGTGCACTCTCTGGACTCACTGCACTGCATCCCCAGTGGTGCCAGTGCACTCTCTGGACTCACTGCACTGCATCCCCAGTGGTGCCAGTGCACTCTCTGTAGTCATTGCGCTGCATCCCCAGTGGTACCAGTGCACTCTCTGGACTCACTGCACTGCATCCCCAGTGGGGCCAGTGCACTCTCTGGAGTCATTTCAGTGCATCCCCAGTTGTGCCAGTGCACTCTATGGACTCACTGCACTGCATCCCCAGTGGGGCCAGTGCACTCTCTGGAGTCATTTCAGTGCATCCCCAGTTGTGCCAGTGCACTCTATGGACTCACTGCAGTGCATCCCCAGTGGTGCCAGTGCACTCTCTGGACTCACTGCACTGCATCCCCAAGGTGCCAGTGCACTCTCTGCACTCACTACACTGCATCTCCAGTGGTGCCAGTGCACTCTCTGGACTCACTGCAGTGCATCCCCAGTGGTGCCAGTGCACTCTCTGGACTCACTGCAGTGCATCCCCAGTGGTGCCAGTGCACTCTCTGGACTTACTGCACTGCATCCCCAGTGGTGCCAGTGCACTCTCTGGACTCACTGCGCTGCATCCCCAGTGGTGCCAGTGCACTCTCTGGACTCACTATATTGCATCCCCAGTGGTGCCAGTGCACTCTCTGTAGTCATTGCGCTGCATCCCCAGTGGTGCCAGTGCACTCTCTGGACTCACTGCACTACATCCCCAGTGGTGCCAGTGCACTCTCTGGAGTCACTGCAGTGCTTCCCCAGTGGTGCCAGTGCACTCTCTGGACTCACTGCACTGCATCCCCAGTGGTGCCGGTGCACTCTCTAGAGTCACTGCAGTGCATTCCCACTGGTGCCAGTGCACTCTCTGGAGTGTCTGCAGTGCATCCCCAGTGGTGCCAGTGCACTCTGTGGACTCACTGTACTGCATCCGAAGTGGTGCCAGTGCACTCTCTGGACTCACTGCACTGCATCCCCAGTGGTGCCAGTGCACTCTCTGGACTCACTGCAGTGCATCCCCAGTGGTGCCAGTGCACTCTCTGGACTCACTGCAGTGCATCCCCAGTGGTGTCAGTGCACTCTCTGGACTCACTGCAGTACATCCCCAATGGTGCCAGTGTACTCTCTGCACTCACTGCAGTGCATCCTCAGTGGTGCCAGTGCACTCTCTGGACTCACTGCAGTGCATACCCAGTGGTGCCAGTTCACTCTCTGGAGTCACTGTACTGCATCCCCAGTGGTGCCAGTGCACTCTCTGGACTCACTGCACTGCATCCCCAGTGGAGCCAGTGCACTCTCTGGACTCACTGCACTGCATCCCCAGTGGTGCCAGTGCACTCTCTGGACTCACTGCAGTGCATCCCCAGTGGTGCCAGTGCACTCTATGGACGCACTGTACTGCATCCCCAGTGGTGCCAGTGCACTCTCTGGACTCACCGCACTGCATCCAGAGTGGTGCCAGTGCACTCTCTGGACTCACTGCACTGCATTCCCAGTGGTGCCAGTGCACTCTCTGGACTCACTGCAGTGCATCCCCAGTGGTGCCAGTGCACTCTCTGGACTCACTGCACTGCATCCCCAGTGGTGCCAGTGCTCTCTCTGGACTCACTGCACTGTATCCCCAGTGGTGCCAGTGCACTCTCTGGACTCACTGCAGTGCATCCCCAGTGGTGCCAGTGCACTCTCTGGACTCACAGCAGTGCATCCCCAGTGGTGCCAGTGCACTCTCTGGACTCACTGCACTGCATCCCCAGTGGTGCCAGTGCACTCTCTAGAGTCACTGCAGTGCATCCCCAGTGGTGCCAGTGCACTCTCTGGACTCACTGCACTGCATCACCAGTGGTGCCAGTGCACTCTCTGGAGTCACTGCACTGCATCCCCAGTGGTGCCAGTGCACTCTCTGGACTCACTGCACTGCATCCCCAGTGGTGCCAGTGCACTCTGTGGACTCACCGCACTGCATCCCCAGTGGTGCCAGTGCACTCTCTGGACTCACTGCAGTGCATCCCCAGTGGTGCCAGTGCACTCTCTGGACTTACAGCACTGCATCCCCAGTGGTGCCTGTGCACTCTCTGGACTCACTGTGCTGCATCCCCAGTGGTGCCAGTGCACTCTCTGGAGTCACTGCAGTGCTTCCCCAGTGGTGCCAGTGCACTCTCTGGACTCACTGCACTGCATCCCCAGTGGTGCCGGTGCACTCTCTAGAGTCACTGCAGTGCATTACCAGTGGTGCCAGTGCACTCTCTGGAGTCTCTGCAGTGCATCCCCAGTGGTGCCAGTGCACTCTGTGGACTCACTGTACTGCATCCCCTGTGGTGCCAGTGCACTCTCTGGACTCACTGCACTGCATCCCCAGTGGTGCCAGTGCACTCTCTGGACTCACTGCAGTACATCCCCAATGGTGCCAGTGTACTCTCTGCACTCACTGCAGTGCATCCCCAGTGGTGCCAGTGCACTCTCTGGACTCACTGCAGTGCATCCCCAGTGGTGCCAGTTCACTCTCTGGACTCACTGTACTGCATCCCCAGTGGTGCCAGTGCACTCTCTGGACTCACTGCAGTGCATCCCCAGTGGTGCCAGTGCACTCTCTGGACTAACTGAACTGCATCACCAATTGATCCAGTGCACTCTCTTTACTCACTGCACTGCATCCCCAGTGGTGCCAGTGCACTCTCTGGAGTCACTGCAGTGCATCGCCAGTGGTGCCAGTGCACTCTGTGGACTCACTGTACTGCATCCCCAGTGGTGCCAGTGCACTCTCTGGAGTCTCTGCAGTGCATCCCCAGTGGTGCCAGTGCACTCTCTGGACTCACTGTACTGCATCCCCAGTGGTGCCAGTGCACTCTCTGGACTCACTGCACTGCATCCCCAGTGGTGCCAGTGCACTCTCTGGACTCACTGCAGTACATCCCCAATGGTGCCAGTGTACTCTCTGCACTCACTGAAGTGCATCCCCAGTGGTGCCAGTGCACTCTCTGGACTCACTGCACTGCATACCCAGTGGTGCCAGTTCACTCTCTGGAGTCACTGTACTGCATCCCCAGTGGTGCCAGTGCACTCTCTGGACTCACTGCACTGCATCCCCAGTGGAGCCAGTGCACTCTCTGGACTCACTGCACTGCATCCCCAGTGGTGCCAGTGCACTCTCTGGACTCACTGCACTGCATCCCCAGTGGTGCCAGTGCACTCTCTGTAGTCATTGCGCTGCATCCCCAGTGGTACCAGTGCACTCTCTGGACTCACTGTACTGCATTCACAGTGGCGCCAGTGCACTCTCTGGACTCACCGCACTGCATCCAGAGTGGTGCCAGTGCACTCTCTGGACTCACTGCACTGCATCCCCAGTGGTGCCAGTGCACTCTGTGGACTCACTGCACTGCATCCCCAGTGGTGCCAGTGCACTCTCTGGACTCACTGCACTGCATCCCCAGTGGTGCCAGTGCACTCTCTGGACTCACTGCACTGCATCCCCAGTGGTGCCAGTGCACTCTCTGTAGTCATTGCGCTGCATCCCCAGTGGTACCAGTGCACTCTCTGGACTCACTGCACTGCATCCCCAGTGGGGCCAGTGCACTCTCTGGAGTCATTTCAGTGCATCCCCAGTTGTGCCAGTGCACTCTATGGACTCACTGCACTGCATCCCCAGTGGGGCCAGTGCACTCTCTGGAGTCATTTCAGTGCATCCCCAGTTGTGCCAGTGCACTCTATGGACTCACTGCAGTGCATCCCCAGTGGTGCCAGTGCACTCTCTGGACTCACTGCACTGCATCCCCAGTGGTGCCAGTGCACTCTCTGGACTCACTGCACTGCATCCCCAAGGTGCCAGTGCACTCTCTGCACTCACTACACTGCATCTCCAGTGTTGCCAGTGCACTCTCTGGACTCACTGCAGTGCATCCCCAGTGGTGCCAGTGCACTCTCTGGACTCACTGCAGTGCATCCCCAGTGGTGCCAGTGCACTCTCTGGACTCACAGCAGTGCATTCCCAGTGGTGCCAGTGCACTCTCTGGATTTACTGCACTGCATCCCCAGTGGTGCCAGTGCACTATCTGGACTCACTGAACTGCATCCCCAGTGCTGACAGTGCACTCTCTGGACTCACTGCACTGCATCCCCAGTGGTGCCAGTGCACTCTCTGGACTCACTGCAGTGCATCCCCAGTGGTGCCAGTGCACTCTCTGGACTCACTGCACTGCATCCCCAGTGGTGCCAGTGCACTCTCTGGAGTCTCTGCACTGCATCCCCAGTGGTGCCAGTGCACTCTGTGGACTCACTGTACTGCATCCCCAGTGGTGCCAGTGCACTCTCTGGACTCACTGCAGTACATCCCCAATGGTGCCAGTGTACTCTCTGCACTCACTGCAGTGCATCCCCAGTGGTGCCAGTGCACTCTCTGGACTCACTGCACTGCATCCCCAGTGGTGCCAGTTCACTCTCTGGAGTCACTGTACTGCATCCCCAGTGGTGCCAGTGCACTCTCTGGAGTCACTGCAGTGCATCCCCAGTGGTGCCAGTGCACTCTCTGGACTCACCGCACTGCATCCCCAGTTGTTCCAGTGCACTCTCTGGACTCACTGCACTGCATCCCCAGTGGTGCCAGTGCACTCTCTAGAGTCACTGCAGTGCATCCCCAGTGGTGCCAGTGCACTCTCTGGACTCACTGCACTGCATCCCCAGTGGTGCCAGTGCACTCTCTGGACTCACTGCAGTGCATCCCCAGAGGTGCCAGTTCACTCTCTGGAGTCACTGTACTGCATCCCCAGTGGTGCCAGTGCACTCTCTGGACTCACTGCACTGCATCCCCAGTGGTGCCAGTGCACTCTCTGGACTAACTGAACTGCATCCCCAATTGATCCAGTGCACTCTCTGGACTCACCGCGCTGCATCCAGAGTGGTGCCAGTGCACTCTCTAGAGTCACTGCAGTGCATCCCCAGTGGTGCCAGTGCACTCTCTGGACTCACTGCACTGCATCCCCAGTGGTGCCAGTGCACTCTCTGGAGTCACTGCAGTGCATCCCCAGTGGTGCCAGTGCACTCTCTGGACTCACTGCACTGCATCCCCAGTGGTGCCAGTGCACTCTCTGGACTCACCGCACTGCATCCAGAGTGGTGCCAGTGCACTCTCTGGACTCACTGCAGTGCATCCCCAGTGGAGCCAGTGCACTCTCTGGACTCACTGCAGTGCAGATCCAGTGGTGCCAGTGCACTCTCTGCACTCAATGTACTGCATCCCCAGTGGTGCCAGTGCACTCTCTGGACTCACTGCACTGCATCCCCAGTGGAGCCAGTGCACTCTGTGGACTCACTGCACTGCATCCCCAGTGGTGCCAGTGTACTCTCTGGACTCACTGCAGTGCATCCCCAGTGGTGCCAGTGCACTCTGTGGACTCACTGTACTGCATCCACAGTGGTGCCAGTGCACTCTCTGGACTCACCGCACTGCATCCAGAGTGGTGCCAGTGCACTCTCTGGACTCACTGCACTGCATTCCCAGTGGTGCCAGTGCACTCTCTGGACTCACTGCAGTGCATCCCCAGTGGTGCCAGTGCACTCTCTGGACTCACTGCACTGCATCCCCAGTGGTGCCAGTGCTCTCTCTGGACTCACTGCAGTGCATCCCCAGTGGTGCCAGTGCACTCTCTGGACTCACTGCAGTGCATCCCCAGTGGTGCCAGTGCACTCTCTGGACTCACAGCAGTGCATCCCCAGTGGTGCCAGTGCACTCTCTAGATTCACTGCAGTGCATCCCCAGTGGTGCCAGTGCACTCTCTGGACTCACTGCACTGCATCACCAGTGGTGCCAGTGCACTCTCTGGAGTCACTGCACTGCATCCCCAGTGGTGCCAGTGCACTCTGTGGACTCACTGCACTGCATCCAAAGTGGTGCCAGTGCACTCTCTGGACTCACTGCAGTGCATCCCCAGTGGTGCCAGTGCACTCTCTGGACTTACAGCACTGAATCCCCAGTGGTGCCAGTGCACTCTCTGGACTCACTGCGCTGCATCCCCAGTGGTGCCAGTGCACTCTCTGGACTCACTGTACTGCATCCCCAGTGGTGCCAGTGCACTCTCTGTAGTCATTGCGCTGCATCCCCAGTGGTGCCAGTGCACTCTCTGGACTCACTGCACTGCATCCCCAGTGGTGCCAGTGCACTCTCTGGAGTCACTGCAGTGCTTCCCCAGTGGTGCCAGTGCACTCTCTGGACTCACTGCACTGCATCCCCAGTGGTGCCGGTGCACTCTCTAGAGTCACTGCAGTGCATTCCCACTGGTGCCAGTGCACTCTCTGGAGTCTCTGCAGTGCATCCCCAGTGGTGCCAGTGCACTCTGTGGACTCACTGTACTGCATCCCCAGTGGTGCCAGTGCACTCTCTGGACTCACTGCACTGCATCCCCAGTGGTGCCAGTGCACTCTCTGGACTCACTGCACTGCATCACCAGTGGTGCCAGTGCACTCCCTGGACTCACTGCAGTGCATCCCCAGTGGTGCCAGTTCACTCTCTGGAGTCACTGTACTGCATCCCCAGTGGTGCCAGTGCACTCTCTGGACTCACTGCACTGCATCCCCAGTGGAGCCAGTGCACTCTCTGGACTCACTGCACTGCATCCCCAGTGGTGCCAGTGCACTCTCTGGTCTCACTGCAGTGCATCCCCAGTGGTGCCAGTGCACTCTGTGGACTCACTGTACTGCATCCCCAGTGGTGCCAGTGCACTCTCTGGACTCACCGCACTGCATCCCCAGTGGTGCCAGTGAACTCTCTGGACTCACCGCACTGCATCCCCAGTGGTGCCAGTGCACTCTCTGGACTCACTGCAGTACATCCCCAATGGTGCCAGTGTACTCTCTGCACTCACTGCAGTGCATTCTCAGTGGTGCCAGTGCACTCTCTGGACTCACTGCAGTGCATACCCAGTGGTGCCAGTTCACTCTCTGGAGTCACTGTACTGCATCCCCAGTGGTGCCAGTGCACTCTCTGGACTCACTGCACTGCATCCCCAGTGGAGCCAGTGCACTCTCTGGACTCATAGCACTGCATCCCCAGTGGTGCCAGTGCACTCTCTGGTCTCACTGCAGTGCATCCCCAGTGGTGCCAGTGCACTCTTTGGACTCACTGTACTGCATCCCCAGTGGTGCCAGTGCACTCTCTGGACTCACCGCACTGCATCCCCAGTGGTGCCAGTGCACTCTCTGGACTCACTGCACTGCATTCCCAGTGGTGCCAGTGCACTCTCTGGACTCACTGCAGTGCATCCCCAGTGGTGCCAGTGCACTCTCTGGACTCACTGCACTGCATCCCCAGTGGTGCCAGTGCTCTCTCTGGACTCACTGCACTGCATCCCCAGTGGTGCCAGTGCACTCTCTGGACTCACTGCAGTGCATCCCCAGTGGTGCCAGTGCACTCTCTGGACTCACTGCAGTGCATCCCCAGTGGTGCCAGTGCACTCTCTGGACTCACTGCACTGCATCCCCAGTGGTGCCAGAGCACTCTCTAGAGTCACTGCAGTGCATCCCCAGTGGTGCCAGTGCACTCTCTGGAGTCACTGCACTGCATCACCAGTGGTGCCAGTGCACTCTCTGGAGTCACTGCACTGCATCCCCAGTGGTGCCAGTGCACTCTGTGGACTCACTGCACTGCATCCCCAGTGGTGCCAGTGCACTCTCTGGACTCACCGCACTGTATCCCCAGTGGTGCCAGTGCACTCTCTGGACTCACTGCAGTGCATCCAAAGTGGTGCCAGTGCACTCTCTGGACTTACAGCACTGCATCCCCAGTGGTGCCAGTGCACTCTCTGGACTCACTGTTCTGCATCCCCAGTGGTGCCAGTGCACTCTCTGGACTCACCGCACTGCATCCCCAGTGGTGCCAGTGCACTCTCTGGACTCACTGCAGTGCATCCCCAGTGGTGCCAGTGCACTCTCTGGACTCACTGCACTGCATCCCCAGTGGTGCCAGTGCACTCTCTGGAGTCACTGCAGTGCATCCCCAGTGGTGCCAGTGCACTCTCTGGACTTACAGCACTGCATCCCCAGTGGTGCCAGTGCACTCTCTGGACTCACTGTGCTGCATCCCCAGTGGTGCCAGTGCACTCTCTGGACTCACCGCACTGCATCCCCAGTGGTGCCAGTGCACTCTCTGGACTCACAGCAGTGCATCCCCAGTGGTGCCAGTGCACTCTCTAGAGTCACTGCAGTGCATCCCCAGTGGTGCCAGTGCACTCTCTGGACTCACTGCACTGCATCCCCAGTGGTGCCAGTGCACTCTGTGGACTCACTGCACTGCATCCAAAGTGGTGCCAGTGCACTCTCTGGACTCACTGCAGTGCATCCCCAGTGGTGCCAGTGCACTCTCTGGACTTACAGCACTGCATCCCCAGTGGTGCCAGTGCACTCTCTGGACTCACTGCGCTGCATCCCCAGTGGTGC
The DNA here is from genome assembly GCF_964211835.1 of Anser anser. Classification (NCBI taxonomy): domain Eukaryota; kingdom Metazoa; phylum Chordata; class Aves; order Anseriformes; family Anatidae; genus Anser; species Anser anser. The sequence continues at coordinate 477,779 of NW_028154147.1, forward strand.
CAGTGCACTCTCTGGACTCACTGTACTGCATCCCCAGTGGTGCCAGTGCACTCTCTGTTGTCATTGCGCTGCATCCCCAGTGGTGCCAGTGCACACTCTGGACTCACTGCACTGCATCCCCAGTGGTGCCAGTGCACTCTCTGGAGTCACTGCAGTGCTTCCCCAGTGGTGCCAGTGCACTCTCTGGACTCACTGCACTGCATCCCCAGTGGTGCCGGTGCACTCTCTAGAGTCACTGCAGTGCATTCCCACTGGTGCCAGTGCACTCTCTGGAGTCTCTGCAGTGCATCCCCAGTGGTGCCAGTGCACTCTGTGGACTCACTGTACTGCATCCCCAGTGGTGCCAGTGTACTCTGTGGACTCACTGTACTGCATCCCCAGTGGTGCCAGTGCACTCTCTGGACACACTGCACTGCATCACCAGTGGTGCCAGTGCACTCTCTGGACTCACTGCAGTGCATCCCCAGTGGTGCCAGTGCACTCTCTGGACTCACTGCAGTACATCCCCAATGGTGCCAGTGTACTCTCTGCACTCACTGCAGTGCATCCCCAGTGGTGCCAGTGCACTCTCTGGACTCACTGCAGTGCATACCCAGTGGTGCCAGTTCACTCTCTGGAGTCACTGTACTGCATCCCCAGTGGTGCCAGTGCACTCTCTGGACTCACTGCACTGCATCCCCAGTGGAGCCAGTGCACTCTCTGGACTCACTGCACTGCATCCCCAGTGGTGCCAGTGCACTCTCTGGACTCACTGCAGTGCATCCCCAGTGGTGCCAGTGCACTCTGTGGACTCACTGTACTGCATCCACAGTGGTGCCAGTGCACTCTCTGGACTCACCGCACTGCATCCCCAGTGGTGCCAGTGCACTCTCTGGACTCACTGCACTGCATCCCCAGTGTTGCCAGTGCACTCTCTGGGCTCACTGCAGTGCATCCCCAGTGGTGCCAGTGCACTCTCTGGACTCACTGCACTGCATCCCCAGTGGTGCCAGTGCTCTCTCTGGACTCACTGCACTGCATCCCCAGTGGTGGCAGTGCACTCTCTGGACTCACTGCAGTGCATCCCCAGTGGTGCCAGTGCACTCTCTGGACTCACTGCAGTGCATCCCCAGTGGTGCCAGTGCACTCTCTGGACTCACTGCACTGCATCCCCAGTGGTGCCAGTGCACTCTCTAGAGTCACTGCAGTGCATCCCCAGTGGTGCCAGTGCACTCTCTGGACTCACTGCACTGCATCCCCAGTGGTGCCAGTGCACTCTGTGGACGCACTGTACTGCATCCCCAGTGGTGCCAGTGCACTCTCTGGACTCACTGCACTGCATTCCCAGTGATGCCAGTGCACTCTCTGGACTCACTGCACTGCATCCCCAGTGGTGCCAGTGCACTCTCTGGAGTCTCTGCAGTGCATCCCCAGTGGTGCCAGTGCACTCTCTGGACTTACAGCACTGCATCCCCAGTGGTGCCAGTGCACTCTCTGGACTCACTGTGCTGCATCCCCAGTGGTGCCAGTGCACTCTCTGGACTCACTGCAGTCCATCCCCAGTGGTGCCAGTGCACTCTCTAGAGTCACTGCAGTGCATCCCCAGTGGTGCCAGTGCACTCTCTGGACTCACTGCACTGCATCCCCAGTGGTGCCAGTGCACTCTCTGGACTCACTGCAGTACATCCCCAATGGTGCCAGTGCACTCTCTGGACTCACTGCAGTACATCCCCAATGGTGCCAGTGTACTCTCTGCACTCACTGCAGTGCATCCCCAGTGGTGCCAGTGCACTCTCTGGACTCACTGCACTGCATACCCAGTGGTGCCAGTTCACTCTCTGGAGTCACTGTACTGCATCCCCAGTGGTGCCAGTGCACTCTCTGGACTCACTGCACTGCATCCCCAGTGGAGCCAGTGCACTCTCTGGACTCACTGCACTGCATCCCCAGTGGTGCCAGTGCACTCTCTGGACTCACTGCACTGCATCCCCAGTGGTGCCAGTGCACTCTCTGTAGTCATTGCGCTTAATCCCCAGTGGTGCCAGTGCACTCTCTGGACTCACTGTACTGCATTCACAGTGGCGCCAGTGCACTCTCTGGACTCACCGCACTGCATCCAGAGTGGTGCCAGTGCACTCTCTGGACTCACTGCACTGCATCCCCAGTGGTGTCAGTGCACTCTCTGGACTCACTGCACTACATCCCCAGTGGTGCCAGTGCACTCTCTGGACTCACTGCACTGCATCCCCAGTGGTGCCAGTGCACTCTCTGGACTCACTGCACTGCATCCCCAGTGGTGCCAGTGCACTCTCTGTAGTCATTGCGCTGCATCCCCAGTGGTACCAGTGCACTCTCTGGACTCACTGCAGTGCATCCCCAGTGGGGCCAGTGCACTCTCTGGAGTCATTTCAGTGCATCCCCAGTTGTGCCAGTGCACTCTATGGACTCACTGCACTGCATCCCCAGTGGGGCCAGTGCACTCTCTGGAGTCATTTCAGTGCATCCACAGTTGTGCCAGTGCACTCTATGGACTCACTGCAGTGCATCCCCAGTGGTGCCAGTGCACTCTCTGGACTCACTGCAGTGCATCCCCAGTGGTGCCAATGCACTCTCTGGACTCACTGCACTGCATCCCCAAGGTGCCAGTGCACTCTCTGCACTCACTACACTGCATCCCCAGTGGTGCCAGTGCACTCTCTGGACTCACTGCACTGCATCCCCAGTGGTGCCAGTGCACTCTCTGGAGTCACTGTACTGCATCCCCAGTGGTGCCAGTGCACTCTCTGGACTCACTGCACTGCATCCGCAAGGTGCCAGTGCACTCTCTGCACTCACTACACTGCATCCCCAGTGGTGCCAGTGCACTCTCTGGACTCACTGCACTGCATACCCAGTGGTGCCAGTTCACTCTCTAGAGTCACTGTACTGCATCCCCAGTGGTGCCAGTGCACTCTCTGGACTCACTGCACTGCATCCCCAGTGGAGCCAGTGCACTCTCTGGACTCACTGGACTGCATCCCCAGTGGTGCCAGTGCACTCTCTGGACTCACTGCACTGCATCCCCAGTGGTGCCAGTGCACTCTCTGTAGTCATTGCGCTGCATCCCCAGTGGTGCCAGTGCACTCTCTGGACTCACTGTACTGCATTCACAGTGGCGCCAGTGCACTCTCTGGACTCACCGCACTGCATCCAGAGTGGTGCCAGTGCACTCTCTGGACTCACTGCACTGCATCCCCAGTGGTGTCAGTGCACTCTCTGGACTCACTGCACTACATCCCCAGTGGTGCCAGTGCACTCTCTGGACTCACTGCACTGCATCCCCAGTGGTGCCAGTGCACTCTCTGGACTCACTGCACTGCATCCCCAGTGGTGCCAGTGCACTCTCTGTAGTCATTGCGCTGCATCCCCAGTGGTACCAGTGCACTCTCTGGACTCACTGCACTGCATCCCCAGTGGGGCCAGTGCACTCTCTGGAGTCATTTCAGTGCATCCCCAGTTGTGCCAGTGCACTCTATGGACTCACTGCACTGCATCCCCAGTGGGGCCAGTGCTCTCTCTGGAGTCATTTCAGTGCATCCACAGTTGTGCCAGTGCACTCTATGGACTCACTGCAGTGCAACCCCAGTGGTGCCAGTGCACTCTCTGGACTCACTGCAGTGCATCCCCAGTGGTGCCAATGCACTCTCTGGACTCACTGCACTGCATCCCCAAGGTGCCAGTGCACTCTCTGCACTCACTACACTGCATCCCCAGTGGTGCCAGTGTACTCTCTGGACTCACTGCACTGCATCCCCAGTGGTGCCAGTGCACTCTCTGGACTCACAGCAGTGCATTCCCAGTGGTGCCAGTGCACTCTCTGGATTCACTGCACTGCATCCCCAGTGGTGCCAGTGCACTATCTGGACTCACTGCACTGCATCCCCAGTGCTGACAGTGCACTCTCTGGACTCACTGCACTGCATCCCCAGTGGTGCCAGTGCACTCTCTGGAGTCTCTGCAGTGCATCCCCAGTGGTGCCAGTGCACTCTCTGGACTTACAGCACTGCATCCCCAGTGGTGCCAGTGCACTCTCTGGACTCACTGTGCTGCATCCCCAGTGGTGCCAGTGCACTCTCTGGACTCACCGCACTGCATCCCCTGTGGTGCCAGTGCACTCTCTGGACTCACTGCACTGCATCCCCAGTGGGGCCAGTGCACTCTCTGGACTCACTGCACTGCATCCCCAGTGGTGCCAGTGCACTCTCTGGAGTCACTGCAGTGCTTCCCCAGTGGTGCCAGTGCACTCTGTGGACTCACTGCACTGCATCCCCAGTGGTGCCGGTGCACTCTCTAGAGTCACTGCAGTGCATTCCCAGTGGTGCCAGTGCACTCTCTGGACTCACTGCAGTCCATCCCCAGTGGTGCCAGTGCACTCTCTAGAGTCACTGCAGTGCATCCCCAGTGGTGCCAGTGCACTCTCTGGACTCACTGCACTGCATCCCCAGTGGTGCCAGTGCACTCTCTGGACTCACTGCAGTACATCCCCAATGGTGCCAGTGTACTCTCTGCACTCACTGCAGTGCATCCCCAGTGGTGCCAGTGCACTCTCTGGACTCACTGCAGTGCATCCCCAGTGGTGCCAGTTCACTCTCTGGAGTCACTGTACTGCATCCCCAGTGGTGCCAGTGCACTCTCTGGACTCACTGCACTGCATCCAGAGTGGTGCCAGTGCACTCTCTGGACTAACTGAACTGCATCCCCAATTGATCCAGTGCACTCTCTGGACTCACTGCACTGCATCCCCAGTGGTGCCAGTGCACTCTCTGGACTCACTGCAGTGCATCCCCAGTGGTGCCAGTGCACTCTGTGGACTCACTGTACTGCATCCCCAGTGGTGCCAGTGCACTCTCTGGAGTCTCTGCAGTGCATCCCCAGTGGTGCCAGTGCACTCTGTGGACTCACTGTACTGCATCCCCAGTGGTGCCAGTGCACTCTCTGGACTCACTGCACTGCATCCCCAGTGGTGCCAGTGCACTCTCTGGACTCACTGCACTGCATCCCCAGTGGTGCCAGTGCACTCTCTGGACTCACTGCAGTACATCCCCAATGGTGCCAGTGTACTCTCTGCACTCACTGCAGTGCATCCCCAGTGGTGCCAGTGCACTCTCTGGACTCACTGCACTGCATACCCAGTGGTGCCAGTTCACTCTCTGGAGTCACTGTACTGCATCCCCAGTGGTGCCAGTGCACTCTCTGGACTCACTGCACTGCATCCCCAGTGGCGCCAGTGCACTCTCTGGACTCACCGCACTGCATCCAGAGTGGTGCCAGTGCACTCTCTGGACTCACTGCACTGCATCCCCAGTGGTGTCAGTGCACTCTCTGGACTCACTGCACTACATCCCCAGTGGTGCCAGTGCACTCTCTGGACTCACTGCACTGCATCCCCAGTGGTGCCAGTGCACTCTCTGGACTCACTGCACTGCATCCCCAGTGGTGCCAGTGCACTCTCTGTAGTCATTGCGCTGCATCCCCAGTGGTACCAGTGCACTCTCTGGACTCACTGCAGTGCATCCCCAGTGGGGCCAGTGCACTCTCTGGAGTCATTTCAGTGCATCCCCAGTTGTGCCAGTGCACTCTATGGACTCACTGCACTGCATCCCCAGTGGGGCCAGTGCACTCTCTGGAGTCATTTCAGTGCATCCACAGTTGTGCCAGTGCACTCTATGGACTCACTGCAGTGCATCCCCAGTGGTGCCAGTGCACTCTCTGGACTCACTGCAGTGCATCCCCAGTGGTGCCAATGCACTCTCTGGACTCACTGCACTGCATCCCCAAGGTGCCAGTGCACTCTCTGCACTCACTACACTGCATCCCCAGTGGTGCCAGTGCACTCTCTGGACTCACTGCACTGCATCCCCAGTGGTGCCGGTGCACTCTCTGGACTCACAGCAGTGCATTCCCAGTGGTGCCAGTGCACTCTCTGGATTCACTGCAGTGCATCCCCAGTGGTGCCAGTGCACTATCTGGACTCACTGCACTGCATCCCCAGTGCTGACAGTGCACTCTCTGGACTCACTGCACTGCATCCCCAGTGGTGCCAGTGCACTCTCTGGACTCACTGCAGTGCATCCCCAGTGGTGCCAGTGCACTCTCTGGACTCACTGCACTGCATCCCCAGTGGTGCCAGTGCACTCTCTGGAGTCTCTGCAGTGCATCCCCAGTGGTGCCAGTGCACTCTGTGGACTCACTGTACTGCATCCCCAGTGGTGCCAGTGCACTCTCTGGACTCACTGCAGTACATCCCCAATGGTGCCAGTGTACTCTCTGGACTCACTGCAGTGCATCCCCAGTGGTGCCAGTGCACTCTCTGGACTCACTGCAGTGCATCCCCAGTGGTGCCAGTTCACTCTCTGGAGTCACTGTACTGCATCCCCAGTGGTGCCAGTGCACTCTCTGGACTCACTGCAGTGCATCCCCAGTGGTGCCAGTGCACTCTCTGGACTAACTGAACTGCATCCCCAGTTGATCCAGTGCACTCTCTGGACTCACTGCACTGCATCCCCAGTGGTGCCAGTGCACTCTCTGGAGTCACTGCAGTGCATCCCCAGTGGTGCCAGTGCACTCTCTGGACTCACTGCACTGCATCCAGAGTGGTGCCAGTGCACTCTCTGGACTCACTGCACTGCATTCCCAGTGGTGCCAGTGCACTCTCTGGACTCACTGCAGTGCATCCCCAGTGGTGCCAGTGCACTCTCTGGACTCACTGCACTGCATCCCCAGTGGTGCCAGTGCTCTCTCTGGACTCACTGCACTGCATACCCAGTGGTGCCAGTGCACTCTCTGGACTCACTGCAGTGCATCCCCAGTGGTGCCAGTGCACTCTCTGGACTCACAGCAGTGCATCCCCAGTGGTGCCAGTGCACTCTCTAGAGTCACTGCAGTGCATCCCCAGTGGTGCCAGTGCACTCTCTGGACTCACTGCACTGCATCACCAGTGGTGCCAGTGCACTCTCTGGAGTCACTGCACTGCATCCCCAGTGGTGCCAGTGCACTCTGTGGACTCACTGCACTGCATCCAAAGTGGTGCCAGTGCACTCTCTGGACTCACTGCACTGCATCCCCAGTGGTGCCAGTGCACTCTCTGGACTTACTGCACTGCATCCCCAGTGGTGCCAGTGCACTCTCTGGACTCACTGCGCTGCATCCCCAGTGGTGCCAGTGCACTCTCTGGACTCACTGTACTGCATCCCCAGTGGTGCCAGTGCACTCTCTGTAGTCATTGCGCTGCATCCCCAGTGGTGCCAGTGCACTCTCTGGACTCACTGCACTGCATCCCCAGTGGTGCCAGTGCACTCTCTGGACTCACTGCAGTGCTTCCCCAGTGGTGCCAGTGCACTCTCTGGACTCACTGCACTGCATCCCCAGTGGTGCCGGTGCACTCTCTAGAGTCACTGCAGTGCATTCCCACTGGTGCCAGTGCACTCTCTGGAGTGTCTGCAGTGCATCCCCAGTGGTGCCAGTGCACTCTGTGGACTCACTGTACTGCATCCCCAGTGGTGCCAGTGCACTCTCTGGACTCACTGCACTGCATCCCCAGTGGTGCCAGTGCACTCTCTGGACTCACTGCAGTGCATCCCCAGTGGTGCCAGTGCACTCTGTGGACGCACTGTACTGCATCCCCAGTGGTGCCAGTGCACTCTCTGGACTCACCGCACTGCATCCAGAGTGGTGCCAGTGCACTCTCTGGACTCACTGCACTGCATTCCAGTGGTGCCAGTGCACTCTCTGGACTCACTGCAGTGCATCCCCAGTGGTGCCAGTGCACTCTCTGGACTCACTGCACTGCATCCCCAGTGGTGCCAGTGCTCTCTCTGGACTCACTGCACTGTATCCCCAGTGGTGCCAGTGCACTCTCTGGACTCACTGCAGTGCATCCCCAGTGGTGCCAGTGCACTCTCTGGACTCACAGCAGTGCATCCCCAGTGGTGCCAGTGCACTCTCTGGACTCACTGCACTGCATCCCCAGTGGTGCCAGTGCACTCTCTAGAGTCACTGCAGTGCATCCCCAGTGGTGCCAGTGCACTCTCTGGACTCACTGCACTGCATCACCAGTGGTGCCAGTGCACTCTCTGGAGTCACTGCACTGCATCCCCAGTGGTGCCAGTGCACTCTCTGGACTCACCGCACTGCATCCCCAGTGGTGCCAGTGCACTCTCTGGACTCACTGCACTGCATCCCCAGTGGTGCCAGTGCACTCTCTGGACTTACAGCACTGCATCCCCAGTGGTGCCTGTGCACTCTCTGGACTCACTGTGCTGCATCCCCAGTGGTGCCAGTGCACTCTCTGGAGTCACTGCAGTGCTTCCCCAGTGGTGCCAGTGCACTCTCTGGACTCACTGCACTGCATCCCCAGTGGTGCCGGTGCACTCTCTAGAGTCACTGCAGTGCATTCCCAGTGGTGCCAGTGCACTCTCTGGAGTCTCTGCAGTGCATCCCCAGTGGTGCCAGTGCACTCTGTGGACTCACTGTACTGCAACCCCTGTGGTGCCAGTGCACTCTCTGGACTCACTGCACTGCATCCCCAGTGGTGCCAGTGCACTCTCTGGACTCACTGCAGTACATCCCCAATGGTGCCAGTGTACTCTCTGCACTCACTGCAGTGCATCCCCAGTGGTGCCAGTGCACTCTCTGGACTCACTGCAGTGCATCCCCAGTGGTGCCAGTTCACTCTCTGGAGTCACTGTACTGCATCCCCAGTGGTGCCAGTGCACTCTCTGGACTCACTGCAGTGCATCCCCAGTGGTGCCAGTGCACTCTCTGGACTAACTGAACTGCATCCCCAATTGATCCAGTGCACTCTCTTTACTCACTGCACTGCATCCCCAGTGGTGCCAGTGCACTCTCTGGAGTCACTGCAGTGCATCGCCAGTGGTGCCAGTGCACTCTGTGGACTCACTGTACTGCATCCCCAGTGGTGCCAGTGCACTCTCTGGAGTCTCTGCAGTGCATCCCCAGTGGTGCCAGTGCACTCTGTGGACTCACTGTACTGCATCCCCAGTGGTGCCAGTGCACTCTCTGGACTCACTGCACTGCATCCCCAGTGGTGCCAGTGCACTCTCTGGACTCACTGCAGTACATCCCCAATGGTGCCAGTGTACTCTCTGCACTCACTGCAGTGCATCCCCAGTGGTGCCAGTGCACTCTCTGGACTCACTGCACTGCATACCCAGTGGTGCCAGTTCACTCTCTGGAGTCACTGTACTGCATCCCCAGTGGTGCCAGTGCACTCTCTGGACTCACTGCACTGCATCCCCAGTGGAGCCAGTGCACTCTCTGGACTCACTGCAGTGCATCCCCAGTGGTGCCAGTGCACTCTCTGGACTCACTGCACTGCATCCCCAGTGGTGCCAGTGCACTCTCTGTAGTCATTGCGCTGCATCCCCAGTGGTACCAGTGCACTCTCTGGACTCACTGTACTGCATTCACAGTGGCGCCAGTGCACTCTCTGGACTCACCGCACTGCATCCAGAGTGGTGCCAGTGCACTCTCTGGACTCACTGCACTGCATCCCCAGTGGTGCCAGTGCACTCTGTGGACTCACTGCACTGCATCCCCAGTGGTGCCAGTGCACTCTCTGGACTCACTGCACTGCATCCCCAGTGGTGCCAGTGCACTCTCTGGACTCACTGCACTGCATCCCCAGTGGTGCCAGTGCACTCTCTGTAGTCATTGCGCTGCATCCCCAGTGGTACCAGTGCACTCTCTGGACTCACTGCACTGCATCCCCAGTGGGGCCAGTGCACTCTCTGGAGTCATTTCAGTGCATCCCAGTTGTGCCAGTGCACTCTATGGACTCACTGCACTGCATCCCCAGTGGGGCCAGTGCACTCTCTGGAGTCATTTCAGTGCATCCCCAGTTGTGCCAGTGCACTCTATGGACTCACTGCAGTGCATCCCCAGTGGTGCCAGTGCACTCTCTGGACTCACTGCACTGCATCCCCAGTGGTGCCAGTGCACTCTCTGGACTCACTGCACTGCATCCCCAAGGTGCCAGTGCACTCTCTGCACTCACTACACTGCATCTCCAGTGGTGCCAGTGCACTCTCTGGACTCACTGCAGTGCATCCCCAGTGGTGCCAGTGCACTCTCTGGACTCACTGCAGTGCATCCCCAGTGGTGCCAGTGCACTCTCTGGACTTACTGCACTGCATCCCCAGTGGTGCCAGTGCACTCTCTGGACTCACTGCGCTGCATCCCCAGTGGTGCCAGTGCACTCTCTGGACTCACTGTACTGCATCCCCAGTGGTGCCAGTGCACTCTCTGTAGTCATTGCGCTGCATCCCCAGTGGTGCCAGTGCACTCTCTGGACTCACTGCACTGCATCCCCAGTGGTGCCAGTGCACTCTCTGGAGTCACTGCAGTGCTTCCCCAGTGGTGCCAGTGCACTCTCTGGACTCACTGCAGTGCATCCCCAGTGGTGCCAGTGCACTCTCTGGACTCACTGCAGTGCATCCCCAGTGGTGTCAGTGCACTCTCTGGACTCACTGCAGTACATCCCCAATGGTGCCAGTGTACTCTCTGCACTCACTGCAGTGCATCCTCAGTGGTGCCAGTGCACTCTCTGGACTCACTGCAGTGCATACCCAGTGGTGCCAGTTCACTCTCTGGAGTCACTGTACTGCATCCCCAGTGGTGCCAGTGCACTCTCTGGACTCACTGCACTGCATCCCCAGTGGAGCCAGTGCACTCTCTGGACTCACTGCACTGCATCCCCAGTGGTGCCAGTGCACTCTCTGGACTCACTGCAGTGCATCCCCAGTGGTGCCAGTGCACTCTATGGACGCACTGTACTGCATCCCCAGTGGTGCCAGTGCACTCTCTGGACTCACCGCACTGCATCCAGAGTGGTGCCAGTGCACTCTCTGGACTCACTGCACTGCATTCCCAGTGGTGCCAGTGCACTCTCTGGACTCACTGCAGTGCATCCCCAGTGGTGCCAGTGCACTCTCTGGACTCACTGCACTGCATCCCCAGTGGTGCCAGTGCTCTCTCTGGACTCACTGCACTGTATCCCCAGTGGTGCCAGTGCACTCTCTGGACTCACTGCAGTGCATCCCCAGTGGTGCCAGTGCACTCTCTGGACTCACAGCAGTGCATCCCCAGTGGTGCCAGTGCACTCTCTGGACTCACTGCACTGCATCCCCAGTGGTGCCAGTGCACTCTCTAGAGTCACTGCAGTGCATCCCCAGTGGTGCCAGTGCACTCTCTGGACTCACTGCACTGCATCACCAGTGGTGCCAGTGCACTCTCTGGAGTCACTGCACTGCATCCCCAGTGGTGCCAGTGCACTCTCTGGACTCACTGCACTGCATCCCCAGTGGTGCCAGTGCACTCTCTGGACTCACCGCACTGCATCCCCAGTGGTGCCAGTGCACTCTCTGGACTCACTGCAGTGCATCCCCAGTGGTGCCAGTGCACTCTCTGGACTTACAGCACTGCATCCCCAGTGGTGCCTGTGCACTCTCTGGACTCACTGTGCTGCATCCCCAGTGGTGCCAGTGCACTCTCTGGAGTCACTGCAGTGCTTCCCCAGTGGTGCCAGTGCACTCTCTGGACTCACTGCACTGCATCCCCAGTGGTGCCGGTGCACTCTCTAGAGTCACTGCAGTGCATTCCCAGTGGTGCCAGTGCACTCTCTGGAGTCTCTGCAGTGCATCCCCAGTGGTGCCAGTGCACTCTGTGGACTCACTGTACTGCATCCCCTGTGGTGCCAGTGCACTCTCTGGACTCACTGTACTGCATCCCCAGTGGTGCCAGTGCACTCTCTGGACTCACTGCAGTACATCCCCAATGGTGCCAGTGTACTCTCTGCACTCACTGCAGTGCATCCCCAGTGGTGCCAGTGCACTCTCTGGACTCACTGCAGTGCATCCCCAGTGGTGCCAGTTCACTCTCTGGACTCACTGTACTGCATCCCCAGTGGTGCCAGTGCACTCTCTGGACTCACTGCAGTGCATCCCCAGTGGTGCCAGTGCACTCTCTGGACTAACTGAACTGCATCCCCAATTGATCCAGTGCACTCTCTTTACTCACTGCACTGCATCCCCAGTGGTGCCAGTGCACTCTCTGGAGTCACTGCAGTGCATCGCCAGTGGTGCCAGTGCACTCTGTGGACTCACTGTACTGCATCCCCAGTGGTGCCAGTGCACTCTCTGGAGTCACTGCACTGCATCCCCAGTGGTGCCAGTGCACTCTGTGGACTCACTGTACTGCATCCCCAGTGGTGCCAGTGCACTCTCTGGACTCACTGCACTGCATCCCCAGTGGTGCCAGTGCACTCTCTGGACTCACTGCAGTACATCCCCAATGGTGCCAGTGTACTCTCTGCACTCACTGCAGTGCATCCCCAGTGGTGCCAGTGCACTCTCTGGACTCACTGCACTGCATACCCAGTGGTGCCAGTTCACTCTCTGGAGTCACTGTACTGCATCCCCAGTGGTGCCAGTGCACTCTCTGGACTCACTGCACTGCATCCCCAGTGGAGCCAGTGCACTCTCTGGACTCACTGCACTGCATCCCCAGTGGTGCCAGTGCACTCTCTGGACTCACTGCACTGCATCCCCAGTGGTGCCAGTGCACTCTCTGTAGTCATTGCGCTGATCCCCAGTGGTACCAGTGCACTCTCTGGACTCACTGTACTGCATTCACAGTGGCGCCAGTGCACTCTCTGGACTCACCGCACTGCATCCAGAGTGGTGCCAGTGCACTCTCTGGACTCACTGCACTGCATCCCCAGTGGTGCCAGTGCACTCTGTGGACTCACTGCACTGCATCCCCAGTGGTGCCAGTGCACTCTCTGGACTCACTGCACTGCATCCCCAGTGGTGCCAGTGCACTCTCTGGACTCACTGCACTGCATCCCCAGTGGTGCCAGTGCACTCTCTGTAGTCATTGCGCTGCATCCCCAGTGGTACCAGTGCACTCTCTGGACTCACTGCACTGCATCCCCAGTGGGGCCAGTGCACTCTCTGGAGTCATTTCAGTGCATCCCCAGTTGTGCCAGTGCACTCTATGGACTCACTGCACTGCATCCCCAGTGGGGCCAGTGCACTCTCTGGAGTCATTTCAGTGCATCCCCAGTTGTGCCAGTGCACTCTATGGACTCACTGCAGTGCATCCCCAGTGGTGCCAGTGCACTCTCTGGACTCACTGCACTGCATCCCCAGTGGTGCCAGTGCACTCTCTGGACTCACTGCACTGCATCCCCAAGGTGCCAGTGCACTCTCTGCACTCACTACACTGCATCTCCAGTGGTGCCAGTGCACTCTCTGGACTCACTGCAGTGCATCCCCAGTGGTGCCAGTGCACTCTCTGGACTCACAGCAGTGCATTCCCAGTGGTGCCAGTGCACTCTCTGGATTTACTGCACTGCATCCCCAGTGGTGCCAGTGCACTATCTGGACTCACTGAACTGCATCCCCAGTGCTGACAGTGCACTCTCTGGACTCACTGCACTGCATCCCCAGTGGTGCCAGTGCACTCTCTGGACTCACTGCAGTGCATCCCCAGTGGTGCCAGTGCACTCTCTGGACTCACTGCACTGCATCCCCAGTGGTGCCAGTGCACTCTCTGGAGTCTCTGCAGTGCATCCCCAGTGGTGCCAGTGCACTCTGTGGACTCACTGTACTGCATCCCCAGTGGTGCCAGTGCACTCTCTGGACTCACTGCAGTACATCCCCAATGGTGCCAGTGTACTCTCTGCACTCACTGCAGTGCATCCCCAGTGGTGCCAGTGCACTCTCTGGACTCACTGCAGTGCATTCCCAGTGGTGCCAGTTCACTCTCTGGAGTCACTGTACTGCATCCCCAGTGGTGCCAGTGCACTCTCTGGAGTCACTGCAGTGCATCCCCAGTGGTGCCAGTGCACTCTCTGGACTAACTGAACTGCATCCCCAGTTGTTCCAGTGCACTCTCTGGACTCACTGCACTGCATCCCCAGTGGTGCCAGTGCACTCTCTAGAGTCACTGCAGTGCATCCCCAGTGGTGCCAGTGCACTCTCTGGACTCACTGCACTGCATCCCCAGTGGTGCCAGTGCACTCTCTGGACTCACTGCAGTGCATCCCCAGTGGTGCCAGTGCACTCTCTGGACTCACTGCACTGCATCCCCAGTGGTGCCAGTGCACTCTCTAGAGTCACTGCAGTTCGTCCCCAGTGGTGCCAGTGCACTCTCTGGACTCACTGCACTGCATCACCAGTGGTGCCAGTGCACTCTCTGGAGTCACTGCACTGCATCCCCAGTGGTGCCAGTGCACTCTCTGGACTCACTGCACTGCATCCCCAGTGGTGCCAGTGCACTCTCTGGACTCACCGCACTGCATCCCCAGTGGTGCCAGTGCACTCTCTGGACTCACTGCAGTGCATCCCCAGTGGTGCCAGTGCACTCTCTGGACTTACAGCACTGCATCCCCAGTGGTGCCAGTGCACTCTCTGGACTCACTGTGCTGCATCCCCAGTGGTGCCAGTGCACTCTCTGGAGTCACTGCAGTGCTTCCCCAGTGGTGCCAGTGCACTCTCTGGACTCACTGCACTGCATCCCCAGTGGTGCCGGTGCACTCTCTAGAGTCACTGCAGTGCATTCCCAGTGGTGCCAGTGCACTCTCTGGAGTCTCTGCAGTGCATCCCCAGTGGTGCCAGTGCACTCTGTGGACTCACTGTACTGCATCCCCTGTGGTGCCAGTGCACTCTCTGGACTCACTGTACTGCATCCCCAGTAGTGCCAGTGCACTCTCTGGACTCACTGCAGTACATCCCCAATGGTGCCAGTGTACTCTCTGCACTCACTGCAGTGCATCCCCAGTGGTGCCAGTGCACTCTCTGGACTCACTGCAGTGCATCCCCAGTGGTGCCAGTTCACTCTCTGGACTCACTGTACTGCATCCCCAGTGGTGCCAGTGCACTCTCTGGACTCACTGCAGTGCATCCCCAGTGGTGCCAGTGCACTCTCTGGACTAACTGAACTGCATCCCCAATTGATCCAGTGCACTCTCTTTACTCACTGCACTGCATCCCCAGTGGTGCCAGTGCACTCTCTGGAGTCACTGCAGTGCATCGCCAGTGGTGCCAGTGCACTCTGTGGACTCACTGTACTGCATCCCCAGTGGTGCCAGTGCACTCTCTGGAGTCACTGCACTGCATCCCCAGTGGTGCCAGTGCACTCTGTGGACTCACTGTACTGCATCCCCAGTGGTGCCAGTGCACTCTCTGGACTCACTGCACTGCATCCCCAGTGGTGCCAGTGCACTCTCTGGACTCACTGCAGTACATCCCCAATGGTGCCAGTGTACTCTCTGCACTCACTGCAGTGCATCCCCAGTGGTGCCAGTGCACTCTCTGGACTCACTGCACTGCATACCCAGTGGTGCCAGTTCACTCTCTGGAGTCACTGTACTGCATCCCCAGTGGTGCCAGTGCACTCTCTGGACTCACTGCACTGCATCCCCAGTGGAGCCAGTGCACTCTCTGGACTCACTGCACTGCATCCCCAGTGGTGCCAGTGCACTCTCTGGACTCACTGCACTGCATCCCCAGTGGTGCCAGTGCACTCTCTGTAGTCATTGCGCTGCATCCCCAGTGGTACCAGTGCACTCTCTGGACTCACTGTACTGCATTCACAGTGGCGCCAGTGCACTCTCTGGACTCACCGCACTGCATCCAGAGTGGTGCCAGTGCACTCTCTGGACTCACTGCACTGCATCCCCAGTGGTGCCAGTGCACTCTGTGGACTCACTGCACTGCATCCCCAGTGGTGCCAGTGCACTCTCTGGACTCACTGCACTGCATCCCCAGTGGTGCCAGTGCACTCTCTGGACTCACTGCACTGCATCCCCAGTGGTGCCAGTGCACTCTCTGTAGTCATTGCGCTGCATCCCCAGTGGTACCAGTGCACTCTCTGGACTCACTGCACTGCATCCCCAGTGGGGCCAGTGCACTCTCTGGAGTCATTTCAGTGCATCCCCAGTTGTGCCAGTGCACTCTATGGACTCACTGCACTGCATCCCCAGTGGGGCCAGTGCACTCTCTGGAGTCATTTCAGTGCATCCCCAGTTGTGCCAGTGCACTCTATGGACTCACTGCAGTGCATCCCCAGTGGTGCCAGTGCACTCTCTGGACTCACTGCACTGCATCCCCAGTGGTGCCAGTGCACTCTCTGGACTCACTGCACTGCATCCCCAAGGTGCCAGTGCACTCTCTGCACTCACTACACTGCATCCCCAGTGGTGCCAGTGCACTCTCTGGACTCACTGCAGTGCATCCCCAGTGGTGCCAGTGCACTCTCTGGACTCACAGCAGTGCATTCCCAGTTGTGCCAGTGCACTCTCTGGATTTACTGCACTGCATCCCCAGTGGTGCCAGTGCACTATCTGGACTCACTGAACTGCATCCCCAGTGCTGACAGTGCACTCTCTGGACTCACTGCACTGCATCCCCAGTGGTGCCAGTGCACTCTCTGGACTCACTGCAGTGCATCCCCAGTGGTGCCAGTGCACTCTCTGGACTCACTGCACTGCATCCCCAGTGGTGCCAGTGCACTCTCTGGAGTCACTGCACTGCATCCCCAGTGGTGCCAGTGCACTCTGTGGACTCACTGTACTGCATCCCCAGTGGTGCCAGTGCACTCTCTGGACTCACTGCAGTACATCCCCAATGGTGCCAGTGTACTCTCTGCACTCACTGCAGTGCATCCCCAGTGGTGCCAGTGCACTCTCTGGACTCACTGCAGTGCATCCCCAGTGGTGCCAGTTCACTCTCTGGAGTCACTGTACTGCATCCCCAGTGGTGCCAGTGCACTCTCTGGAGTCACTGCAGTGCATCCCCAGTGGTGCCAGTGCACTCTCTGGACTAACTGAACTGCATCCCCAGTTGTTCCAGTGCACTCTCTGGACTCACTGCACTGCATCCCCAGTGGTGCCAGTGCACTCTCTAGAGTCACTGCAGTGCATCCCCAGTGGTGCCAGTGCACTCTCTGGACTCACTGCACTGCATCCCCAGTGGTGCCAGTGCACTCTCTGGACTCACTGCAGTGCATCCCCAGCGGTGCCAGTTCACTCTCTGGAGTCACTGTACTGCATCCCCAGTGGTGCCAGTGCACTCTCTGGACTCACTGCACTGCATCCCCAGTGGTGCCAGTGCACTCTCTGGACTAACTGAACTGCATCCCCAATTGATCCAGTGCACTCTCTGGACTCACCGCGCTGCATCCAGAGTGGTGCCAGTGCACTCTCTAGAGTCACTGCAGTGCATCCCCAGTGGTGCCAGTGCACTCTCTGGACTCACTGCACTGCATCCCCAGTGGTGCCAGTGCACTCTCTGGAGTCACTGCAGTGCATCCCCAGTGGTGCCAGTGCACTCTCTGGACTCACTGCACTGCATCCCCAGTGGTGCCAGTGCACTCTCTGGACTCACCGCACTGCATCCAGAGTGGTGCCAGTGCACTCTCTGGACTCACTGCAGTGCATCCCCAGTGGAGCCAGTGCACTCTCTGGACTCACTGCAGTGCATATCCAGTGGTGCCAGTGCACTCTCTGCACTCAATGTACTGCATCCCCAGTGGTGCCAGTGCACTCTCTGGACTCACTGCACTGCATCCCCAGTGGAGCCAGTGCACTCTGTGGACTCACTGCACTGCATCCCCAGTGGTGCCAGTGTACTCTCTGGACTCACTGCAGTGCATCCCCAGTGGTGCCAGTGCACTCTGTGGACTCACTGTACTGCATCCACAGTGGTGCCAGTGCACTCTCTGGACTCACCGAACTGCATCCAGAGTGGTGCCAGTGCACTCTCTGGACTCACTGCACTGCATTCCCAGTGGTGCCAGTGCACTCTCTGGACTCACTGCAGTGCATCCCCAGTGGTACCAGTGCACTCTCTGGACTCACTGCACTGCATCCCCAGTGGTGCCAGTGCTCTCTCTGGACTCACTGCAGTGCATCCCCAGTGGTGCCAGTGCACTCTCTGGACTCACTGCAGTGCATCCCCAGTGGTGCCAGTGCACTCTCTGGACTCACAGCAGTGCATCCCCAGTGGTGCCAGTGCACTCTCTAGAGTCACTGCAGTGCATCCCCAGTGGTGCCAGTGCACTCTCTGGACTCACTGCACTGCATCACCAGTGGTGCCAGTGCACTCTCTGGAGTCACTGCACTGCATCCCCAGTGGTGCCAGTGCACTCTCTGGACTCACTGCACTGCATCCAAAGTGGTGCCAGTGCACTCTCTGGACTCACTGCAGTGCATCCCCAGTGGTGCCAGTGCACTCTCTGGACTTACAGCACTGCATCCCCAGTGGTGCCAGTGCACTCTCTGGACTCACTGCGCTGCATCCCCAGTGGTGCCAGTGCACTCTCTGGACTCACTGTACTGCATCCCCAGTGGTGCCAGTGCACTCTCTGTAGTCATTGCGCTGCATCCCCAGTGGTGCCAGTGCACTCTCTGCAGTCAATGCAGTGCTTCCCCAGTGGTGCCAGTGCACTCTCTGGACTCACTGCACTGCATCCCCAGTGGTGCCGGTGCACTCTCTAGAGTCACTGCAGTGCATTCCCACTGGTGCCAGTGCACTCTCTGGAGTCTCTGCAGTGCATCCCCAGTGGTGCCAGTGCACTCTGTGGACTCACTGTACTGCATCCCCAGTGGTGCCAGTGCACTCTCTGGACTCACTGCACTGCATCCCCAGTGGTGCCAGTGCACTCTCTGGACTCACTGCACTGCATCACCAGTGGTGCCAGTGCACTCCCTGGACTCACTGCAGTGCATCCCCAGTGGTGCCAGTGCACTCTCTGGACTCACTGCAGTACATCCCCAATGGTGCCAGTGTACTCTCTGCACTCACTGCAGTGCATTCTCAGTGGTGCCAGTGCACTCTCTGGACTCACTGCAGTGCATACCCAGTGGTGCCAGTTCACTCTCTGGAGTCACTGTACTGCATCCCCAGTGGTGCCAGTGCACTCTCTGGACTCACTGCACTGCATCCCCAGTGGAGCCAGTGCACTCTCTGGACTCACTGCACTGCATCCCCAGTGGTGCCAGTGCACTCTCTGGTCTCACTGCAGTGCATCCCCAGTGGTGCCAGTGCACTCTGTGGACTCACTGTACTGCATCCCCAGTGGTGCCAGTGCACTCTCTGGACTCACTGCACTGCATCCCCAGTGGTGCCAGTGCACTCTCTGGACTCACTGCACTGCATTCCCAGTGGGGCCAGTGCACTCTCTGGACTCACTGCAGTGCATCCCCAGTGGTGCCAGTGCACTCTCTGGACTCACTGCACTGCATCCCCAGTGGTGCCAGTGCACTCTCTGGACTCACTGCACTGCATCCCCAGTGGTGCCAGTGCACTCTCTGGACTCACTGCAGTGCATCCCCAGTGGTGCCAGTGCACTCTCTGGACTCACTGCAGTGCATCCCCAGTGGTGCCACTGCACTCTCTGGACTCACTGCACTGCATCCCCAGTGGTGCCAGTGCACTCTCTAGAGTCACTGCAGTGCATCCCCAGTGGTGCCAGTGCACTCTCTGGAGTCACTGCACTGCATCACCAGTGGTGCCAGTGCACTCTCTGGAGTCACTGCACTGCATCCCCAGTGGTGCCAGTGCACTCTGTGGACTCACTGCAGTGCATCCCCAGTGGTGCCAGTGCACTCTCTGGACTCACCGCACTGTATCCCCAGTGGTGCCAGTGCACTCTCTGGACTCACTGCAGTGCATCCCCAGTGGTGCCAGTGCACTCTCTGGACTTACAGCACTGCATCCCCAGTGGTGCCAGTGCACTCTCTGGACTCACTGTTCTGCATCCCCAGTGGTGCCAGTGCACTCTCTGGACTCACCGCACTGCATCCCCAGTGGTGCCAGTGCACTCTCTGGACTCACTGCAGTGCATCCCCAGTGGTGCCAGTGCACTCTCTGGACTCACTGCACTGCATCCCCAGTGGTGCCAGTGCACTCTCTGGAGTCACTGCAGTGCTTCCCCAGTGGTGCCAGTGCACTCTCTGGACTTACAGCACTGCATCCCCAGTGGTGCCAGTGCACTCTCTGGACTCACTCTGCTGCATCCCCAGTGGTGCCAGTGCACTCTCTGGACTCACCGCACTGCATCCCCAGTGGTGCCAGTGCACTCTCTGGACTCACAGCAGTGCATCCCCAGTGGTGCCAGTGCACTCTCTAGAGTCACTGCAGTGCATCCCCAGTGGTGCCAGTGCACTCTCTGGACTCACTGCACTGCATCCCCAGTGGTGCCAGTGCACTCTGTGGACTCACTGCACTGCATCCAAAGTGGTGCCAGTGCACTCTCTGGACTCACTGCAGTGCATCCCCAGTGGTGCCAGTGCACTCTCTGGACTTACAGCACTGCATCCCCAGTGGTGCCAGTGCACTCTCTGGACTCACTGCGCTGCATCCCCAGTGGTGCCAGTGCACTCTCTGGACTCACTGTACTGCATCCCCAGTGGTGCCAGTGCACTCTCTGTTGTCATTGCGCTGCATCCCCAGTGGTGCCAGTGCACACTCTGGACTCACTGCACTGCATCCCCAGTGGTGCCAGTGCACTCTCTGGAGTCACTGCAGTGCTTCCCCAGTGGTGCCAGTGCACTCTCTGGACTCACTGCACTGCATCCCCAGTGGTGCCGGTGCACTCTCTAGAGTCACTGCAGTGCATTCCCACTGGTGCCAGTGCACTCTCTGGAGTCTCTGCAGTGCATCCCCAGTGGTGCCAGTGCACTCTGTGGACTCACTGTACTGCATCCCCAGTGGTGCCAGTGCACTCTCTGGACACACTGCACTGCATCCCCAGTGGTGCCAGTGCACTCTCTGGACTCACTGCCGTGCATCCCCAGTGGTGCCAGTGCACTCTCTGGACTCACTGCAGTACATCCCCAATGGTGCCAGTGTACTCTCTGCACTCACTGCAGTGCATCCCCAGTGGTGCCAGTGCACTCTCTGGACTCACTGCAGTGCATACCCAGTGGTGCCAGTTCACTCTCTGGAGTCACTGTACTGCATCCCCAGTGGTGCCAGTGCACTCTCTGGACTCACTGCACTGCATCCCCAGTGGAGCCAGTGCACTCTCTGGACTCACTGCACTGCATCCCCAGTGGTGCCAGTGCACTCTCTGGACTCACTGCAGTGCATCCTCAGTGGTGCCAGTGCACTCTGTGGACTCACTGTACTGCATCCACAGTGGTGCCAGTGCACTCTCTGGACTCACCGCACTGCATCCCCAGTGGTGCCAGTGCACTCTCTGGAGTCACTGCACTGCATCCCCAGTGGTGCCAGTGCACTCTCTGGACTCACTGCAGTGCATCCCCAGTGGTGCCAGTGCACTCTCTGGACTCACTGCACTGCATCCCCAGTGGTGCCAGTGCTCTCTCTGGACTCACTGCACTGCATCCCCAGTGGTGGCAGTGCACTCTCTGGACTCACTGCAGTGCATCCCCAGTGGTGCCAGTGCACTCTCTGGACTCACTGCAGTGCATCCCCAGTGGTGCCAGTGCACTCTCTGGACTCACTGCACTGCATCCCCAGTGGTGCCAGTGCACTCTCTAGAGTCACTGCAGTGCATCCCCAGTGGTGCCAGTGCACTCTCTGGACTCACTGCACTGCATCACCAGTGGTGCCAGTGCACTCTCTGGAGTCACTGCACTGCATCCCCAGTGGTGCCAGTGCACTCTCTGGACTCACTGCACTGCATCCCCAGTGATGCCAGTGCACTCTCTGGACTCACTGCACTGCATCCCCAGTGGTGCCAGTGCACTCTCTGGAGTCTCTGCAGTGCATCCCCAGTGGTGCCAGTGCACTCTCTGGACTTACAGCACTGCATCCCCAGTGGTGCCAGTGCACTCTCTGGACTCACTGTGCTGCATCCCCAGTGGTGCCAGTGCACTCTCTGGACTCACCGCACTGCATCCCCAGTGGTGCCAGTGCACTCTCTGGACTCACTGCACTGCATCCCCAGTGGGGCCAGTGCACTCTCTGGACTCACTGCACTGCATCCCCAGTGGTGCCAGTGCACTCTCTGGAGTCACTGCAGTGCTTCCCCAGTGGTGCCAGTGCACTCTCTGGACTCACTGCACTGCATCCCCAGTGGTGCCAGTGCACTCTCTAGAGTCACTGCAGTGCATCCCCAGTGGTGCCAGTGCACTCTCTGGACTCACTGCACTGCATCCCCAGTGGTGCCAGTGCACTCTCTGGACTCACTGCAGTACATCCCCAATGGTGCCAGTGTACTCTCTGCACTCACTGCAGTGCATCCCCAGTGGTGCCAGTGCACTCTCTGGACTCACTGCAGTGCATCCCCAGTGGTGCCAGTGCACTCTCTGGACTCACCGCACTGCATCCAGAGTGGTGCCAGTGCACTCTCTGGACTCACTGAAGTGCATCCCCAGTGGTGCCAGTGCACTCTCTGGACTAACTGAACTGCATCCCCAATTGATCCAGTGCACTCTCTGGACTCACTGCACTGCATCCCCAGTGGTGCCAGTGCACTCTCTGGAGTCACTGCAGTGCATCGCCAGTGGTGCCAGTGCACTCTGTGGACTCACTGTACTGCATCCCCAGTGGTGCCAGTGCACTCTCTGGAGTCTCTGCAGTGCATCCCCAGTGGTGCCAGTGCACTCTGTGGACTCACTGTACTGCATCCCCAGTGGTGCCAGTGCACTCTCTGGACTCACTGCACTGCATCCCCAGTGGTGCCAGTGCACTCTCTGGACTCACTGCAGTACATCCCCAATGGTACCAGTGTACTCTCTGCACTCACTGCAGTGCATCCCCAGTGGTGCCAGTGCACTCTCTGGACTCACTGCACTGCATACCCAGTGGTGCCAGTTCACTCTCTGGAGTCACTGTACTGCATCCCCAGTGGTGCCAGTGCACTCTCTGGACTCACTGCACTGCATCCCCAGTGGAGCCAGTGCACTCTCTGGACTCACTGCAC
The DNA here is from genome assembly GCF_964211835.1 of Anser anser. Classification (NCBI taxonomy): domain Eukaryota; kingdom Metazoa; phylum Chordata; class Aves; order Anseriformes; family Anatidae; genus Anser; species Anser anser. The sequence continues at coordinate 500,714 of NW_028154147.1, forward strand.
TGCATCCCCAGTGGTGCCAGTGCACTCTCTGGACTCACTGCACTGCATCCCCAGTGGTGCCAGTGTACTCTCTGTAGTCATTGCGCTGCATCCCCAGTGGTGCCAGTGCACTCTCTGGACTCACTGTACTGCATTAACAGTGGCGCCAGTGCACTCTCTGGACTCACCGCACTGCATCCAGAGTGGTGCCAGTGCACTCTCTGGACTCACTGCACTGCATCCCCAGTGGTGTCAGTGCACTCTCTGGACTCACTGCACTACATCCCCAGTGGTGCCAGTGCACTCTCTGGACTCACTGCACTGCATCCCCAGTGGTGCCAGTGCACTCTCTGGACTCACTGCACTGCATCCCCAGTGGTGCCAGTGCACTCTCTGTAGTCATTGCGCTGCATCCCCAGTGGTACCAGTGCACTCTCTGGACTCACTGCAGTGCATCCCCAGTGGGGCCAGTGCACTCTCTGGAGTCATTTCAGTGCATCCCCAGTTGTGCCAGTGCACTCTATGGACTCACTGCACTGCATCCCCAGTGGGGCCAGTGCACTCTCTGGAGTCATTTCAGTGCATCCACAGTTGTGCCAGTGCACTCTATGGACTCACTGCAGTGCATCCCCAGTGGTGCCAGTGCACTCTCTGGACTCACTGCAGTGCATCCCCAGTGGTGCCAATGCACTCTCTGGACTCACTGCACTGCATCCCCAAGGTGCCAGTGCACTCTCTGCACTCACTACACTGCATCCCCAGTGGTGCCAGTGCACTCTCTGGACTCACTGCACTGCATCCCCAGTGGTGCCAGTGCACTCTCTGGACTCACAGCAGTGCAACCCAGTGGTGCCAGTGCACTCTCTGGATTCACTGCACTGCATCCCCAGTGGTGCCAGTGCACTATCTGGACTCACTGCACTGCATCCCCAGTGCTGACAGTGCACTCTCTGGACTCACTGCACTGCATCCCCAGTGGTGCCAGTGCACTCTCTGGACTCACTGCAGTGCATCCCCAGTGGTGCCAGTGCACTCTCTGGACTCACTGCACTGCATCCCCAGTGGTGCCAGTGCACTCTCTGGAGTCTCTGCAGTGCATCCCCAGTGGTGCCAGTGCACTCTGTGGACTCACTGTACTGCATCCCCAGTGGTGCCAGTGCACTCTCTGGACTCACTGCAGTACATCCCCAATGGTGCCAGTGTACTCTCTGCACTCACTGCAGTGCATCCCCAGTGGTGCCAGTGCACTCTCTGGACTCACTGCAGTGCATCCCCAGTGGTGCCAGTTCACTCTCTGGAGTCACTGTACTGCATCCCCAGTGGTGCCAGTGCACTCTCTGGACTCACTGCAGTGCATCCCCAGTGGTGCCAGTGCACTCTCTGGACTAACTGAACTGCATCCCCAGTTGATCCAGTGCACTCTCTGGACTCACTGCACTGCATCCCCAGTGGTGCCAGTGCACTCTCTGGAGTCACTGCAGTGCATCCCCAGTGGTGCCAGTGCACTCTCTGGACTCACTGCACTGCATCCCCAGTGGTGCCAGTGCACTCTCTGGACTCACTGCAGTGCATCCCCAGTGGTGCCAGTGCACTCTCTGGACTCACTGTACTGCATCCCCAGTGGTGCCAGTGCACTCTCTGGACTCACTGTGCTGCATCCCCAGTGGTGCCAGTGCACTCTCTGGACTAACTGAACTGCATCCCCAATTGATCCAGTGCACTCTCTGGACTCACCGCGCTGCATCCAGAGTGGTGCCAGTGCAATCTCTAGAGTCACTACACTGCATCCCCAGTGGTGCCAGTGCACTCTCTGGACTCACTGCGCTGCATCACCAGTGGTGCCAGTGCACTCTCTGGACTCACTGCACTGCATCCCCAGTGGTGCCAGTGCACTCTGTGGACTCACTGCACTGCATCCCCAGTGGTGCCAGTGCACTCTGTCGACTCACTGCACTGCATCCCCAGTGGTGCCAGTGCACTCTCTGCACTCACTGCACTGCATCCCCAGTGGTGCCAGTGTACTCTCTGGACTCACTGCACTGCATCCCCAGTGGAGCCAGTTCACTCTCTGGACTCACTGCACTGCATCCCCAGTGGTGCCAGTGCACTCTCTGGACTCACTGCAGTGCATCCCCAGTGGTGCCAGTACACCCTCTCGACTCAGTGCAGTGCATCCCCAGTGGTGCCAGTGCACTCTCTGGACTCACTGCACTGCATCCCCAGTGGTGCCAGTGCACTCTCTGCACTCACTGCAGTGCATCCCCAGTGGTGCCAGTGCACTCTCTGGACTCACTTCACTGCATCCCCAGTGGTGCCAGTGCACTCTCTGGACTCACTGCAGTGCATCCCCAGTGGTGCCAGTGCACTCTCTGGACTCACTGCAGTGCATCCCCAGTGGTGCCAGTGCACTCTCTGCACTCACTGCACTGCATCCACTGTGGTGCCAGTGTACTCTCTGGACTCACTGCAGTGCATCCCCAGTGGTGCCAGTGCACTCTCTGGACTCACTGCAGTGCATCCCCAGTGGTGCCGGTGCACTCTCTAGAGTCACTGCAGTGCATTCCCAGTGGTGCCAGTGCACTCTCTGGACTCACTGCAGTCCATCCCCAGTGGTGCCAGTGCACTCTCTAGAGTCACTGCAGTGCATCCCCAGTGGTGCCAGTGCACTCTCTGGACTCACTGCACTGCATCCCCAGTGGTGCCAGTGCACTCTCTGGAGTCTCTGCAGTGCATCCCCAGTGGTGCCAGTGCACTCTGTGGACTCACTGTACTGCATCCTCAGTGGTGCCAGTGCACTCTCTGGACTCACAGCACTGCATCCCCAGTGGTGCCATTGCACTCTCTGGACTCACTGCAGTACATCCCCAATGGTGCCACTGTACTCTCTGCACTCACTGCAGTGCATCCCCAGTGGTGCCAGTGTACTCTCTGGACTAACTGCACTGCATCCCCAGTGGTGCCAGTGCACTCACTGGAGTCACTGTACTGCATCCCCAGTGGTGCCAGTGCACTCTCTGGACTCACTGCACTGCATCCCCAGTGGTGTCAGTGCACTCTCTGGACTAACTGAACTGCATACCCAATTGATCCAGTGCACTCTCTGGACTCACTGCACTGCATCCCCAGTGGTGCCAGTGCACTCTCTGGAGTCACTGCAGTGCATCCCCAGTGGTGCCAGTGCACTCTCTGGACTCACAGCAGTGCATCCCCAGTAGTGCCAGTGCACTCTCTGGACTCACCGCACTGCATCCAGAGTGGTGCCAGTGCACTCTCTGGACTCACTGCAGTGCATCCCCAGTGGTGCCAGTGCACTCTCTGGACTCACTGCAGTGCATCCCCAGTGGTGCCAGTGCACTCTCTGGACTCACTGCAGTGCATCCCCAGTGGTGCCAGTGCACTCTCTAGAGAAACTGCAGTGCATCCCCAGTGGTGCCAGTGCACTCTCTGGACTCACTGCAGTGCATCCCCAGTGGTGCCAGTGCACTCTCTGGAGTCACTGCACTGCATCCCCAGTGGTGCCAGGGCACTCTGTGGACTCACCGCACTGCATCCCCAGTGGTGCCACTGCACTCTCTGGACTCACAGCACTGCATCCAGAGTGGTGCCAGTGCACTCTCTGGACTCACTGCACTGCATCCCCAGTGGTGCCAGTGCACTCTCTGGACTCACTGCAGTGCATCCCCAGTGGTGCCAGTGCCCTCTCTGGACTTACAGCACTGCATCCCCAGTGGTGCCAGTGCACTCTCTGGACTCACTGCGCTGCATCCCCAGTGATGCCAGTGCACTCTCTGGACTCACTGTACTGCATCCCCAGTGGTGCCAGTGCACTCTCTGGACTCACTGCAGTGCATCCCCAGTGGTGCCAGTGCACTCTCTGGACTCACTGCACTGCATCACCAGTGGTGCCAGTGCACTCTCTGGAGTCACTGCAGTGCTTCCCCAGTGGTGCCAGTGCACTCTCTGCACTCACTGCACTGCATCCCCAGTGGTGCCGGTGCACTCTCTAGAGTCACTGCAGTGCATCCCCAGTGGTGCCAGTGCACTCTGTGGACTCACTGTACTGCATCCCCAGTGGTGCCAGTGCACTCTCTGGACTCACTGCACTGCATCCCCAGTGGTGCCAGTGTACTCTCTGCACTCACTGCAGTACATCCCCAGTGGTGCCAGTGCACTCTCTGGACTCACTGCAGTGCATCCCCAGTGGTGCCAGTTCACTCTCTGAAGTCACTGTAATGCATCCCCAGTGGTGCCAGTGCACTCTCTGGACTCACTGCACTGCATCCCCAGTGGTGCCAGTGCACTCTCTGGACTCACTGCACTGCATCCCCAGTGGTGCCAGTGCACTCTCTGGACTCACTGTACTGCACCCACAGAGGCGCCAGTGTACTCTCTGGACTCACCGCACTGCATCCAGAGTGGTGCCAGTGCACTCTCTGGACTCACTGCACTGCATCCCCAGTGGTGCCAGTGCACTCTCTGGACTCACTGCAGTGCATCCCCAGTGGTGCCAGTGCACTCTCTGGACTCACTGCACTGCATCCCCAGTGGTGCCAGTGCACTCTCTGGACTCACTGCAGTGCATCCCCAGTGGTGCCAGTGCACTCTCTGGACTCACTGCACTGCATCCCCAGTGGTGCCAGTGCACTCTCTGGACTCATTTCAGTGCATCCCCAGTAGTGCCAGTGCACTCTCTGGAGTCTCTGCAGTGCATCACCAGTGGTGCCAGTGCACTCTGTGGACTCACTGCACTGCATCCCCAGTGGTGCCAATGCACTCTCTGGACTCACTGCACTGCATCCCCAAGGTGCCAGTGCACTCTCTGCACTCACTGCACTGCATCCCCAGTGGTGCCAGTGCACTCTGTGGACTCACTGTACTGCATCCTCAGTGGTGCCAGTGCACTCTCTGGACTCACAGCACTGCATCCCCAGTGGTGCCATTGCACTCTCTGGACTCACTGCAGTACATCCCCAATGGTGCCACTGTACTCTCTGCACTCACTGCAGTGCATCCCCAGTGGTGCCAGTGTACTCTCTGAACTCACTGCAGTGCATCCCCAGTGGTGCCAGTGCACTCACTGGAGTCACTGTACTGCATCCCCAGTGGTGCCAGTGCACTCTCTGGACTCACTGCACTGCATCCCCAGTGGTGTCAGTGCACTCTCTGGACTAACTAAACTGCATCCCCAATTGATCCAGTGCACTCTCTGGACTCACTGCACTGCATCCCCAGTGGTGCCAGTGCACTCTCTGGACTCACTGCAGTGCATCCCCAGTGGTGCCAGTGCACTCTGTGGACTCACTGTACTGCATCCACAGTGGTGCCAGTGCACTCTCTGGACTCACCGCACTGCATCCAGAGTGGTGCCAGTGCACTCTCTGGACTCACTGCACTGCATCACCAGTGGTGCCAGTGCACTCTCTGGACTCACTTCAGTGCATCCCCAGTGGTGCCAGTGCACTCTCTGGACTCACTGCACTGCATCCCCAGTGGTGCCAGTGCACTCTCTAGAGTCACTGCAGGGCATCCCCAGTGGTGCCAGTGCACTCTCTGGACTCACTGCACTGCATCACCAGTGGTGCCAGTGCACTCTCTGGAGTCACTGCACTGCATCCCCAGTGGTGCCAGTGCACTCTCTGGACTCACTGCACTGCATCCCCAGTGGAGCCGGTGCACTCTCTAGAGTCACTGCAGTGCATCCCCAGTGGTGCCAGTGCACTCTCTGGAGTCTCTGCAGTGCATCCCCAGTGGTGCCAGTGCACTCTCTGGACTCACTGTACTGCATCCCCAGTGGTGCCAGTGCACTCTCTGGACTCACTGCACTGCATCCCCAGTGGTGCCAGTGTACTCTCTGCACTCACTGCAGTACATCCCCAGTGGTGCCAGTGCACTCTCTGGACTCACTGCACTGCATCCCCAGTGGTGCCAGTGCACTCTCTGAAGTCACTGTAATGCATCCCCAGTGGTGCCAGTGCACTCTCTGGACTCAGTGCACTGCATCCCCAGTGGTGCCAGTGCACTCTCTGGACTAACTGAACTGCATCCCCAATTGATCCAGTGCATTCTATGTAGTCATTGCGCTGCATCCCCAGTGGTGCCAGTGCACTCTCTGGACTCACTGCAGTGCATCCCCAGTGGTGCCAGTGCACTCTCTGGACTCACTGCACTGCATCCCCAGTGGTGCCAGTGCACTCTGTGGACGCACTGTACTGCATCTCCAGTGGTGCCAGTGCACTCTGTCGACTCACTGCACTGCATCCCCAGTGGTGCCAGTGCACTCTCTGCACTCACTGCACTGCATCCCCAGTGGTGCCAGTGTACTCTCTGGACTCACTGCACTGCATCCCCAGTGGAGCCAGTTCACTCTCTGGACTCACTGCAGTGCATCCCCAGTGGTGCCAGTACACCCTCTGGACTCAGTGCAGTGCATCCCCAGTGGTGCCAGTGCACTCTCTGGACTCACTGCACTGCATCCCCAGTGGTGCCAGTGCACTCTCTGCACTCACTGCAGTGCATCCCCAAAGGTGCCAGTGCACTCTCTGGACTCACTTCACTGCATCCCCAGTGGTGCCAGTGCACTCTCTGGACTCACTGTACTGCATCCCCAGTGGTGCCAGTGCACTCTCTGGACTCACTGCAGTGCATCCCCAGTGGTGCCAGTGCACTCTCTGCACTCACTGCACTGCATCCCCTGTGGTGCCAGTCCACTCTCTGGACTCACTGCAGTGCATCCCCAGTGGTGCCAGTGCACTCTCTGGACTCACAGCACTGCATCCCCAGTGGTGCCAGTGCACTCTCTGGACTCACTGCAGTGCATCCCCAGTGGTGCCAGTGCACTCTCTGGACTCACTGCACTGCATCCCCAGTGGTGCCAGTGCACTCTCTGGACTCACTGCACTGCATCCACAGTGGTGCCAGTGCACTCTATGTAGTCATTGCGCTGCATCCCCAGTGGTGCCAGTGCACTCTCTGGACTCACAGCACTGCATCCCCAGTGGTGCCAGTGCACTCTCTGGAGTCACTGCAGTGCATCCCCTGTGGTGCCAGTGCACTCTCTGGACTCACTGCACTGCATCCCCAGTGGTGCCAGTGCACTCTCTAGAGTCACTGCAGTGCATCCCCAGTGGTGCCAGTGCACTCTCTGGACTCACTGCACTGCATCCCCAGTGGTGCCAGTGCACTCTGTGGACGCACTGTACTGCATCCCCAGTGGTGCCAGTGCACTCTGGACTCACTGCACTGCATCCCCAGTGGTGCCAGTGCACTCTCTGCACTCACTGCACTGCATCCCCAGTGGTGCCAGTGTACTCTCTGGACTCACTGCACTGCATCCCCAGTGGAGCCAGTTCACTCTCTGGAGTCACTGTACTGCATCCCCAGTGGTGCCAGTGCAGTCTCTGGACTCACTGCAGTGCATCCCCAGTGGTGCCAGTGCACCCTCTGGACTCACTGCAGTGCATCCCCAGTGGTGCCAGTGCACTCTCTGGACTCACTGCAGTGCATCCCCAGTGGTGCCAGTGCACTCTCTGGAGTCACTGCAGTGCATCCCCAGTGGTGCCACTGCACACTCTGGACTCACTTCACTGCATCTCCAGTGGTGCCAGTGCACTCTCTGGACTCACTGCACTGCATCCCCAGTGGTGCCAGTGCACTCTCTGGACTCACTGCACTGCATCCCCAGTGGTGCCAGTGCACTCTCTGCACTCACTGCACTGCATCCCCAGTGGTGCCAGTGCACTCTCTGGACTCACTGCACTGCATCCCCAGTGGAGCCAGTTCACTCTCTGGAGTCACTGTACTGCATCCCCAGTGGTGCCAGTGCAGTCTCTGGACTCACTGCAGTGCATCCCCAGTGGTGCCAGTGCACCCTCTGGACTCACTGCAGTGCATCCCCAGTGGTGCCAGTGCACTCTCTGGACTCACTGCAGTGCATCCCCAGTGGTGCCAGTGCACTCTCTGGAGTCACTGCAGTGCATCCCCAGTGGTGCCACTGCACACTCTGGACTCACTTCACTGCATCTCCAGTGGTGCCAGTGCACTCTCTGGACTCACGGCAGTGCATCCCCAGTGGTGCCAGTGCACTCTCTGGACTCACAGCACTGCATCCCCAGTGGTGCCAGTGCACTCTCTGGACTCACTGCACTGCATCCCCAGTGGTGCCAGTGCACTCTCTGGACTCACTGCACTGCATCCCCAGTGGTGCCAGTGCACTCTCTGGAGTCTCTGCAGTGCATCCCCAGTGGTGGCAGTGCACTCTGTGGACTCACTGTACTGCATCCTCAGTGGTGCCAGTGCACTCTCTGGACTCACAGCACTGCATCCCCAGTGGTGCCAGTGCACTCTCTGGACTCACTGCAGTACATCCCCAATGGTGCCACTGTACTCTCTGCACTCACTGCAGTGCATCCCCAGTGGTGCCAGTGTACTCTCTGGACTCACTGCAGTGCATCCCCAGTGGTGCCAGTGCACTCACTGGAGTCACTGTACTGCATCCCCAGTGGTGCCAGTGCACTCTCTGGACTCACTGCACTGCATCCCCAGTGGTGTCAGTGCACTCTCTGGACTAACTGAACTGCATCCCCAATTGATCCAGTGCACTCTCTGGACTCACTGCACTGCATCCCCAGTGGTGCCAGTGCACTCTCTGGAGTCACTGCAGTGCATCCCCAGTGGTGCCAGTGCACTCTGTGGACTCACTGTACTGCATCCACAGTGGTGCCAGTGCACTCTCTGGACTCACCGCACTGCATCCAGAGTGGTGCCAGTGCACTCTCTGGACTCACTCCACTGCATCACCAGTGGTGCCAGTGCACTCTCTGGACTCACTGCAGTGCATCCCCAGTGGTGCCAGTGCACTCTCTGGACTCACTGCACTGCATCCCCAGTGGTGCCAGTGCACTCTCTAGAGTCACTGCAGTGCATCCCCAGTGGTGCCAGTGCACTCTCTGGACTCACTGCAGTGCATCCCCAGTGGTGCCAGTGCACTCTCTGGAGTCACTGCACTGCATCCCCAGTGGTGCCAGTGCACTCTGTGGACTCACTGCACTGCATCCCCAGTGGTGCCACTGCACTCTCTGGACTCTCCGCACTGCATCCCCAGTGGTGCCAGTGCACTCTCTGGACTCACTGCACTGCATCCCCAGTGGTGCCAGTGCACTCTCTGGACTCACTGCAGTGCATCCCCAGTGGTGCCAGTGCACTCTGTGGACTTACAGCACTGCATCCCCAGTGGTGCCAGTGCACTCTCTGGACTCACTGCGCTGCATCCCCAGTGATGCCAGTGCACTCTCTGGACTCACTGTACTGCATCCCCAGTGGTGCCAGTGCACTCTCTGGACTCACTGCACTGCATCCCCAGTGGTGCCAGTGCACTCTCTGGACTCACTGCACTGCATCACCAGTGGTGCCAGTGCACTCTCTGGAGTCACTGCAGTGCTTCCCCAGTGGTGCCAGTGCACTCTCTGGACTCACTGCACTGCATCCCCAGTGGTGCCGGTGCACTCTCTAGAGTCACTGCAGTGCATCCCCAGTGGTGCCAGTGCACTCTCTGGAGTCTCTGCAGTGCATCCCCAGTGGTGCCAGTGCACTCTGTGGACTCACTGTACTGCATCCCCAGTGGTGCCAGTGCACTCTCTGGACTCACTGCACTGCATCCCCAGTGGTGCCAGTGTACTCTCTGCACTCACTGCAGTACATCCCCAGTGGTGCCAGTGCACTCTCTGGACTCACTGCAGTGCATCCCCAGTGGTGCCAGTTCACTCTCTGAAGTCACTGTAATGCATCCCCAGTGGTGCCAGTGCACTCTCTGGACTCAGTGCACTGCATCCCCAGTGGTGCCAGTGCACTCTCTGGACTAACTGAACTGCATCCCCAATTGATCCAGTGCACTCTCTGGACTCACTGCACTGCATCCCCAGTGGTGCCAGTGCACTCTCTGGAGTCACTGCAGTGCATCCCCAGTGGTGCCAGTGCACTCTCTGGACTCACTGTACTGCATCCACAGTGGCGCCAGTGTACTCTCTGGACTCACCGCACTGCATCCAGAGTGGTGCCAGTGCACTCTCTGGACTCACTGCACTGCATCCCCAGTGGTGCCAGTGCACTCTCTGGACTCACTGCAGTGCATCCCCAGTGGTGCCAGTGCACTCTCTGGACTCACTGCACTGCATCCCCAGTGGTGCCAGTGCACTCTCTGGACTCACTGCAGTGCATCTCCAGTGGTGCCAGTGCACTCTCTGGAGTCATTGCGCTGCATCCCCAGTGGTGCCAGGGCACTCTCTGGACTCACAGCACTGCATCCCCAGTGGGGCCAGTGCACTCTCTGGAGTCATTTCAGTGCATCCCCAGTGGTGCCAGTGCACTCTCTAGAGTCACTGCAGTGCATCCCCAGTGGTGCCAGTGCACTCTCTGGACTCACTGCACTGCATCACCAGTGGTGCCAGTGCACTCTCTGGAGTCACTGCACTGCATCCCCAGTGGTGCCAGTGCACTCTGTGGACTCACTGCACTGCATCCCCAGTGGTGCCAGTGCACTCTCTGGACTCACCGCAGTGCATCCCCAGTGGTGCCAGTGCACTCTCTGGACTCACTGCACTGCATCCCCAGTGGTGCCAGTGCACTCTCTGGACTCACTGCAGTGCATCCCCAGTGGTGCCAGTGCCCTCTCTGGACTTACAGCACTACATCCCCAGTGGTGCCAGTGCACTCTCTGGACTCACTGCAGTGCATCCCCAGTGGTGCCAGTGCACTCTCTGGACTCACTGCACTGCATCCCCAGTGGTGCCAGTGCACTCTCTGGACTCACTGCACTGCATCACCAGTGGTGCCAGTGCACTCTCTGGAGTCACTGCAGTGCTTCCCCAGTGGTGCCAGTGCACTCTCTGGACTCACTGCACTGCATCCCCAGTGGTGCCAGTGCACTCTCTGGACTCACTGTACTGCATCCACAGTGGCGCCAGTGTACTCTCTGGACTCACCGCACTGCATCCAGAGTGGTGCCAGTGCACTCTCTGGACTCACTGCACTGCATCCCCAGTGGTGCCAGTGCACTCTCTGGACTCACTGCAGTGCATCCCCAGTGGTGCCAGTGCACTCTCTGGACTCACTGCACTGCATCCCCAGTGGTGCCAGTGCACTCTCTGGACTCACTGCAGTGCATCCCCAGTGGTGCCAGTGCACTCTCTAGAGTCATTGCGCTGCATCCCCAGTGGTGCCAGGGCACTCTCTGGACTCACAGCACTGCATACCCAGTGGGGCCAGTGCACTCTCTGGAGTCATTTCAGTGCATCCCCAGTGGTGCCAGTGCACTCTCTAGAGTCACTGCAGTGCATCCCCAGTGGTGCCAGTGCACTCTCTGGACTCACTGCACTGCATCACCAGTGGTGCCAGTGCACTCTCTGGAGTCACTGCACTGCATCCCCAGTGGTGCCAGTGCACTCTGTGGACTCACTGCACTGCATCCCCAGTGGTGCCAGTGCACTCTCTGGACTCACCGCAGTGCATCCCCAGTGGTGCCAGTGCACTCTCTGGACTCACTGCACTGCATCCCCAGTGGTGCCAGTGCACTCTCTGGACTCACTGCAGTGCATCCCCAGTGGTGCCAGTGCCCTCTCTGGACTTACAGCACTGCATCCCCAGTGGTGCCAGTGCACTCTCTGGACTCACTGCACTGCATCACCAGTGGTGCCAGTGCACTCTCTGGACTCACTGCACTGCATCCCCAGTGGTGCCAGTGCACTCTCTGGACTCACTGCACTGCATAACAAGTGGTGCCAGTGCACTCTCTGGAGTCACTGCAGTGCTTCCCCAGTGGTGCCAGTGCACTCTCTGGACTCACTGCAGTGCATCCCCAGTGGTGCCAGTGCACTCTCTGGAGTCTCTGCAGTGCATCCCCAGTGGTGCCAGTGCACTCTCTGGACTCACTGTACTGCATCCCCAGTGGTGCCAATGCACTCTCTGGACTCACTGCACTGCATCCCCAGTGGTGCCAGTGTACTCTCTGCACTCACTGCAGTACATCCCCAGTGGTGCCAGTGCACTCTCTGGACTCACTGCAGTGCATCCCCAGTGGTGCCAGTGCACTCTCTGGACTCACTGCACTGCATCCCCAGTGGTGCCAGTGCACTCTCTGGACTCACTGCACTGCATCCCCAGTGCTGACAGTGCACTCTCTGGACTCACTGCACTGCATCCCCAGTGGTGCCAGTGCACTCTCTGGACTCACTGCAGTGCATCCCCAGTGGTGCCAGTGCACTCTCTGGACTCACTGCAGTGCATCCCCAGTGGTGCCAGTGCACTCTCTGGAGTCTCTGCAGTGCATCCCCAGTGGTGCCAGTGCACTCTGTGGACTCACTGTACTGCATCCCCAGTGGTGGCAGTGCACTCTCTGGACTCACTGCAGTACATCTCCAATGGTGCCAGTGTACTCTCTGCACTCACTGCAGTGCATCCCCAGTGGTGCCAGTGCACTCTCTGGACTCACTGCAGTGCATCCCCCGTGGTGCCAGTTCACTCTCTGGAGTCACTGTACTGCATCCACAGTGGTGCCAGTGCACTCTCTGGACTCACTGCACTGCATCCCCAGTGGTGCCAGTGCACTCTCTGGACTCACTGCAGTCCATCCCCAGTGGTGCCAGTGCACTCTCTGGACTCACTTCACTGCATCCCCAGTGGTGCCAGTGCACTCTCTTTAGTCACTGCAGTGCATCACCAGTGGTGCCAGTGCACTCTGTGGACTCACTGTACTGCATCCACAGTGGTGCCAGTGCACTCTCTGGACTCACCGCACTGCATCCAGAGTGGTGCCAGTGCACTCTCTGGACTCACTGCAGTGCATTCCCAGTGGTGCCAGTGCACTCTCTGCACTCACTGCACTGCATCCCCAGTGGTGCCAGTGCTCTCTCTGTACTCACTGCACTGCATCCCCAGTGGTGCCAGTGCACTCTCTGGACTCACTGCACTGCATCACCAGTGGATCCAGTGCACTCTCTGGACTCACTGCAGTGCATCCCCAGTGGTGCCAGTGCACTCTCTGGACTCACTGCACTGCATCCCCAGTGTTGCCAGTGCACTCTCTAGAGTCACTGCAGTGCATCCCCAGTGGTGCCAGTGTACTCTCTGGACTCACTGCACTGCATCACCAGTGGTGCCAGTGCACTCTCTGGAGTCACTGCACTGCATCCCCAGTGGTGCCAGTGCACTCTGTGGACTCACTGCACTGCATCCCCAGTGGTGCCAGTGCACTCTCTGGACTCACCGCACTGCATCCCCAGTGGTGCCAGTGCACTCTCTGGACTCACTGCAGTGCATCCCCAGTGGTGCCAGTGCACTCTCTGGACTCACTGCAGTGCATCCCCAGTGGTGCCAGTGCACTCTCTGGACTTACAGCACTGCATCCCCAGTGGTGCCAGTGCACTCTCTGGACTCACTGCGCTGCATCTCCAGTGGTGCCAGTGCACTCTCTGGACTCACTGTACTGCATCCCCAGTGGTGCCAGTGCACTCTCTGTAGTCATTGCGCTGCATCCCCAGTGGTGCCAGTGCACTCTCTGGACTCACTGCACTGCATCCCCAGTGGTGCCAGTGCACTCTCTGGAGTCACTGCAGTGCTTCTCCAGTGGTGCCAGTGCACTCTCTGGACTCACTGCACTGCATCCCCAGTGGTGCCGGTGCACTCTCTAGAGTCACTGCAGTGCATCCCCAGTGGTGCCAGTGCACTCTCTGGACTCACTGCAGTACATCCCCAATGGTGCCAGTGTACTCTCTGCACTCACTGCAGTGCATCCCCAGTGGTGCCAGTGCACTCTCTGGACTCACTGCACTGCATCCCCAGTGGTGCCAGTGCACTCTCTGCACTCACTGCACTGCATCACCAGTGGTGCCAGTGCACTCTCTGGACTCACTGCAGTGCATCCCCAGTGGTGCCAGTGCACTCTCTGGACTAACTGAACTGCATCCCCAATTGATCCAGTGCACTCTCTGGACTCACTGCAGTGCATCCCCAGTGGTGCCAGTGCACTCTCTGGAGTCACTGCAGTGCATCGCCAGTGCTGCCAGTGCACTCTGTGGACTCACTGTACTGCATCCACAGTGGCGCCAGTGCACTCTCTGGACTCACCGCACTGCATCCAGAGTGGTGCCAGTGCACTCTCTGGACTCACTGCACTGCATCCCCAGTGGTGCCAGTGCACTCTCTGGACTCACTGCAGTGCATCCCCAGTGGTGCCAGTGCACTCTCTGGACTCACTGCACTGCATCCCCAGTGGTGCCAGTGCACTCTCTGGACTCACAGCACTGCATCCCCAAGGTGCCAGTGCACTCTCTGGACTCACTACACTGCATCCCCAGTGGTGCCAGTGCACTCTCTGGACTCACTGCACTGCATCCCCAGTGGGGCCAGTGCACTCTCTGGAGTCATTTCAGTGCATCCCCAGTGGTGACAGTGCACTCTATGGACTCACTGCAGTGCATCCCCAGTGGTGCCAGTGCACTCTCTGGACTCACTGCAGTGCATCCCCAGTGGTGCCAATGCACTCTCTGGACTCACTGCACTGCATCCCCAAGGTGCCAGTGCACTCTCTGCACTCACTACACTGCATCCCCAGTGGTGCCAGTGCACTCTCTGGACTCACTGCAGTGCATCCCCAGTGGTGCCAGTGCACTCTCTGGACTCACAGCAGTGCATTCCCAGTGGTGCCAGTGCACTCTCTGGACTCACTGCACTGCATCCCCAGTGGTGCCAGTGCACTCTCTGGACTCACTGCACTGCATCCTCAGTGCTGACAGTGCACTCTCTGGACTCACTGCAGTGCATCCCCAGTGGTGCCAGTGCACTCTCTGGACTCAATGCAGTGCATCCCCAGTGGTGCCAGTGCGCTCTGTGGACTCACTGCACTGCATCCCCAGTGGTGCCACTGCACTCTCTGGACTCACCGCACTGCATCCCCAGTGGTGCCAGTGCACTCTGTGGACTCACTGTACTGCATCCCCAGTGGTGCCAGTGCACTCTCTGGACTCACTGCAGTACATCCCCAATGGTGCCAGTGTACTCTCTGCACTCACTGCAGTGCATTCCCAGTGGTGCCAGTGCACTCTCTGGAGTCACTGCAGTGCATCCCCAGTGGTGCCAGTTCACTCTCTGGAGTCACTGTACTGCATCCCCAGTGGTGCCAGTGCACTCTCTGGACTCACTGAAGTGCATCCCCAGTGGTGCCAGTGCACTCTCTGGACTCACTGCAGTGCATCCCCAGTGGTGCCAGTGCGCTCTGTGGACTAACTGTACTGCATCCACAGTGGTGCCAGTGCACTCTCTGGACTCACCGCACTGCATCCAGAGTGGTGCCAGTGCACTCTCTGGAATCACTGCACTGCATCCCCAGTGGTGCCAGTGCTCTCTCTGGACTCACTGCAATGCATCCCCAGTGGTGCCAGTGCACTCTCTGGACTCACTGCACTGCATCACCAGTGGATCCAGTACACTCTCTGGACTCACTGCAGTGCATCCCCAGTGGTGCCAGTGCACTCTATGTAGTCATTGCGCTGCATCCCCAGTGGTGCCAGTGCACTCTCTGGACTCACTGCAGTGCATCCCCAGTGGTGCCAGTGCACTCTCTGGACTCACTGCAGTGCATCCCCAGTGGTGCCAGTGCACTCTCTGGACTCACAGCACTGCATCCCCAGTGGTGCCAGTGCACTCTCTGGACTCACAGCAGTGCATCCCCAGTGGTGCCAGTGCACTCTCTGGACTCACTGCACTGCATCCCCAGTGGTGCCAGTGCACTCTCTGGACTCACTGCACTGCATCCCCAGTGGTGCCAGTGCACTCTCTGGAGTCTCTGCAGTGCATCCCCAGAGGTGCCAGTGCACTCTGTGGACTCACTGTACTGCATCCCCAGTGGTGCCAGTGCACTCTCTGGACTCACAGCACTGCATCCCCAGTGGTGCCATTGCACTCTCTGGACTCACTGCAGTACATCCCCAATGGTGCCAGTGTACTCTCTGCACTCACTGCAGTGCATCCCCAGTGGTGCCAGTGCACTCTCTGGACTCACTGCAGTCCATCACCAGTGGTGCCAATGCACTCACTGGAGTCACTGTACTGCATCCCCAGTGGTGCCAGTGCACTCTCTGGACTCACTACACTGCATCCCCAGTGGTGCCAGTGCACTCTCTGCACTCACTGCACTGCATCCCCAGTGGTGCCAGTGCACTCTCTGGACTCACAGCACTGCATCCCCAGTGGTGCCAGTGCACTCTCTGTAGTCATTGCGCTGCATCCCCAGTGGTGCCAGTGCACTCTCTGGACTCACTGCACTGCATCCCCAGTGGGGCCAGTGCACTCTCTGGAGTCATTTCAGTGCATCCCCAGTGGTGCCAGTGCACTCTATGGACTCACTGCAGTGCATCCCCAGTGGTGCCAGTGCACTCTCTGGACTCACTGCACTGCATCCCCAGTGGTGCCAATGCACTCTCTGGACTCACTGCACTGCATCCCCAAGGTGCCAGTGCACTCTCTGCACTCACTACACTGCATCCCCAGTGGTGCCAGTGCACTCTCTGGACTCACAGCAGTGCATTCCCAGTGGTGCCAGTGCACTCTCTGGACTCACTGCACTGCATCCCCAGTGGTGCCAGTGCACTCTCTGGACTCACTGCACTGCATCCCCAGTGCTGACAGTGCACTCTCTGGACTCACTGCACTGCATCCCCAGTGGTGCCAGTGCACTCTCTGGAGTCTCTGCAGTGCATCCCCAGTGGTGCCAGTGCACTCTGTGGACTCACTGTACTGCATACCCAGTGGTGCCAGTGCACTCTCTGGACTCACTGCAGTACATCCCCAATGGTGCCAGTGTACTCTCTGCACTCACTGCAGTGCATCCCCAGTGGTGACAGTGCACTCTCTGGACTCACTGCAGTGCATCCCCAGTGGTGCCAGTTCACTCTCTGGAGTCACTGTACTGCATCCCCAGTGGTGCCAGTGCACTCTCTGGACTCACTGCACTGCATCCCCAGTGGTGCCAGTGCACTCTCTGGACTCACTGCAGTCCATCCCCAGTGGTGCCAGTGCACTCTCTGGACTCACAGCACTGCATCTCCAGTGGTGCCAGTGCACTCTCTGGAGTCACTGCAGTGCATCCCCAGTGGTGCCAGTGCACTCTGTGGACTCACTGTACTGCATCCACAGTGGTGCCATTGCACTCTCTGGACTCACCGCACTGCATCCAGAGTGGTGCCAGTGCACTCTCTGGACTCACTGCAGTGCATCCCAGTGGTGCCAGTGCACTCTCTGGACTCACTGCACTGCATCCCCAGTGGTGCCAGTGCTCTCTCTGGACTCACTGCACTGCATCCCCAGTGGTGCCAGTGCACTCTCTGGACTCACTGCACTGCATCCAGAGTGGTGCCAGTGCACTCTCTAGAGTCACTGCAGTGCATCCCCAGTGGTGCCAGTGCACTCTCTGGACTCACTGCACTGCATCACCAGTGGTGCCAGTGCACTCTCTGGAGTCACTGCACTGCATCCCCAGTGGTGCCAGTGCGCTCTGTGGTCTCACTGCACTGCATCCCCAGTGGTGCCAGTGCACTCTCTGGACTCACCGCACTGCATCCCCAGTGGTGCCAGTGCACTCTCTGGACTCACTGCAGTGCATCCCCAGTGGTGCCAGTGCACTCTGTGGACTTACAGCACTGCATCCCCAGTGGTGCCAGTGCACTCTCTGGACTCACTGCGCTGCATCCCCAGTGGTGCCAGTGCACTCTCTGGATTCACTGTACTGCATCCCCAGTGGTGCCAGTGCACTCTCTGTAGTCATTGCGCTGCATCCCCAGTGGTGCCAGTGCACTCTCTGGAGTCACTGCACTGCATCCCCAGTGGTGCCAGTGCACTCTCTGGACTCACTGCAGTGCTTCCCCAGTGGTGCCAGTGCACTCTCTGGACTCACTGCACTGCATCCCTAGTGGTGCCGGTGCACTCACTAGAGTTACTGCAGTGCATCCCCAGTGGTGCCAGTGCACTCTCTGGAGTCTCTGCAGTGCATCCCCAGTGGTGCCAGTGCACTCTGTGGACTCACTGTACTGCATCCCCAGTGGTGCCAGTGCACTCTCTGGACTCACTGCACTGCATCCCCAGTGGTGCCAGTGCACTCTCTGGAGTCACTGCAGTGCTTCCCCAGTGGTGCCAGTGCACTCTCTGGACTCACTGCACTGCATCCCCAGTGGTGCCGGTGCACTCTCTAGAGTCACTGCAGTGCATCCCCAGTGGTGCCAGTGCACTCTCTGGAGTCTCTGCAGTGCATCCCCAGTGGTGCCAGTGCACTCTGTGGACTCACTGTACTGCATCCCCAGTGGTGCCAGTGCACTCTCTGGACTCACTGCAGTGCATCCCCAGTGGTGCCAGTGCACTCTCTGGACTCACTGCAGTACATCCCCAATGGTGCCAGTGTACTCTCTGCACTCACTGCAGTGCATCCCCAGTGGTGCCAGTGCACTCTCTGGACTCACTGCAGTGCATCCCCAGTGGTGCCAGTGCACTCTCTGGAGTCACTGTACTGCATCCCCAGTGGTGCAGGTGCACTCTCTGGACTCACTGCACTGCATCCAGAGTGGTGCCAGTGCACTCTCTGGACTAACTGAACTGCATCCCCAATTGATCCAGTGCACTCTCTGGACTCACTGCACTGCATCCCCAGTGGTGCCAGTGCACTCTCTGGAGTCACTGCAGTGCATCCCCAGTGCTGCCAGTGCACTCTCTGGACTCACTGTACTGCATCCCCAGTGGCGCCAGTGCACTCTATGGACTCACCGCACTGCATCCCCAGTGGTGCCAGGGCACTCTCTGGACTCACTGCAGTGCATTCCCAGTGGTGCCAGTGCACTCTCTGGACTCACTGCACTGCATCCCCAGTGGTGCCAGTGCACTCTCTGGACTCACTGCACTGCATCCCCAGTGGGGCCAGTGCACTCTCTGGAGTCATTTCAGTGCATCCCCAATGGTGCCAGTGCACTCTATGGACTCACTGCAGTGCATACCCAGTGGTGCCAGTGCACTCTCTGGACTCACTGCAGTGCATCCCCAGTGGTGCCAGTGCACTCTCCGGACTCACTGCACTGCATCCCCAAGGTGCCAGTGCACTCTCTGCACTCACTACACTGCACCCCCGTGGTGTCAGTGCACTCTCTGGACTCACTGCACTGCATCCCCAGTGGTGCCAGTGCACTCTGTGGACTCACTGCACTGCATCCCCAGTGGTGCCAGTGCACTCTCTGCAGTCTCTGCAGTGCATCCCCAGTGGTGCCAGTGCACTCTCTGGACTCACTGTACTGCATCCCCAGTGGTGCCAGTGCACTCTCTGGACTCACTGCACTGCATCCCCATTGGTGCCGGTGCACTCTCTGCACTCACTGCAGTGCATCCCCAGTGGTGCCAGTGCACTCTCTGGACTCACTGCAGTGCATCCCCAGTGGTACCAGTTCACTCTCTGGAGTCACTGTACTGCATCCCCAGTGGTGGCAGTGCACTCTCTGGACTCACTGCAGTGCATCCCCAGTGGTGCCAGTGCACTCTCTGGACTAACTGAACTGCATCCCCAATTGATCCAGTGCACTCTCTGGACTCACTGCACTGCATCCCCAGTGGTGCCAGTGCACTCTCTGGACTCACTGCAGTGCATCCCCAGTGCTGCCAGTGCACTCTCTGGACTCACTGCACTGCATCACCAGTGGTGCCAGTGCACTCTCTGGAGTCACTGCAGTGCATCCCCAGTGGTGCCAGTGTACTCTGTGGACTCACTGTACTGCATCCCCAGTGGTGCCAGTGCACTCTCTGGACTCACCGCACAGCATCCAGAGTGGTGCCAGTGCACTCTCTGGACTCACTGCACTGCATTCCCAGTGGTGCCAGTGCACTCTCTGGACTAACTGTACTGCATCCCCAATTGATCCAGTGCACTCTCTGGACTCACTGCACTGCATCCCCAGTGGTGCCAGTGCACTCTCTGGACTCACTGCACTGCATCACCAGTGGTGCCAGTGCTCTCTCTGGACTCACTGCAGTGCATCCCCAGTGGTGCCAGTGCACTCTCTGGACTCACTGCACTGCATCACCAGTGGTGCCAGTGCACTCTCTGGACTCACTGCACTGCATCCCCAGTGGTGCCAGTGCACTCTCTGGACTCACTGCACTGCATCCCCAGTGGTGCCAGTGCACTCTCTAGAGTCACTGCAGTGCATCCCCAGTGGTGCCAGTGCACTCTCTGGACTCACTGCAGTGCATCCCCAGTGGTGCCAGTGCACTCTCTGGAGTTACTGCACTGCATCCCCAGTGGTGCCAGTGCACTCTCTGGACTCACCGCACTGCATCCCCTGTGGTGCCAGTGCACTCTCTGCACTCACTGAACTGCATCCCCAGTGGTGCCAGTGCACTCTCTGGACTCACTGCAGTCCATCCCCAGTGGTGCCAGTGCACTCTCTGGACTCACAGCACTGCATCCCCAGTGGTGCCAGTGCACTCTCTGGAGTCACTGCAGTGCATCCCCAGTGGTGCCAGTGCACTCTGTGGACTCACTGTACTGCATCCACAGTGGTGCCAGTGCACTCTCTGGACTCACCGCACTGCATCCAGAGTGGTGCCAGTGCACTCTCTGGACTCACTGCAGTGCATCCCCAGTGGTGCCAGTGCACTCTCTGGACTCACAGCAGTGCATCCCCAGTGGTGCCAGTGCACTCTCTGGACTCACTGCACTGCATCACCAGTGGTGCCAGTGCACTCTCTGGAGTCACTGCACTGCATCCCCAGTGGTGCCAGTGCGCTCTGTGGACTCACTGCACTGCATCCCCAGTGGTGCCACTGCACTCTCTGGACTCACTGCAGTGCATCCCCAGTGGTGCCAGTGCACTCTCTGGACTCACTGCAGTGCATCCACAGTGGTGCCAGTGCACTCTCTGGACTTACAGCACTGCATCCCCAGTGGTGCCAGTGCACTCTCTGGACTCACTGTACTGCATCCCCAGTGGTGCCAGTGCACTCTCTGTAGTCATTGCGCTGCATCCCCAGTGGTGCCAGTGCACTCTCTGGAGTCACTGCACTGCATCCCCAGTGGTGCCAGTGCACTCTCTGGAGTCACTGCAGTGCTTCCCCAGTGGTGCCAGTGCACTCTCTGGACTCACTGCACTGCATCCCCAGTGGTGCCGGTGCACTCTATGGAGTCACTGCAGTGCATCCCCAGTGGTGCCAGTGCACTCTCTGGAGTCTCTGCAGTGCATCCCCAGTGGTGCCAGTGCACTCTGTGGACTCACTGTACTGCATCCCCAGTGGTGCCAGTGCACTCTCTGGACTCACTGCACTGCATCCCCAGTGGTGCCAGTGCACTCTCTGGACTCACTGCAGTACATCCCCAATGGTGCCAGTGTACTCTCTGCACTCACTGCAGTGCATCCCCAGTGGTGCCAGTGCACTCTCTGGACTCACTGCAGTGCATCCCCAGTGGTGCCAGTTCACTCTCTGGAGTCACTGTACTGCATCCCCAGTGGTGCCAGTGCACTCTCTGGACTCACTGCACTGCATCCCCAGTGGTGCCAGTGCACTCTCTGGACTCACTGCAGTGCATCCCCAGTGGTGCCAGTGCACTCTCTGGACTCACTGCAGTGCATCCCCAGTGGTGCCAGTGCACTCTCTGGAGTCACTGCAGTGCATCCCCAGTGCTGCCAATGCACTCTGTGGACTCACTGTACTGCATCCCCAGTGGCGCCAGTGCACTCTCTGGACTCACCGCACTGCATCCCCAGTGGTGCCAGTGCACTCTCTGGAGTCACTGCACTGCATCCCCAGTGGTGCCAGTGCACTCTCTGGACTCACTGCACTGCATCCACAGTGGTGCCAGTGCACTCTCTGTAGTCATTGCGCTGCATCACCAGTGGTACCAGTGCACTCTCTGGACTCACTGCACTGCATCCCCAGTGGGGCCAGTGCACTCTCTGGAGTCATTTCAGTGCATACCCAGTGGTGCCAGTGCACTCTATGGACTCACTGCAGTGCATCCCCAGTGGTGCCAGTGCACTCTCTAGACTAACTGCAGTGCATCCCCAGTGGTGCCAATGCACTCTCTGGACTCACTGCACTGCATCCCCAAGGTGCCAGAGCACTCTCTGCACTCACTACACTGCATCCCCAGTGGTGTCAGTGCACTCTCTGGACTCACTGCAGTGCATCCCCAGTGGTGCCAGTGCACTCTCTGGACTCACAACAGTGCATTCCAAATGCTGACAGTGCACTCTCTGGACTCACTGCACTGCATCCCCAGTGGTGCCAGTGCACTCTGTGGACTCACTGTACTGCATCCACAGTGGTGCCAGTGCACTCTCTGGACTCACCGCACTGCATCCAGAGTGGTGCCAGTGCACTCTCTGGACTCACTGCAGTGCATTCCCAGTGGTGCCAGTGCACTCTCTGCACTCACTGCACTGCATCCCCAGTGGTGCCAGTGCTCTCTCTGTACTCACTGCACTGCATCCCCAGTGGTGCCAGTGCACTCTCTGGACTCACTGCACTGCATCACCAGTGGATCCAGTGCACTCTCTGGACTCACTGCAGTGCATCCCCAGTGGTGCCAGTGCACTCTCTGGACTCACTGCACTGCATCCCCAGTGTTGCCAGTGCACTCTCTAGAGTCACTGCAGTGCATCCCCAGTGGTGCCAGTGCACTCTCTGGACTCACTGCACTGCATCACCAGTGGTGCCAGTGCACTCTCTGGACTCACTGCACTGCATCCCCAGTGGTGCCAGTGCACTCTGTGGACTCACTGCACTGCATCCCCAGTGGTGCCAGTGCACTCTCTGGACTCACCGCACTGCATCCCCAGTGGTGCCAGTGCACTCTCTGGACTCACTGCAGTGCATCCCCAGTGGTGCCAGTGCACTCTCTGGACTCACTGCAGTGCATCCCCAGTGGTGCCAGTGCACTCTCTGGACTTACAGCACTGCATCCCCAGTGGTGCCAGTGCACTCTCTGGACTCACTGCGCTGCATCCCCAGTGGTGCCAGTGCACTCTATGGACTCACTGTACTGCATCCCCAGTGGTGCCAGTGCACTCTCTGTAGTCATTGCGCTGCATCCCCAGTGGTGCCAGTGCACTCTCTGGACTCACTGCACTGCATCCCCAGTGGTGCCAGTGCACTCTCTGGAGTCACTGCAGTGCTTCTCCAGTGGTGCCAGTGCACTCTCTGGAGTCACTGCAGTGCATCCCCAGTGGTGCCGGTGCACTCTCTAGAGTCACTGCAGTGCATCCCCAGTGGTGCCAGTGCACTCTCTGGACTCACTGCACTGCATCCCCAGTGGTGACAGTGCACTCTCTGGACTCACTGCACTGCATCCCCAGTGGTGCCAGTGCACTCTCTGGACTCACTGCAGTGCATCCCCAGTGGTGCCAGTGCACTCTCTGGAGTCACTGCAGTGCATCCCCAGTGCTGCCAGTGCACTCTGTGGACTCACTGTACTGCATCCCCAGTGGCGCCAGTGCACTCTCTGGACTCACCGCACTGCATCCCCAGTGGTGCCAGTGCACTCTCTGGACTCACTGCAGTGCATTCCCAGTGGTGCCAGTGCACTCTCTGGAGTCACTGCACTGCATCCCCAGTGGTGCCAGTGCACTCTCTGGACTCACTGCACTGCATCCACAGTGGTGCCAGTGCACTCTCTGTAGTCATTGCGCTGCATCACCAGTGGTACCAGTGCACTCTCTGGACTCACTGCACTGCATCCCCAGTGGGGCCAGTGCACTCTCTGGAGTCATTTCAGTGCATACCCAGTGGTGCCAGTGCACTCTATGGACTCACTGCAGTGCATCCCCAGTGGTGCCAGTGCACTCTCTGGACTAACTGCAGTGCATCCCCAGTGGTGCCAATGCACTCTCTGGACTCACTGCACTGCATCCCCAAGGTGCCAGAGCACTCTCTGCACTAACTACACTGCATCCCCAGTGGTGTCAGTGCACTCTCTGGACTCACTGCAGTGCATCCCCAGTGGTGCCAGTGCACTCTCTGGACTCACAACAGTGCATTCCCAGTGCTGACAGTGCACTCTCTGGACTCACTGCACTGCATCCCCAGTGGTGCCAGTGCACTCTGTGGACTCACTGTACTGCATCCACAGTGGTGCCAGTGCACTCTCTGGACTCACCGCACTGCATCCAGAGTGGTGCCAGTGCACTCTCTGGACTCACTGCAGTGCATTCCCAGTGGTGCCAGTGCACTCTCTGCACTCACTGCACTGCATCCCCAGTGGTGCCAGTGCTCTCTCTGTACTCACTGCACTGCATCCCCAGTGGTGCCAGTGCACTCTCTGGACTCACTGCACTGCATCACCAGTGGATCCAGTGCACTCTCTGGACTCACTGCAGTGCATCCCCAGTGGTGCCAGTGCACTCTCTGGACTCACTGCACTGCATCGCCAGTGTTGCCAGTGCACTCTCTAGAGTCACTGCAGTGCATCCCCAGTGGTGCCAGTGCACTCTCTGGACTCACTGCACTGCATCACCAGTGGTGCCAGTGCACTCTCTGGACTCACTGCACTGCATCCCCAGTGGTGCCAGTGCACTCTGTGGACTCACTGCACTGCATCCCCAGTGGTGCCAGTGCACTCTCTGGACTCACCGCACTGCATCCCCAGTGGTGCCAGTGCACTCTCTGGACTCACTGCAGTGCATCCCCAGTGGTGCCAGTGCACTCTCTGGACTCACTGCAGTGCATCCCCAGTGGTGCCTAGTGCACTCTCTGGACTTACAGCACTGCATCCCCAGTGGTGCCAGTGCACTCTCTGGACTCACTGCGCTGCATCCCCAGTGGTGCCAGTGCACTCTATGGACTCACTGTACTGCATCCCCAGTGGTGCCAGTGCACTCTCTGTAGTCATTGCGCTGCATCCCCAGTGGTGCCAGTGCACTCTCTGGACTCACTGCACTGCATCCCCAGTGGTGCCAGTGCACTCTCTGGAGTCACTGCAGTGCTTCTCCAGTGGTGCCAGTGCACTCTCTGGAGTCACTGCAGTGCATCCCCAGTGGTGCCGGTGCACTCTCTAGAGTCACTGCAGTGCATCCCCAGTGGTGCCAGTGCACTCTCTGGACTCACTGCACTGCATCCCCAGTGGTGACAGTGCACTCTGTGGACTCACTGCACTGCATCCCCAGTGGTGCCAGTGCACTCTCTGGACTCACTGCAGTACATCCCCAATGGTGCCAGTGTACTCTCTGCACTCACTGCACTGCATCCCCAGTGGTGCCAGTGCACTCTCTGGACTCACTGCAGTGCATCCCCAGTGGTGCCAGTGCACTCTCTGGACTCACTGCAGTGCATCCCCAGTGGTGCCAGTGCACTCTCTGGACTAACTGAACTGCATCCCCAATTGATCCAGTGCACTCTCTGGACTCACTGCAGTACATCCCCAGTGGTGCCAGTGCACTCTCTGGACTCACTGCACTGCATCCCCAGTGGTGCCAGTGCACTCTGTGGACTCACTGTACTGCATCCACAGTGGCGCCAGTGCACTCTCTGGACTCACCGCACTGCATCCAGAGTGGTGCCAGTGCACTCTCTGGACTCACTGCACTGCATCCCCAGTGGTGCCAGTGCACTCTCTGGACTCACTGCAGTGCATCCCCAGTGGTGCCAGTGCACTCTCTGGACTCACTGCACTGCATCCCCAGTGGTGCCAGTGCACTCTCTGGACTCACAGCACTGCATCCCCAGTGGTGCCAGTGCACTCTCTGGACTCACTACACTGCATCCCCAGTGGTGCCAGTGCACTCTCTGGACTCACTGCACTGCATCCCCAGTGGGGCCAGTGCACTCTCTGGAGTCATTTCAGTGCATCCCCAGTGATGCCAGTGCACTCTATGGACTCACTGCAGTGCATCCCCAGTGGTGCCAGTGCACTCTCTGGACTCACTGCAGTGCATCCCCAGTGGTGCCAATGCACTCTCTGGACTCACTGCACTGCATCCCCAAGGTGCCAGTGCACTCTCTGCACTCACTACACTGCATCCCCAGTGGTGCCAGTGCACTCTCTGGACTCACTGCAGTGCATCCCCACTGGTGCCAGTGCACTCTCTGGACTCACAGCAGTGCATTCCCAGTGGTGCCAGTGCACTCTCTGGACTCACTGTACTGCATCCCCAGTGGTGGCAGTGCACTCTCTGGACTCACTGCACTGCATCCTCAGTGCTGACAGTGCACTCTCTGGACTCACTGCACTGCATCCCCAGTGGTGCCAGTGCACTCTCTGGACTCAATGCAGTGCATCCCCAGTGGTGCCAGTGCACTCTGTGGACTCACTGCACTGCATCCCCAGTGGTGCCACTGCACTCTCTGGACTCACCGCACTGCATCCCCAGTGGTGCCAGTGCACTCTGTGGACTCACTGTACTGCATCCCCAGTGGTGCCAGTGCACTCTCTGGACTCACTGCAGTACATCCCCAATGGTGCCAGTGTACTCTCTGCACTCACTGCAGTGCATCCCCAGTGGTGCCAGTGCACTCTCTGGACTCACTGCAGTGCATCCCCAGTGGTGCCAGTTCACTCTCTGGAGTCACTGTACTGCATCCCCAGTGGTGCCAGTGCACTCTCTGGACTCACTGAAGTGCATCCCCAGTGGTGCCAGTGCACTCTCTGGACTCACTGCAGTGCATCCCCAGTGGTGCCAGTGCGCTCTGTGGACTAACTGTACTGCATCCACAGTGGTGCCAGTGCACTCTCTGGACTCACCGCACTGCATCCAGAGTGGTGCCAGTGCACTCTCTGGACTCACTGCACTGCATCCCCAGTGGTGCCAGTGCTCTCTCTGGACTCACTGCAATGCATCCCCAGTGGTGCCAGTGCACTCTCTGGACTCACTGCACTGCATCACCAGTGGATCCAGTGCACTCTCTGGACTCACTGCAGTGCATCCCCAGTGGTGCCAGTGCACTCTATGTAGTCATTGCGCTGCATCCCCAGTGGTGCCAGTGCACTCTCTGGACTCACTGCAGTGCATCCCCAGTGGTGCCAGTGCACTCTCTGGACTCACTGCAGTGCATCCCCAGTGGTGCCAGTGCACTCTCTGGACTCACAGCACTGCATCCCCAGTGGTGCCAGTGCACTCTCTGGACTCACTGCACTGCATCCCCAGTGGTGCCAGTGCACTCTCTGGAGTCACTGCAGTGCATCCCCAGTGGTGCCAGTGCACTCTCTGGAGTCTCTGCAGTGCATCCCCAGTGGTGCCAGTGCACTCTGTGGACTCACTGTACTGCATCCCCAGTGGTGCCAGTGCACTCTCTGGACTCACTGCACTGCATCCCCAGTGGTGCCATTGCACTCTCTGGACTCACTGCAGTACATCCCCAATGGTGCCAGTGTACTCTCTGCACTC
This sequence comes from Anser anser, assembly GCF_964211835.1. Classification (NCBI taxonomy): domain Eukaryota; kingdom Metazoa; phylum Chordata; class Aves; order Anseriformes; family Anatidae; genus Anser; species Anser anser. Next base: position 528,085 of record NW_028154147.1, read on the forward strand.
ACTGCAGTGCATCCCCAGTGGTGCCAGTGCACTCTCTGGACTCACTGCAGTCCATCACCAGTGGTGCCAGTGCACTCTGTGGACTCACTGTACTGCATCCACAGTGGCGCCAGTGCACTCTCTGGACTCACCGCACTGCATCCAGAGTGGTGCCAGTGCACTCTCTGGACTCACTGCACTGCATCCCCAGTGGTGCCAGTGCACTCTCTGGACTCACTGCAGTGCATCCCCAGTGGTGCCAGTGCACTCTCTGGACTCACTGCACTGCATCCCCAGTGGTGCCAGTGCACTCTCTGGACTCACAGCACTGCATCCCCAGTGGTGCCAGTGCACTCTCTGGACTCACAGCACTGCATCCCCAGTGGGGCCAGTGCACTCTCTGGAGTCATTTCAGTGCATCCCCAGTGATGCCAGTGCACTCTATGGACTCACTGCAGTGCATCCCCAGTGGTGCCAGTGCACTCTCTGGACTCACTGCAGTGCATCCCCAGTGGTGCCAATGCACTCTCTGGACTCACTGCACTGCATCCCCAAGGTGCCAGTGCACTCTCTGCACTCACTACACTGCATCCCCAGTGGTGCCAGTGCACTCTCTGGACTCACTGCAGTGCATCCCCACTGGTGCCAGTGCACTCTCTGGACTCACAGCAGTGCATTCCCAGTGGTGCCAGTGCACTCTCTGGACTCACTGTACTGCATCCCCAGTGGTGCCAGTGCACTCTCTGGACTCACTGCACTGCATCCTCAGTGCTGACAGTGCACTCTCTGGACTCACTGCACTGCATCCCCAGTGGTGCCAGTGCACTCTCTGGACTCAATGCAGTGCATCCCCAGTGGTGCCAGTGCACTCTGTGGACTCACTGCACTGCATCCCCAGTGGTGCCACTGCACTCTCTGGACTCACCGCACTGCATC